>NC_135810.1:39412849-39746959 GCF_964213995.1 Mustelus asterias
GTGTGTGTGTGTATATACATGTGTGTGCATACATGCATGTGTGAAGTTGCAATCATTTCCCAGCTTCCAATGCCAGAATAAACAAAACTTCCAATTTAATCTGAAAAGAGTTTGCTGTGAGTTACTTTAAAAAGTTGACTATATATCAACAAGGGTTTTTAGAATAAGCACCACTACTTATTTTTTCAGTGAGGGAATTCTTTCACGTAGTAGTTTGAGTTCAACTGGCTGAAGACATTAGATGCAGGTTTCACTTTACAATTGGTGTGGATACCACAGACGAAGTAGATGTAGATTAGATTGGCTCTACAGGCAATGTGGGCAGCATGGTTGCACAATGGTTAGCACTGCTGCCTCATAGCGCCAGTGCCCATGTTTAATTCCAGCCTTGGGTGACTATCGGTGTGGAGTTTGCACATTGTTCACGTATCTGCGTGGGTTTCCTCTGGGTGCACTGGTTTCCTCTCACAGTCCAAAGGTGTGGAGGGTAGGTGGGTTGGCCATGCTAAATTGTCTATTAATGTCCAAGATGTGTAAGTGAGGTGGATAAGACAAGGTAAATGTGTGGACAGAGTGAGAGGATAAAAGAGTTCAATTTTGCCTCTCTCTCCTGTCCATAACACAAGCAAATCTCTGAATGGTCATCTCTCATCAGGTCCAATAGCAGAGAAAATTCCTTGTAGCTCAACATCAGTAAAACCAAAGTCATTGTCCTTGGTTTGCACAATCCACGTTCATCAACCACGTACTCTGACACAATCAGATAGTATGCAACCTCAGTATTCGGTTCAGCTTGCTACACGATAATTATGCAGTCACCAGAACTAAAATTTTTCTAATTTCAGTGCGTTGCCCTCATGGATATCTACTTAGCTCTCTGCATTCGTTGATTTTTTTAACTCTTTTTCCTTGGCAATGTCTCCTCCTCCATCATTCACAACTTCCAATTAATCAGGAATCCTGCTCTCGCCCACAAAAGCCCAATAAACCTGTTTTTGCACTGTTTCTACTCAGTTCCACTGCCTCCACAACAAACACAAAGAGGCTATTCCAAACGTCACTATGGCCGTGCTCTATCTTACCACAGCAACTTTTCCAGTATTTTTTTATCCCAAATTGCACCCAGCACTCTTCCAACTCATGAATTACTGCTCATCCCCCACTTCCTGTACTACACCATTGGAAAACAAGCTTACAGCAACTTTTACCTCGGGATCTTTTTAACTGTTTCCTCCATCCTTTTTTCATACCCTCCTAAATTTTTACCTCTTCAATCAATCCCTTCATTCAGCCCATGTTTTGATTTTTTTGTTCTCCTGCCCAGCGTTCTTTCTCTTGATAACATTCTGATTTTCTCCTTTGTGAACAAAGAACAATACAGCACAGGAACAGGCCCTTCGGCCCTCCAAGCCTGCACCAATCATGTATTCCTAACTAGACCATCTGTTTGTATCCCTCTATTCCCAGTCTGTTCATGTGGCTATCTAGATAAGTCTTAAATGATCCTAGCGTGTCTGCCTCAACCACCTTGCTTGGTAGTGCATTCCAGGCCCCCACCACCCTCTGTGTAAAATATGTCCCCCGCATATCTGTATTGAACCTTGCCAACCTTGAACTTGTGACCCCTTGTGTTGGTCATTTCTGACCTGGGAAAAAGTTTCCAACTGTTCATCTTATCTATGCCCTTCATAATTTTAAAGGTCGCCCCTCAACCTCCGTCTTTCCAGGGAGAACAACCCTAGTTTACTCAATCTCACCTCATAGCTAATACCCTCCATACCAGGCAACATCCTGGTAAACCTTTTCTGCACTCTCTCCAAAGCCTCTACGTCCTTCTGGTAGTGTGGTGACCAGAACTGAACGCAGTATTCCAAATGTGGCCTAACCGACGTTCTATATAACTGCAACATCATATGCCAACTTTTATACTCTATGTCCTGTCCAATAAAGGCAAGCATGCCATATGCCTTCTTCACCACCTTTTCCAGCTGTGCTGCCACCTTTAAGGATCTGTGGACTTGCACACCCAGATCCCTGTGTGTGTCTATACTCCTGACGGTTCTGCCATTTATTGTATAGCTCCCCCCCTGCATTAGATCTACCAAAATGCATCACTTCGCATTTATCTGGATTAAATTCCATCTGCCATTTCTCCGCCCAATTTTCCAGCCTATCTATATCCTGCTGTATTCTCTGACAATGTTCATCACTATCCGCAACTCCAGCAATCTTTGTGTCGTCCGCAAACTTACTAATCAGACCAGCTACATCTTCTTCCAAATCATTTATATATATCACAAACAGCAGAGGTCCCAGTACAGAGCCCTGCGGAACACCAATAGTCACAGACTTCCAATCAGAAAAAGACCCCTCCACTGCTTCCCTCTGTCTTCTGTGGCCAACACAGTAAGAGTTTTAACAATACCAGGTTAAAGTCCAACAGGTTTATTTGGTAGCAAATGCCATTAGCTTTCGGAGCGCTGCTCCTTCGTCAGATGGAGTGGAAATCTGCTCTCAAACAGGGCACAGAGACACAAAATCAAGTTACAGAATACTGATTAGAATGTGAATCTCTACAGCCAACCAGGTCTTAAAGATACAGACAATGTGAGTGGAGGGAGCATTAAGCACAGGTTAAAGAGATGTGTATTGTCTCCAGACAGGACAGCCAGTGAGATTCTGTAAGTCCAGGAGGCAAGCTGTGGGGGTTACTGATAGTGTGACATAAACCCAACATCCCGGTTTAGGCCGTCCTCATGTGTGCGGAACTTGGCTATCAGTTTTTGCTCAGCGATTCTGCGTTATCGTGTGTTGTGAAGGCCGCCTTGGAGAACGCTTACCCGAAGATCAGAGGCTGAATGCCCGTGGCTGCTGAAGCGTTCCCCAACAGGAAGAGAACACTCTTGCCTGGTGATTGTCGAGCGGTGTTCATTCATCCATTGTCATAGCGTCTGCATGGTCTCCCCAATGTACCATGCCTCGGGACATCCTTTCCTGCAGCGTATCAGGTAGACAACGTTGGCCGAGTTACAAGAGTATGTACCGTGTAACTAGTGGATGGTGTTCTCACGTGAGATGATGGCATCCGTGTCGATGATCCGGCACATCTTGCAGAGGTTGCTGTGGCAGGGTTGTGTGGTTTTGTGGTCACTGTTCTCCTAAAGGCTGGGTAGTTTGCTGCGGACAATGGTCTGTTTGAGGTTGTGAGGTTGTTTGAAGGCAAGAAGTGGGGGTGTGGGGATGGCCTTGACGAGATGTTCGTCTTCATCAATGACATGTTGAAGGCTCCGGAGGAGATGCCGTAGCTTCTCTGCTCCGGGGAAGTACTGTTCGACGAAGGGTACTCTGTCCACCGTGTCCCGTGTTTGTCTTCTGAGGAGGTCGGTGCGGTTTTTTGCTGTGGCGCGTCGGAACTGTTGATCGATGAGTCAAACGCCATATCCTGTTCTTATGAGGGCATCGATGACATTTTCTTCCTTTGGACTCATGGTGAACAATCACTTAAACAACTATATGGTGACATCAACAAGTTTCATCCCACCATCAGACTCACCATGGACTACTCTCCGGAATCGGTTGCATTCTTGGACACACGCATCTCCATTAAGGACGGTCACCTCAGCACCTCACTATACCGCAAGCCCACGGATAACCTCACGATGCTCCACTTCTCCAGCTTCCACCCTAAACACGTTAAAGAAGCCATCCCCTACGGACAAGCCCTCCGTATACACAGGATCTGCTCGGAGGAGGAGGATCGCAACAGACACCTCCAGACGCTGAAAGATGCCCTCATAAGAACAGGATATGGCGCTCGACTCATCGATCGATAGTTCTGACGCGCCACAGCGAAAAACCGCACCGACCTCCTCAGAAGACAAACATGGGACACGGTGGACAGAGTACCCTTCGTCGTCCAGTACTTCCCCGGAGCAAAGAAGCTGCGGCATCTCCTCCGGAGCCTTCAACATGTCATTGATGAAGACGAACATCTCGCCAAGGCCATCCCCATACCCCACTTCTTGCCTTCAAACAACCGCACAACCTCAAACAGACCATTGTCCGCAGCAAACTACCCAGCCTTCAGGAGAGCAGTGACCACGACACCACACAACCCGGCCACAGCAACCTCTGCAAGATGTGCCGGATCATCGACACGGATGCCATCATCTCACGTGAGAACACCATCTACCAGGTACACGGTACCTACTCTTGCAACTCGGCCAACGTTGTCTACCTGATACGCTGCAGGAATGGATTTCCCGAGGCTTGGTACATTGGGGAAACCATGCAGACGCTGCGACAACGGATGAATGAACACCGCTCGACAATCACCAGGCAAGACTGTTCACTTCCTGTGGGGAGCACTTCAGCGGTCACGGGCATTCAGCCTCTGATCTTCAGATAAGCGCTCTCCAAGGCAGCCTTCACGACACACGACAACGCAGAGTCACTGAGCAGAAAGTGATAGCCAAGTTCTGCACACATGAGGACGGCCTAAACCGGGATGTTGGCTTTATGTCACACTATCAGTAATCCCCACAGCTTGCCTCCTGGACTTGCAGAATCTCACTGGCTGTCCTGTCTGGAGACAATACACATCTCTTTAACCTGTGTTTAATGTTCCCTCCACCCACATTGTCTGTATCTTTAAGACCTGGTTGGCTGTAGAGATTCACATTCTAATCAGTATTCTGTAACTTGATTTTGTGTCTCCGTGCCCTGTTTGAGAGCAGATTTCCACTCCATCTGACGAAGGAGCAGCGCTCCGAAAGCTAATGGCATTTGCTACCAAATAAACCTATTGGACTTTAACCTGGTGTTGTTAAAACTCTTACTGTGTTTACCCCAGTCCAACGCTGGCATCTCCACATTCTGTGGCCAAGCCAGTGTCTGTACCCATCTAGTTGGTTCACCTTTGATCCCGTGAGATTTAACCTTTTGCACCAGCCTGCCATGAGGGACCTTGTAAAATGCTTTACTAAAATCCATGTAGACAACATCCACGGCCCTTCCCTTGTCAATCATTTTTGTCACCTCCTCAAAAAACTCAACCAAATTTGTGAGGCATGACCTCTCTCGTACAAAACCATGTTGTCTATCGCTAATGAGACTATTCAGTTCTAAATGTGTATAGATCCTATCTCTAAGAATCTTCTCCAACAATTTCCCTACCACGGACGTCAAGCTCACTGGCCTATAATTATCGGGTTATCCTTGCTACCCTTCTTAAATAACGGGACCACATTTGCTATCCTCCAATCCACTGGGACCTCACCTGTGTCCAATGAAGAAACAAAGATTTCTGTTAGAGGCTCAGCAATTTCATCTCTTGTCTCTCTCAGTAATCTAGGACAGATGCCATCTGGCCCTGGGTATTTGTCTACCTTAATGCTTCCTAAAACACCTAACACTTCCTCCCTTGTAATTGCGATTTGTTCTAACGGGGCTACACGTCCCTCTGAGACACTACCAATCAACGTGACCCTCTCCTTTGTGAATACTGATGCAAAGTATTAATTTAGGATCTCACCTACTTCCTTGGGTTCTAAGCATAATTCCCCTCCTTTGTTCTTGAGAGGTCCGACTCTTTCTCTGACAACCCTCTTGTTTCTAACGTATGTGTAAAATGCCTTGGGATTCTCCTTAATCCTGTCTGCCAAGGACATTTCGTGACTCCTTTTTGCCCTTCTAGCTCCCTGTTTGTATTCTTTTCTACTTTCTCTGTATTCCTCCAGTGCTTCATCTGTTTTTAGCTGCCTGGACCTTTTTTCTTTTTGATTAGACCAACATTTCTCTGGTTATCCACGGCTCTCGAATCCTACCTTTCCTGTCCCTCCTTTTTACAGGCACATGTCTGTCCTGCAGTCCTATCAACTGCTCCTTAAAAGACTCCCGCATGCCAGATGTGGATTTATCCTCGAACAGTCTCTCCCAATCAACAGCCACCAAATCCTGCCTAATCCGGCTGTAGTTAGCCTTCCCCCAATTCAGCACCTTACCCATAGGACAACACTCATCCTTTTCTATGACTATCTGAAAGTTTACAGAATTGTGGTCACTGTTCGCCACATGTTCCCCCACTGAAACTTTGATGACCTGACCGGGCTCATTCCCCAGTACCAGGTTCAGTATAGCCCCCTCTCTCGTTGGACGATCAACATATTGTTCCAAAGAACCTTCTTGGACACATTTTACAAATTCCTCCCCGTCCGGACCCCCAGCCCTAAGGGATTTCCAGTCTATATGAGGGAAATTAAAGTCTCCCACTACAACAACCCTATTTTTTCTACACCTGTCCAGAATCTCCTTACATATCCGTTCTTCAACTTCCCGTGGGCTGTTGGGAGGCCTGTAGTACACCCCCAGCATAGTGACTGCGCCCCTCCTGTTTCTGAGCTCGACCCACAGTGTCTCGTTACATGATCCTTCCAAATTGTCCACCCTCTGTTCCGCTGTAATATGCTCCCTAACCAGTATTGCTACTCCCCCACCTCTTCTAGCCCAAGGAAGGATGTTGAATAAATGCAAATTGTTGTCATTAATAATGGAATTTATTTCTGAGAGGATAGGGAGACTTAGCAGCTTACAAGCACTCAAAGAAGAATGACAAGCAAACAGGAGAAAATACAAATTTATATTTTTTGCCAGAAGTGGTCTTCGGGTTGCTGACTGAATCATAACTAAAGAAGTGTGAACTGTACCTTAGGATGAAGCATTGTGACCTTTGCTCCTGTATCATCATATGATAGGCTCTTTCACTGCAGGAAAATATGTGGGGTGGGAGTGAGGAGCACAACTTGACTGTACTGCTGAGATAAAGCTCAGTGATCTGCAAAACAAAAATGGACAAATTATACAGAGTTCAGCATTTGTGTTCCTGTCACAGGGAAATATTATAATGCAGGCTTCAGCTGGGAAAGAGTGAAGTGATGATTGCAACTGGCATGCATTCTAACTATAGAGAAACAGTAATCTCTTCAAACGGAGAGTAACGCTCAAGAAAAGTATTCCAGAAGAAAATAAAATCACCTTCTAGCAAAATCAAAAATTAAGAGCACAATAATGATTGTACAGAGTAAATCTTGTGACAATCTTGTGATTTCATGGATTGATTTTCCTTAGCACTAACACATGTTTCTATGTAGGCCTAAAAGGTCGGGATATGTTCGGCACAACTTGTGGGGTCGAAGGGCCTGTTTTATGCTGTTGTTTTTCTATGTTTCTAAAAGCCCAGTGCTGCAGCCAAGTAACTCTGGGCAGCACAGTGGTTTACACTGCTGCCTCTCAGCGCCAGAGTCCCAGGTTCAATTCTAGCCTCAGGTCACTGTCTGTGTGGAGTTTGCAATTCTCCGTGTGTCAGTGTGGGTTTCCTCCCACAGTCCAAAGGTGTGCAGGTTAGGTGATTGGCCATGCTAAATTGACCCTAGTCACAGGGGGATTAGCAGGGTATTGCATGGGGTTGCAGAAATGGGGCCCAGGTGGGATTGTGGTCAGTACAGAATCGATGGGCCGAATTCGGACTGTCGGGATTCACTGGATTCTATGGATTATCTGTAGCATGGGATGGGAGTGAATTTTAACCCAACGTTCCTGATGGGAATGAAACGCAGGAGACTTTGAAATGGAACCTTTTGCCCTTCACCTATTCCTGCTGAGCACCATTTTGACTGCTCACTTGTATCGTTAGCTAAAAAAACCTGCTGGAAGAATTCAGGAGTCTTAGAAATTTATACAAATTGAGAATGGCACTGCATTAATAAGATCCTAACTGCATTTAACTAGAGTCTGAGCTAAAAGTCAACCTGTAATGAGGCGAGGAGCTGAGCATCAGTGAGCAGGTCATTGCTGAATTAGTGCTGCTTGATAGTATTGTTGACAACACCTTCCATCAATTTGCTGATGAATGAGAGTAGACTAATGGGGCAGTAATTAGGTTTGATTTGTCCTGGTTTTTGTGTCCAAACATACCTGGGCAATTTTCCACATTGCCAGGTAGATGTCAGTGTTGTAGTTGCACTGGAACAGCTTGGCTAAGTGCACAGCTAGTTCTGCAGCACGAGTCTTCAGTACTATCACTGGAATATTGTCAGGACTCATGGCCTTTGCAGTATCCAGTGCCTTCAGCCATTTCTTGACATCAGGTGAAGTGAATCGAATTGGAGGAATACTGGCATCTATGATGTTGGGGACTTCAGGAGGAGACTAAAATGGATCAGCTACTCAGCACTTCTGGCTGAAGATGGCTGCAAATGATTCAGCCCTATATTTTCTGCTGATGTGTTTGGCTCCCTCATCAGTAAGGGTCAATATATTTGAAGAGAGTCCTCCTCCAGTGAGTTATTTAACTGTCTCCCACCATTTATGACTGGATATGGCAGGACTGCAGAACTTAGATCTGATCCATTGGTTGTGGAAAAACCAAGCTCTGTTTATCATGTGTTGCTTCCATTGTTTGGTATAAAAATAATCCATTGGGCGCATGTTCTCGGTAGGCCTGGAAGCAGATGCAAAATGCGCTTCACCAGGTTGACATCCCATTTTTAGGTGTGCCAAGTGCTGCTCCTGACATGCCTTCCTGCACTCTTCATTGAACCAGGATTGATCCCTTAGCTTTGTGTTAATTATAGAATGGGGACATGCCAGGCCAAGAGGTTACAGACTTTAGTTGTGTACAGTTCTGCAGCTGTTGATAGCTCACAGCATTTCCTGTATTCCCAGTTTGGAGTTGTACATTCTATGCCTTTGTCACCCTCAGTAGTTCCTCCAAGTGGTGTTTAAGATGGAGAAGTACTGATTCATAAGCTGAGAGGGAATGGTATGTGGAAACCAGTAGGAGGTTTCCTTGCCTATGGATTGAATTTCGTGCCTAATGGGCACCCAAACTCTGCAGGCCAAGAAGCAGTCACAAAATGCACTTCCTACAATCTAGCCCAGAACATCATTTCACACTGGCTGTCCAATTAGCGGGCAGTCATAGAAACACAGGAAATAAGATCAGAAGGAACCATTCAAGCCTGCTCTACTATTCATTATGATCATGGCTGATCACACCTTCCCCCACAATATCTTTTGATCCCCTTCGCTCCAAGTGCTATATCTAACTGCTTCTTGAAAGCATTCAATGTTTTGGCTTTAACTACTTTCTGTGGCAGCAAATTCCATAGGCTGACCACCCTCTGGGTGAAGAAATTTCTCCTAATCTCTGTCCTAAAACGTCTACCCTGTATCCTCAGACTGTGACTCCTGGTTCTGGATGCTCCACCATCAGAAACATCCTTCCTGCAACTACCCTGTCTAGTCCTGTTAGAATTTTTTAGATTTCTATGAGATCTCCCCTCATTCTTCTGAACTCCAGGAATACAATCCTAACCGACTCAATCTCTCCTCATACATCAGTCATGCCATCCCAGTAATCAGTTTAGTAAACCTTCTCTGCACTCCCTCCAGATCAAGAACATCGTTCTTCAGATAAGAAGACCAAAACTGCATACAGTATGCCAGGTGTGGCCTTATCAAGGCCCTATATGATTGCATCAAGACATCCCTGTCCTGCTACTCAAATCCTCTTGCTATGGAGGCCAACATACCATTTGCTTTTTTACTGCCTGCTGCGCTTGCATGCTTAACTTCAGTGACTGGAGTACAAGGTCATCAGGGTCTTGTTACACATTCCCCCCTCCTAATTAATGGCCATTCAGATAATATCTGCCTACCCATTTTTGCTACCGAAGTGGATAATGTCACATTTATCCAAATTATGCTGCATCTGCCATTCAATTGCCCACTCATTTTGTCCAAAAGACACTGAAGGAACTCTGCATTCTCCTCACAGCTCACCCTCCCAACTTTGCGTCATCTGCAAATTTGAAGATATTACATTTAGTTTCCTCATCTAAATCATTAATATAGTGAATAGCTGGGTCCTAGCACTAATCCCTGTGGGGATCCCCTAGCACTACATACTGCCTGCCATTTGGAAAAAGATCCATTTATTCCAACTCTTTGTTTCCTGTCTGCCAACCAGTTTTCTATCCATCTCAATACACTACCCCCAACCCCATGTGCTTTAATTTTACATGCTAATCTCTTACGTGGGACTTTATTGAAAGCCTTTGGAAAATCCAAATAAACCCCATCCACTGGCTCCCCTCATCAACTCTACTAGTTACATCCTCAAAGAATTCCAGTAGATTTGATAAGCATGATTTCCCTTTCATAAATCCATGCTGACTCTGTCTGATCCTGTCACTGTGTCCCAAGTGTTTTGCTATTGACAATGGATTCTAGAATATTCCCCACTACCGACGCCAGGCTTACTCATCTATAATTCCCTATTTTCTCTCCAGCTCCCTTTTTAAATAGTAGGGTTACATTAGCTACCCTTCAATCTGTAGGAACTGTTCTATAGTCTGTAGAATCTTGGAAGATGACCACCAATGCATCCACTATTTCTCAGGCCACTCACTCAAGTACTCTGGGATGTAGATTATCAGGCCCTAGGGTTTTGTCGATCTTCAATCCCATGAGTTACTCCATCAGCATTTCTTTACTAATACTGATCTCCTTCAGTTCCTCCCTCTCACTAAACCCTATGTTCCCCAACCTTTCTGGTATCTTATTTGTGTCCTCCTTTGTGAAGACAGAACCAAAGTATGTATTCAGTTGGTCAGTCATTTCCTTGTTCCCCATTATAAATTCTTCTGTTTCTGACTTTAAGGGACCTACATTTGTCTTCACCAATCTTTCTCCTCACATAACTAATCAAAACTTGTACAGTCCATTACTATGTTCCGCACAAGCTTATTCTCATACTCTATTTTCCCCTTCTTAATCAGCCCCTTGGTCTTCCTTTGCTGAATTTTAAACTGCCCCCAATCCTTGGGTCTGTTGTTTTTCTTGGCCAATTTGTATGCAACTCCCTTGAATCTAAGACTATCTCTAATTCCCTTGTAAGCCATGGTTTGGCCACCTTTCCAGATTTTCCAGTCAACATGAAACATACACTGAGAAAGGCTCGGCCCTGTGTGTGTGCGGTGGAGGGGGGTGGGGGGGGGGGGGGGTGGTGAAGGTGGGTATCAAGGAAGGGTGGCAGGCTGACTGAAGTATCACATGTGTGTGAGATGACATTGTGATACACGTATGATGTCTTCTCAGGCGATTTTATGCGCTTCCGGGTCAAGCAATGTAAAATTCTGGATCATGTTTTAGCTGATGCCATGAGACTTCATGGGATCCAGAGTCTATGTTGAGGGTAACTTCCTCCCTCCCGGCTATATACCACTGTGTTGCCACCTCAGGTGGGTCAGTGCTATCGGTGGGACAGGATATGCGCAGGATATGTGCAGGGATGGTAATTGTGGTCTCTGGGACATTGTCTGGAAGGTATGATTATATTAGGCTGTTGTTTGATAGTTTGTGAGACAGACAATTTGAGCCCAAGTGTCTAAATGTTAGAAGGAGGACTTTGCAGGGTTGACAGGGGTAGGTGTGCCATTGTTATTTCCAGGGTTTCCAGGGTTATTTCCTAGGTTAATGCCAGGTGGTCTGCTGGTTTCATTCTATGAATGTTGACCATAGTATATAATACTAATATCCCTCAGCAAACAACTTATAGTGACACAGTGGTTAGACTTCATAGCGGTTTGATGCAACTGCATGGCTTTCCAGGTTTCCACCGTTGTTGCTGCCAGATAGGATGGAGAATTTGGCAGTCAGCCAAATCTCCGTTCACTGCAGCAGGACGGGAGAATCCCATTGGCATGAACAGCCAGAGGATCCTGCCCGAAGTGTCTGATTGTCTAAACCAAATAAAGCTAACCATGATAAGATTCCCTTCTAAATGCTGGCCTTAAAAATTTGTCTGGATTTTTGGATGAAAACTTTTTTGCAACATAGGTTTGATGCTATAAAGTTTATTTATTTAAAGTTTATTTATTTATTAGTGTCACAAGTAGACTTGCATTAACACTGCAATGAAGTTACTGTGAAAATCCCACAGTCGCCACACTCCAGCGCCTGTTGCGGTGCATTCAGGGAGAATTTAGCATGTATTTAACCAGTATGTCTTTTGGATTGTGGGAGGAAACCCACACAGACACGGGGAGAACGTGCAGACCCCACACAGATAGTGACCCAAGCTGGGAATTGAACCTGGGTTCCTGGTGCTGTGAGGCAGCAGTGCTAACCACTGTGCCACTATAAGTTGTTCGCTAAGGGATATTAGTATTATATACTACGGTCAATATTCATTGGCACAAGAATAAAAGGCTTTTAGCTGAATATCGATAAATACTTCATGATCATGAGAGATAGATGGAAAGAATTGAATATTTTATAGATTAAATTAGGAACATACTTAATGTGCTTCAAATGAGGACTTAAAATAAAAGTACTTTTCATTTTTTACAAGTTACTGTTTAACTGGGGAAATATATCTTTTAATACACTAACCAGTTCTGATTCAATTATAGCAGCAGCTTTTCTTTTGATGAGTTGACCCTCAGATACAGATAATGATACATTCTGCATAGCTTGAACTTTGATAATACAAATCTTTTGCCTGACAATGAGTCGTATCTCACTTAAAACTGCAGTTATTCATGGTCAACAAGAGAAAACAACAAAAGTGTTGTCATCAACAACATTTCACAATGTTTTTTTCAAACATTCAGGCCATCTCATTAACTGTTTACCAAATAAATGAAAATACTTCTCTTGAGGAATGTAAATTTTAACAGTTTCAGTTATCATCTATCTCAGGTACTGCAACATTCCTGTAGAGCATTGATCAAGCTGAACCAATCTTTCTGTTTGAACATCAGAACCATCATCACTTCAAACTGCATTATACTGTGAAAAGTGACACCTGGTACTGCATACCACATACATATATTATTTAGATCTGGCTACAGAGGCATCCATAACAAATTTTACTGAAAATACCACGATAGAATTGGTGATAAAAATGCAGGACAACCTGTACTGGTTTTGCTAATGGGCATATAGGTGTAATATCCATTCATTTGTGTTGTTTTGCTGGAACAATTCACTGCAAATATCATGGAATTTTAAGACAGAGTATGATCAGAGCAAGGCAAATTTCTGCAATCTTCATTGCTTGTTGCCAGTTTTAAAAATACAGGGTCTGTCCACAAAACTGGCCACAACTTTGAATTGAATTAAACACCTTTGGAAGTTTCCACTAATCACACTCCATACAGACCTTTGGCGAGGCTCTTAAAATTATAACGGATGATTTTATTGCAAGGACATTAATAGACAGATTTTAGAAAGTTGTGTGTGTACTTTTTTTTATATAATTACTAATGAACAGACTGCTGTACCCCAATCTAAGTAGAATCCAGCTCTGTAAAATTTTAAGTTATTTTTCAGTAATTAAAAAGCAAATTAGACACAGATTGACACCAGGGTAAAGACAATTATTTTGTGATAAACACATTTTTCTTTGTATTACTAAGTTATCACTTAAATGTATAATGGAATATTTTTGAAGCCATTAAAAAAATACACTTTCAAACATTGCCTGAGTGTGTTGATTCCTAGCAGATTTTGCATGTGGCAATATAAAAATTATTTTGAGTGGAATCTCAAGGGAGGGAGAAACACTCATCAAAATAGATGTAGTTTTGGCTGCAATTTGTCTTGGAATTATCTATTATGCACAATGTGTAGAACTGTATTAAGGGTTCAAAATTGTGATGATAGCACAGATGAGGGAATACAGCACAGCTACAATAAGATAAACAAGGGAGTGATTCTCCCATCCTGACGCACTAATATTTTGGTGGGTAGGGCCGGGAGAATCGCGTGTGTGCCAATTCGCGGGACCCGCATATGCGTTCCTGACACGTGCGCACATCTCCCAGCAACGGATATCCGGCGTGGTCGGGACCATGCTGGAAATCAGCAGGACCAGCAGGTAAGTAATTTTAATGAGATTTAAATATAACTATAGGGCCCGGGACTGAATTCTCCAGGCCCGATAGCATCTCCCACCCCGCCAGTACAATTTCACTCCGGCGGGGTTTAGAGTAGCTCCTCACTTTCAGGGAACTAGCAAGAGATCCTGCTGGAGAGAAGGGGTGCAATCGGGGCCCTCCAGGGGGTCGGGCAGTGAGGGGGTGGTGCCCCCTGGGCATGGGCACCTTGGCAGTGCCAGCCTGTGCCCCGGCACTGCCCGCCTGTGCTCCTGGCACTGCCCAAGGAGACAATTGCCCATGCCCAAGGGGCACCTTGGCACTGCCCACTGGGCATGGGGCAATGCCAAAGGGATGGGGCCTAGTGGGCGATCAGTGAGGTTGCGGGCTCCCGCTGTCACTCTGCAGACAGGATCGGTCGGGGTTGGAAGGAGGCCAGCAATTGGGACGGGCTGGGGGGGTGCTGGAGGTCGGAGTGCTCCGGGACAGGAGGGGGATCAGGGCTGGGCTGGGAATGCGATCAGGCCGTGCGGGTGTCAGGAGGGGCAGCACTGCGAGGGTCCCGGGCTGGGCAGCAATTGAGCTGGCCAGCAAACTGCAGGCTGACAGTTTGGGGCAACTGTCAGACTCAGGCGTGAATAGGCCCCGCCCCCCCAAGCTTTTAATGATAATCACGAGTGTGACCTCTGCAGTGCAAAGAGTGTAGGAGATTCGAGTCCGTACTCCCACTGAAAAAACAATCGTGATTTATACCGGTTTTCCCGTGAATTCAGCACTTAGAACCTTTTTGGGAGATTCACCCCCTTGAACTTTGTTCCTTTGACATTGGAAATAATTTAATATTAAGATTGAGATAAAGGTGAGCATTGACATCTTTGAAGCTTTACAACTTTGAAGTATGTAAATATAGTTATGAGAATTAACAACGTCAAAAGTAGGCAAGTAGAGTGGTTTTTCGGTGTGATAGGAAATATAGCCAATACACATGCATGATGAGTATAGTACTGTGGGAACCAAAATAACAATCACAAGTCATAAAACTTAATGACCTTCACAGGACGAGTAAACAAATGTTAGAGTGTTAGAACCACAGACAGATCTACAAGTGTAGATCACATGCAATCTCAGCCTCCGAGGAGGAATAACAGTGGACATTTGCAGATTGTATAATTCTGCTCATTATGGCCATATAATGGAAATGTGATAACCAAAATATATAAATATGTTATGCAGCATTTATATCAGGGACATACCCTGAAGAAGTAGAATTTGTCTCACGAGCATGCTTGAGATATTGGACTTACAGACTTGAGTGGTTTCAATTTTCTACCACAACAACACAATAAGTTAGGGGTATATCTACTGAAAGTTTTGAGTTTCATGAAAACTTATTTAGACTGGTAAGTAAATCAGTGACTGAGGGGTTTAAAATTTAGGATCAGTATGAAAAATATAAGGGAGGAATTTAAGAATACATTTCACACAAATAACAGCTTATCTGTATATTCTAGATATTATGTATTAAATATTATTGAATAAATTACACAAAGTTTCTAAAGGGTTGTAGGGATGGATGCGGTTACTCGGCTAAGGAGGGATAAAGCCATGGAACGATTTGAACACAAGAATGATCTTTTAAAATCGAGCATTTGCTGCTGTGTGCAGCTTTTTCAGCCAGGATTACATATCGGAAGTATGAAATTTAAGATGTGCTGCACATATTTCATTCTGCATTCCTTGGAGGTGTGATTTCTCCTGAGCATTTCGGAAAGTCAGCCCTAAGGCTGAAAAAAATGAAAGGGTGGAGATGATAATTGGGGAAATTGGTGAAATTTTGTCCTAGACTGTAACAGAATGGGCCACATGATCTAATTCTGTGGTGAAATATTCATGATTCAAACGATGTGGAAATCTAATTTGAAAAGATAAAGAAAAGCAGTTACTTTTCCTATCTCTTCATAACAAGCAATTAAATGAATTGCCAGAAAAAGTGCAGAATTCATCCTGGTAAATTAGTTTACTAATAGTTATCAATGACTATCAGACCATCAAGTCAATATAGCATATCAAATATACAAAGGGCAGCCTTTTACGGGGATCAAACGGATGCATGAGCGGAGGCAAAAGTGGGCATATTGTCCACTCCCACAAACTCTTATTGTCCCACAGCACATTTGTTGAGGCATTAATTGCCGAGTGATGAGACTTGAGCCTCAACAGGAGGGGAGTTCCTGCCTCCGCAATCAGTTAGGAGAGGCAATGACATCTCCATGATTATCCTCAACACTGGTACCCCGCAAGGCTGTCTCCTCAACCCCTTACTATACTCCTTATACACTTATGACTGTGTGGCCAAATTCCGCTCCAACTCCCTTTTCAAGTTTGCTGATGACACCACTGTAATGGGTCGGATCTCAAACAATGATTGGTGGCATAGTGGACAGTGAAGAAAGTTATCTCCGATTGCAACAGGATCTTGATCAATTGGGCCACTGGGCTGATGAATGGCAGATGGAGTTTAATTTAGATAAATGCGAGATGATGCATTTTGGTAGATTGAACCAGGGCAGGACTTACTCAGTTAATGGTCGGGCGTTGGGGAGAGTTACAGAACAAAGAGATCTAGGGGTACAGGTTCATAGCTCCTTGAAACTGGAGTCACAGGTGGACAGAGTGGTGAGGAAGGCATTCGGCATGCTTGGTTTCATCGGTCAGAACATTGAATACAGGAGTTGGGACGTCTTGTTGAAGTTGTACAAGACATTGGTAAGGCCACACTTGGAATACTGTACACAGTTCTGGTCACCCTATTATAGAAAGGATATTATTAAACTAGAAAGAGTGCAGAAAAGATTTACTAGGATGCTACCCGGACTTGACGGTTTGAGTTATAAGGAGAGGCTGGATAGACTGGGACTTTTTTCTCTGGAGAGTAGAAGGCTGAGGGGTGATTTTATAGAGGTCTATAAAATAATGAGGGGCACAGATCAGCTTGATAGTCAATATCTTTTCCCAAAGGTAGGGGAGTCTAAAACTAGAGGGCATTGGTTTAAGGTGAGGAGGGAAAGATGCAAAAGTGTCCAGAAGGGCAATTTTTTCACACAGAGGACGGTGAGTGACTGGAACAAGCTGCCAGATGTAGTAGTAGAGGCGAGTACAATTTTGTCTTTTAAAAAGCATTTAGATAGTTACATGGGTAAGATGGGTATAGAGGGATATGGGCCAAATACAAGCAATTGGGATTAGCTTAAGGGTTTAAAAAAAAGGGTGGCATGGACAAGTTGGGCCAAAGGGCCTGTTTCCATGCTGTAAACCTCTATGACTCTAATGATGAGATGGCGTACAGGAAAAAGATAAAGAATTTGGTAAAATGCTGTGACGACAATAATCTCTCCCTCCATTTGAGTAAAACGTTGGAGATAGTCATCAACCTCAGGAAGTGTAGTGGAGGATATACCCCTGTCTACATCAACAGTGATGAAGTGGAAATGGTCGAGAATTTCAAGATTCTCGGTGTCCAGATCACCAACCACCTGTCCTGGTCTCTCCACACTGATGCTATTGTTAAGAAAACCCAGCAATGCCTCTACTTTCTCAGGAGGCTAAGGAAATTTGGCATTCTGCTACAAGTGTCACCAATTTTTACAGATGCACCATAGAAAACATCCTTTCCGGATGTATCACAGCTTGGTATGGCTCCTGCAAAGATCAAGACCACAAGAAACTACAAAGGGTTGTAAACGTAGCCCAGTCCATCATGCAAACCAGTCTCCCATCCATTGACTCCGTCTAGAATCATAGAATCCTACAATGCAGGAGGTGGCGATTTGGCACATCAAGTCTGCACCGACCACAATTCCACCCAGACCCTATCCCCATAACTCTAGCCAGTATAGAAGTCTACACTATAGTATAGTCTACACTTCCCACTGCCTTGGAAAATCAGCCGGCATAATCAAGGACTCCACTCGCTCTGGACATACTCCCTTCCATCTTCTTCCGTCAGGAAAAAGGTACAAAAGTCTGAGATCATGTGCCAACTGACTCAAGAACAGCTTCTTCCCTGCTGCCATCAGACTTTTAAATGGAACTACCATGTATTAAGCTGACTTTCTCTACACCCCAGCTATGATTGTAACACTGCATTCTGCACCCTCTCCTTTCCTTATCTATGAACGGTATGCTTTGTCTGGATAGCGCGCAGGAAACAATACTTTTCACTGTATGCCAATACATGTGACAATAATAAATCAAATCAAATCATAAACTAATCCAAGAGCTGTAGGTCAATCAAATCTGGTCTCATAAGTGCCACCGGGGCAGCTGGCCACTGCTGTGACTGTAGCAGGTTGCACAGGGAATGTGGTGTGATCCAAGCTGGGCGGGACTTCTGATGGAAACAAAGGTCTGCAAAGGAGGCGTACCCTCCTTTTGCTGCCATATGCCTGAGCAGTTACCTGCCGAGTTTCCCACTTCAGCCCTAAAATAACAGTTGAAATGGGAAATTACCCTGAAGTGGTCATCAATTGACAACTTAAGGGCTTCAAGTGGCACAAGGACAGGTAGCCACCCAATAATTCACCTGATGCTCATCGGTTAGGCACCATGAAAGGCAACTATGGCATTTTACACACACTCACTTACAAATCTGCCTGTTGGGAATCTAAGCATTTGCATGAATGTAAATTATTAGCACTATCAAAGAGATCATACACTTTCAGGTAATACTGTATAAACAAGAGAAAAGATGTTGTTCAAAACATGCATGATCAGTGCTTCAGAGAGCTGGAAGCTCAGTGATGCACAAGAACACAGCCCGGAATTCTCCCGCCATTCACGCCCTGTCACCGCTGCCAGCAAGAATGGAGAATTTGGCACTCAGTGACAAAGGTTAAAACAATCTTATTTGGAACCTTGTGTGGTATTTAATTCCCTTGGTACAGGTCCTGAGAACGGATCTGGAAGTGGGCGGAAGTTCTGCTTGCAGTGGACAGGCTGGCTGCTTCTAAAGCCAATAAAATATGCAGAGGCATATTGCCTGGCCAATTACGCGGCAGGGGTCAGCATAAAAATATTGGCCATCAGCGAAGAATTCCTGCCTTTCAAAGAAAAATAACACTATTTATTAGGATCAAAATTGAGATTCCCCAATCCCAATGTGGACTATTTCTCAGTGAGAGTGCAGACTGGAGGTACATGGGCATCAGTAGCACCTCTAAGTCATGGCTGCTCCTGGATTATATAATGTCAATAAGAAAGTAATAGTACTTACCAGGGTGGAATATATTGGAAGTTCTTTATATGGATTCACTAGCAGCAAAATATGTCCAATGTAAGTCTGAAAGAAAGTCAATAGTTCAATGGCTAACCAGATGAGGAGTTTTCTGAAGGGAGACTGTAGGAGAAAATCAGTTAAAATAGAATATTTCATAATGTAGGCAATATGCAACAAGAATCTTAGGAATCCATTGAAAAAGTTGGTGACATGATATTGAACATGATTTTCTGCCATCTTGGATTGCAATGAAGTTGTAAGTATAGACTTTTCAATATTTTGGGCTCATACAACTTTATCCACAGATTTAGGGCGTGATCTTATGACCTTGTTCCATCTGACTTTGGGCGAGGTGAGGTGGTAAGATCGGTCGGAGATGAAAAATCAGAAACGCGCCGACAGGCCTTTCAATCTTGCGTCACGCTAGCAGGAATTTACGTCAACATCAAATCTGATTGCTAATGTGTGACATACACAAGGCAGTCCTCAGTTTGCATGAGACTTCAGGGTGAGTGCAACAACTTTCTGCCCACAATACTGCGCTGCTGCTGATGCATTGTTCACGACTTTGCTGAGGCAGACTGGTTCCTGCCTCCACCTCCTTGCCAAGCTGGTCCTCATGGACAGTGCCGTGATGCGGGACACAGGGACCCTCTTCTGTCACCGAGTCTAATCAGTACAGTGCCTGGAGTTGAGGAGTACAGGGGTCTCCTTGCCTTCTGGTGCCACACACCAATGTTTATCTGGACAGGGCTATGCTGCGGGACTCGTGCTGCCACCGCAACAAAGGTTCAAAGCTCGAAAGGTCCAAATTTCGACCAGGGTGGAGTGCGAGGTGAGGCCGAATGGTAAGAGGATGTGGCCGAATGAAGAGAAGGAGGGCAGGGCAAGAGGGGAAAGGGCAAGGGCTCATGATGGCACGCAGGGGTGCAAGGAGGTGGATGAAGAAGAGGAACAATGGAAAGCAGAGGGAACACCGTGGGAAGACCAAAGGGAGGGAAGCTGGAGCCCGATAAGGTTGCATGAGAAGCTCACAAACAAGGGGGTCAAAGGGATACCACACTGTTTACTGGAAATGGATGGATGGTCCAGATGCAGTGGGTACAGGTCCAAATGGGGCATGGTTGCTTCACAGGTGTTGGGCTCGGTGGGGAGTGTGGTTGAATCAAAGAACAGACTTCTGCTTGAGGCTGCTAGCCTTTTCCCTCTGGGTTGTTGACATCCTGCATGATCTGGTGAAGATAGTTGGGCTGGAGAGAATGACAGGAGTGTGCTGGACTGGTGTGTAAATATGGTGCCAGGACCTTCAAACCACCAGCTGAGGGCAGGCAGATGAATCAGCCCTATTGAAGGCCAAGAACAAAACAGGTAAATGCTATTAAGATATAAATCAGACATGATCTAATTGAATGGCAGTTCACAATCAAGGGGATGAATTGCCAATTCCTAATGCTGCTCACCATCAGAATTGCTGGTTTGGTTATTCACACCTTTGGTCCCCCATTTCCAAATTTGCCTCTACAGAATCTAAGGAGAGGTGGCAAGGTGGGCATCAGTGGTACATACAAACAAACGATTCAGGGCAGGAGGAGGCCATGTGGCCCCCTCAAGCCTGGTCCACCACTCAATAAGCTCACAGCTGATCTGATTTCTCCACATTCCCATCTACCCCCTATAACCTTTCACACCATTACTTATCGTTACTTTGACAAAGGGTCATCTGGATTCGAAATGTCAGCTCTTTTCTCTCCTTACAGATGCCGCCAGACCTGCTGAGATTTTCCAGCGTTTTCTTTTTCGATTACTTATCAAGGATCTATTTTTATCTGCCTTAAGAATATTCTAAGACTTTGCTTCCTCCACCTTTTGAGGAAGTGAGTTCCAAAGACTCACAACCCTCAGAGAAAAAAATTCTCTTCATTTCTATTTTAAATGGATGGTCCCTTATTTTCAAACAATGACCCACAAGTTCCAGATTCCCCTACAAGAGGGAACAACCTTTCCACATCCACCCTTTCAAAATATCTCAAGGTCTTTGATATTTTAATCAAGTTGCCTCTTACTCTTCTAAATTCCAGCGGATATAACCATAGCCCATCCAATCTTTCCTCTTAAGACACAGAGTCAGGTATTAATCTGGTAAACCTTCTCTGATTTGCTTCTAACCCCTTAGGTAAGGAGACCAATACTGTATACAGTACTCCAGATGTGGTCTTACCAATGCCCTGTATAATTGAAACATAAGCTCCCTAACTTTGTACTCAATTTGCCTCGCAATGAACTATAACACTCTATTAGCCTTCTTGGTTACTTGCTGTGCCTGCATACTAACCTTTTGTGATTCATGCATCAGAATGCCCAGATCCCTCTACATCTCAAAGCTTTGGAATCTATTACCGTTTAGATAATGGCTGCAATTCTCCTGAATTGAAACTAAATGCCCATACCAGCGGGAAAGCGGGAGTGTTTCCCGTTGGCATTAGTGGCGTCTATCAGGTGGGATTCTCCGAGACCATGCTGCCATTTTTAAATGGCGACCCGAACTCTGTGCTCGTTTATCGCCCCCCCACCCCGCCACTAACTGGGAGAGCAGTATCAACCTCTCACCAAAGAGGGGCATACTCCCCCCTCCATCCATAATCAACAATAAAGGCCCTCCACCTCCACAAAGGAATGATGGTGACCCCCCCAACTCAGGCCCCTTCCCCTCAGACCACTTACTCAGCCTCTCTCCCCCCTCAAACCCCCATTCAGTCCTCCCTTCCCCTTCAGAACCCCCATCAGCTCTCCTTCCCCCTTAGATCCCCCAATCAGTCCCCTACCTATCTCAAACACCCCCTAAGAACCCCACATCCCTGAGACCCCACTCAGCTCCCCTCCTCACTGAGACCCCCTTTCAGCTCCCCTCCTCACTGAGACCCCCACTCAGCTCCCCTCCTCTCTCAGACCCCCACTCAGCTCCCCTCCTCACTGAGATCCCCACTCAGCTTCCTCCCCCCTCAGACCCCCACTCAGCTTCCTCCCCCCCTCAAACCCTCACTCAGCCTCCCTTCAGGCCAAGCATCTTGACAGTGCCAAAAGTGCACTGCCCCTGGCACCCTGACGCTGACACATTGGCCTGATGCCTTATGCCCCAAGGTGGTTCCAGGAGGAAGTTCTAGTGGCTATTTGCCCCTCTGCTGCTGCTAGGCTGCAGAGGAAAGGTCCCTCAAAGGGCTCGGGCAAGGGGTTAACTTTGTCACTCTCTGCCAGGATGGAAGTGTATGGCTTGATTGCCCTTCTAGCTCTGGCAGATCTGAAAATCACCCCTGGCATGGTGATTTCAGGCAGCCCTGTGATCAACTTCTGCACTCCTGCCTATTAGCTGTGCAAATTTAATCTCCATGACACCCATGGAGATTAAATTTGCATCCATGGGTTCAGACCCCTTTCTCTGATAGACAGGAGATGTCAATTTCATTTGCCTGGGGGAGGGGGGTGATTTCCAGTCTGCCCACCTGTGCACTCAGCCCCACTGTATGCACACAGCTTTGATTTTATGTTGCTGTGGCTTCCCAACATGCTTGAAATCATTGAAATACTCTCCATAGTGCTTGAAGTCTTTGATCTGTAACAGGTTCAACATGCAGTGCCTTGCAAAAGATTCAGCTGTCAGATTAATGGATTTGATCCTCCAGCCACCTGTGTTTACTTTGATTTCCCTTCACGGTTGACTGTATTTCAAGTACCCCATTGATCCTGAGCATAATATAGACAGATCTTGTAACCAAATAAAAGCATTGAATTAAATTTGAACAAAAACATGTTCTTGATTCACGAAGCTACAATATAAATTTCTTGATATCACTTGAGTTTCTGAAATCTAGGGCTAGACTTTTCTGCAGACTTAGGGCCTCTGTGTCAGGATCAAATTCAAACAAGAGCAGGGGGCTATACCTAGTCTTATGGTTGGGGAACCTTTATTAAACATCGCTAATAAACAGATTATCTGGTCATTATCACAATGTTTGGAGCTTACTGTGTACAACTGGTGCCACATTTTCTAAGTTACAACACTGACTACATTTCAAAGTTATTTCATTTTCTGTCAAGTACTTTGGGACACCCTGGGTTTATGAAAGGTGTCACTTAATTTTAAATCAGCGGCAAATTTCAGATAGCAAAACACATGTTTGTGCATGTATACTTACATATATCTGATCATTGGTGAACCTCTTCTGAATTTCGTAGAGAAGGCTTCTATCTGTCAGTTCACTCAAGGTAGACAGGTCATCATTTGGAGCAGGAGGGATCAGCTTCACCTGGAGTTTTGAATATCAGAAATGGGTTGAAGAAAGAAATCATAACCAGAATGGATTCTTATCATGGAACAAATTCCTCAATCAGGAACAGATTGGGACATCTGTTCCAATCAGGAACAGAGAATCTTCAGGAAATCATAAATGCTCTTCTTGCCTCACTGCTCTTCTCCCAAGTCGCCACTGGCGGGAGCATTTTTTTAAAAAACATGGATTATTGCCACCTCAGCTCAGCATTTCTCCACCATTGGGATCTGCACCTCTACAATATCAGAGCTCCAGCCTTGAATCAGATCTGGATTTTCAAACAGGAAAACAGGTACAGGAAGTGACGAGAGGGTGAAACAGGAAGTGGGAGATTCAGTCAGAGGGTGGGTTGGAAAGGCCACAACTCAGGTTGGGGAGGAAAGAGGCCACAACTGGGAGGGTAGGGACAGGCCACAACTCGGAGGTTTGGAAGGTGGAGAGGTTACAACTCAGTGGTGGGGGATAGGCCACGACATGGAGGTTAGGGAGGGGAAGAGGCCAAAACTTGGAAGCTGGGCAGGGGATGAGGCCACAAGTGGGAGGTTGGGGAGGGGGAGGATCTGCAGTGACTAGGAGGAGCCGAGAGTAATAGGTACGTGAGGCAGGATCCGTGGCGAGCAGGAGGTTACATTTTTCTTCTATATTTTCAAACTTATTTCAATTCATTTACCAATGTGGGGATTAAGCAATATAAAATATTTCAATGAGAAGATACATTAATATTTGTTTATTTTTCTGATAAGGAAAGTCCGACAGAAAATTTTAACATAGATTTGAAATGTTTCACTTAAAATAATTTCAGTTAAAACAGAGGTTGTCAGTGAAGACAACATTGACCAACGCAGTCCATCGTGCTTTGAGATAATGAGAGCAGGACTGATGGGTGCTGAACTGTGAGCAGTAATTTGTTCTCAGACAGCCTTAACAGGAAAAGACAAAGAAGGGTTATTAAAAACGCTTCAAAACAGACAGGAACCTAGAACCTGCAACCAGCATTCTGAAGACAGTGCAATCTCAAACCATGTTTACTGTAACTGAGTCTAGATGTACAAAATACCAGTATGCTTCAGAGACTTATAGGTTCATTGTAATGCAGTTTTCTTTTGATGTAATGTAAATAATATTTGATTATTTAATGATATGCACCTTTAAGAAGTGTATCTTAAATTCCTGTCCATGACTACCCACAGTGAGACAGGAGGTGATGTATGATCCTCTGTAGACAGAACACAGCAATAATCTTACAGGTCAGACATGTCTACGTAACCTCCCAGTTACCATTATAAATTAATCTTACCTTCAAATAAAGAATTCACATCATTGTTTTACTAATCCTTGCTGTATGATCGATATGTTTAGGGTAAATAAAAGAAGGCAAAGCATGCATATAAATTTCTATCTTCAAATTCTGGATTAACCAAGATTAGAAATCAGAATTGTGGATGCCTTATATCCTGTTCCATGCAGATCGATTACTTTTAACAGTCAGGTTGTGAAGAAGGTTTTCAGCAACAATGGTTAAATATTCCAAAAGCAATCAGCAAATGATTTTGTCAATATAAGGGTAGAGATCTGTCTCAGGCAGTGGTTCAAAATGAACAGTATTGGACTGGATGCCAGTTATATTCAGCATCTGACATTTAATTCTAATGACTGCAATGAAACAAAAGGCGACCAATCTAATAACATCCATTTTGTGCCACTGGCACATTTCTACTCCATAATTTTTCAAATCTATTGCATACAAATTCAAATATAGGCAACAGCCTTCTGGACAAGGACAAGGGCAAACGCAGCGGAGAGGACAGCCACACTGCAGATCAAGGCACTGTGCTAAGAAGCCTCTCTAAGGAGACAAAAGAATAGAATAGAAATGCGGTAATGATAGGTAGCACTCTCTGCAGCCTTGGGTGAGTATCCTTAAAGATGTGTTGCTACCCAATGCTTTGGAAAGGGATATCTCGTGGTGGTTGGAGAGGAATTTGGAAATAGAGGATAGAAATCCAGTTGTCCTGGTCCATATCAGAACAAACATCATAGGTAGGAACGGGGAGAAGGTCCTACAGAGGGCGTATCTGCAGTTGGCAGCAAAATTAAAAACAGAACCTCAAATCTCTGGATTTACAATTTGAAATAGAGCAAGACATCTGTGGTGAAAAGGCTGGTGCGATAACGCCCATGAGGTCTGTAGGCAATCATTGGTTGATTTCCCTGTAGGGCTTGTTGCCCCACAGGACTGGGCCTGCTGAACTGCCGTCCTAGGCGGGGACTAGTGTGTGTACACCATAGCACTGGTTTTACTTTGCATTCTGTAATAAACTATGTTCCTTTCCAGTCTGACTTCCTGAGTCATTACATTGGCGACGAGGAACACGAAAAGTTTCGGACAGTCTTGCCTTTCAATAGTAAGACAGTGAAGGGGAGATATTGAAAATGTCGCTGTTTGGGAAACTGGAAATTTATAATGAGGATTGGCCCATTAAGCCGAAAGAATGAGATATTTATTCCGGGCAAACGGGATAGAAGAGGACGACCGGCAAAAAGACATCCTCCTGACCGCTTGCGGGGTCTCAACTTTCAGCATCATAGAAATTTTAACCTACTCAACAGCCTCAAATCTTTTGAAGAATTGGTAGATATGGTATCAGACCACTATGACTCTAAACCATCTGTTATATTGCAATGCTACAGGTTCAACATGGCAATTAGACTCCCTGGGGAAAACAATCACTGAATACGTGACGAGACTGCAGAAATTGGCGGAAAACTGAGAGTCTGGGTCAGCACTTCCGGAAATGTTAAGGAATTGTTTAGTGTGTGGAATTAATAATATTGTGACCCAAAGGAAATTGCTGACTGAACCAACTCTGGACCTCAAGAAAGCCACAGAATTGATCCTTTCCTGTGAAAATGTGGAAAGAGGAGCCCAAGAGTTTCAGGGCTATATCACAGAACCAAGTCCTAGCAGATAATGCCCGCATCTCCCATTTGCTGCCAAGAAAGGGTGACTGGAGTTGGAGGCTGCAAAATTCCAGAACTAGATGGGAAAAAATGGGAAGTCTCTCCACAATACAGTGAAGAGTGAGCCCAGGCCGAAGGGCAAACCTACCTGAGGATTGGAGGATAGCGAATGTGGTCCCGTTGTTTAAGAAGGGTAGCAGGGATAACCCAGGAAATTATAGGCCGGTGAGCTTGACGTCCGTGGTAGGGAAGTTGTTGGAGAGGATTCTTAGAGACAGGATATATGTGCATTTAGAACGGAACAATCTCATTAGTGACAGACAGCATGGTTTTGTAAGAGGGAGGTCGTGCCTTACAAATTTGGTGGAGTTTTTTGAGGAAGTGACAAAAACGGTTGATGAAGGAAGGGCCGTGGATGTCGTCTATATGGATTTCAGTAAGGCATTTGACAAAGTCCCACATGGCAGGTTGGTTAAGAAGGTTAAGGCTCATGGGATACAAGAAGAAGTGGCTAGATGGGTGGAGAACTGGCTTGGCCAAACCTGTTGGACTTTAACCTGGTGTTGTTAAACTTCTTACTGTGTTGGCCATAGGAGACAAGAGGACAGTGGTCGAAGGGTCTTTTTCCGGCTGGAGGTCTGTGACCAGTGGTGTTCCGCAGGGCTCTGTACTGGGACCTCTGCTATTTGTGATATATATAATTGATTTGGAAGAAGGTGTAACTGGTGTAATCAGCAAGTTTGCGGATGACACGAAGATGGCTGGACTTGCGGATAGCGAAGAGCATTGTCGGGCAATACAGCAGGATATAGATAGGCTGGAAAATTGGGCAGAGAGGTGGCAGATGGAGTTTAATCCGGATAAATGCGAAGTGATGCATTTTGGAAGAAATAATGTAGGGAGGAGTTATACAATAAATGGCAGAGTCATCAGTATAGAAACACAGAGGGACCTAGGTGTGCAAGTCCACAAATCCTTGAAGGTGGCAACACAGGTGGAGAAGGTGGTGAAGAAGGCATATGGTATGCTTGCCTTTATAGGACGGAGTATAGAGTATAAAAGCTGGAGTCTGATGATGCAGCTGTATAGAACGCTGGTTAGGCCACATTTGGAGTACTGCGTCCAGTTCTGGTCGCCGCACTACCAGAAGGACGTGGAGGCATTAGAGAGAGTGCAGAGAAGGTTTACCAGGATGTTGCCTGGTATGGAAGGTCTTAGCTATGAGGAGAGATTGGGTAAACTGGGGTTGTTCTCCCTGGAAAGACGGAGAATGAGGGGAGATCTAATAGAGGTGTACAAGATTATGAAGGGGATAGATAGGGTGAACGGTGGGAAGCTTTTTCCCAGATCAGAAGTGACGTTCACGAGGGGTCACGGGCTCAAGGTGAGAGGGGCGAAGTATAACTCAGATATTAGAGGGATGTTTTTTACACAGAGGGTGGTGGGGGCCTGGAATGCGCTGCCAAGTAGGGTGGTGGAGGCAGGCACGCTGACATCGTTTAAGACTTACCTGGATAGTCACATGAGCAGCCTGGGAATGGAGGGATACAAACAATTGGTCTAGTTGGACCAAGGAGCGGCACAGGCTTGGACGGCCGAAGGGCCTGTTTCCTGTGCTGTACTGTTCTTTGTTCTTTGTACCTCAGGACAGGGCTTTACAAATAAGCCAGCCTGGGATTGAGAAATTGATACAGCTGAATTGCATCGCTGCACCCAAAATGGCTCCAATCAAGATTAAACTCCAGGTAAATGGCCATGCTCCTAGACATGGAGATGGACACAGGAGCCGCTGTATCTATTACTGGGGAGAAATGGTTCTCTTGCCTTTAAGCCAGCGTGACACCAAGGCTAGATTGACCACACACACTGCGGAACTGTTATGTATTTTTGGGACGACTGTAAGCCCAGTTATACATGGGCAACAGACAGTCCGACTCTCCCTAATAGTGGTGCAAGGAACAGGGCCCAGCCTTTTGGGAAGAACTGGCTACAGAAAATACATCTGATTAGCAACAGACCCTTAATATGGGTACTGGCAATTTATACAAAGTCATTGGGAAGTATCCCAAAGTGTTCCAAGAAGGCCTCGGGAAGATTAGAGATGCTAGGGCCAAGATCTACAACATGAGTAGGGACAGCCTGTCGGAGTCAAGCCTGAGCTTGAACCCCAATGCCCTTTGAAGAGAAAGCCCTGAAGCTGGCCAGTGAGGAGCAGGACTGTACTCTGCAGAGGATGAGGTGGTGGCAAGAGACAAAAGTGAGAACACTCAAACATACAAACATGGTGCAAGCCTTAAGCGAGTTAACTTTATTCCATCTGTCTGCCCTTGTGATGCACTCATACCATCTCACTCCCCTTGCAGGTTAATCAGATGACCAGCCCAGATCATCCTCATGGCTTCTGGAGGCCACAGACCTGTGCAACTCCGAGGGAGACATCTCAGAGGCCAGATGGAAGAGATGTCACAACTGTCATCCGCATCCTCCACCAGCACAGATACTCACACTTCAGTGGGAATAACTAGTAGACAGACTTCTGGGTAAGTGATGATGATCCACAGCAGAGGTAGGGAGGGATATGCCAGGGATCCGGCACTTGGAGGAATGCTGGAATCTGCTGAAACCCAGACCGACGATGTGTCCCTGCGTCTGGTCTTCCCAGAGCTACAAAGGCTGAGTCACGGGCATCAGGAAGGGATCACAATGTCCCTCCTGAGACTGCAAGGCCAACTGGAGGAGTTCCATTGCCTAATGTCCGAGGAGATAGTGCAACGCAATGAGGTCAACAATGCGAGGGTGGTGTCCGCAATGGAGACCTTGGTGCAGGAGGTGCACTCCATGGCAGAGCTCATGACCTCCATAACTGAGGGCATGAACTCCATGGTACAGGATGAATCATGAGCGTCAGTGCCAGAGGATAACGGGGTTTCTGGATCTCACTCCAGATGCTCCTCCATCCCATAGAGGAGCCCTGGGGACCCTAGGCACCCGAATGGAAGAGGATTGGCAGGATCTCAGCCCAGGGCCTTCCACCCAGGAGACTCTGGGTGTGTCCAGCCCATCTGACACACTCCTCTTTGTGCGCAACACACTTCTCACCCTGCATACCGAGGAGATCAGCACTGCAACACCTACGCAGCTCGAAAGCAGGCCAGGACCCTCAAGGTCCTGGTCCCACCAGGGGACACCACCAAGGTCATCTCAGGCAATGGGGAGTGGAAGTTCTCCAGGCTTCCTCAACCTCAGCTGTGGATCCTGAGGATACATGTAGATGTAGAGCGAGGATGAGGAAGAGTAAGGGATGAATTTTCCTGTTCCATTCACCACAGGAATTGTAGCAGGCGAGGGGTGGACCCTAGAAAAGTCCGTTGACCTTGGGTGGGATTTTCTGGTTTTGGGGTGAGAGTGGCCAGAAACGATAGGCAGTGAGTGGGCATAGGGGATCCTAGCAACTGTAGAGATAAGTCACCATGGTAATAGCCCAATTGTATTAAAAATCACTTTGTTCACCCATAGGGATCCTCCACAATATCATGTCATGGCACCTTGCTCCACAAACTCAGTGCTTCATCCCTGTGCAGTGTGAAAATGGCAGCTATGTCTCTCCCACCTCCCACACTGGCTATGCATTAAAGCCGTGCTGCTGCTGCTGGAGCACTCCCCCAAGTGACACCCCCCCCCCCCCCCAACCCCAGCCCAACCAGACGCCCCCCCCCCCCCCCCCCGCCCTCCAGGGAAGGTTCACCTCCCCCACAGCAATGCTCAGTCCTCTCATATCTGCCAGCATTACCTTGTGATGAGGATGCCACGGGCTGAGAATGTGAAAGTCTCTCCACCTCGTCAGTAGGTTGAGAAAAACACCGGGACCCCTGACCTCGGAGGAGGCAGCAGCAGCTGAGATGTGTCAGTCAGCCTCTCTGGGACCAGGGATCACCCCATTCAGTGGCAGGTCACGTTCAGCTCTCTGTCAAGCCTGAGTCAGACATTCACACAGGATAAGAGGGGCATTGCTCTGTCCTCACTGCAAGTCATCATCATTCTCCTGCATCGTCTGGCCAATCTATTTAGCGTCCTGCCCATGCAAGGTGTAGCCATAACAATGGCCTCCTGCACGCACTACAGGTAGTGAGTGAGTGGATGTCAGACGCCATGGTGGAAGAGCTCTTCACACCCTAGTCCTGGTCGTCACCAAACAAAGAGGCAATGAGCCTTGTGGTCCATGCAGGCCCCGGCCATCGCCCGAGGTCCTTCCTCTTCCACCTCCTCTGTGGGTTGCCCCTCATTGCCCACTTCAATTTCTCATCCAAGGAGATGTGACGCTCTTCAATCTCCTCCTGGTCCACTGCTTGGCCTGCTATAGTGCCAGGTTGTGCAGAGCGCAGCAGACCACTATGATGCAGGACACCCTTTGTATTGGAGCACTCTCCCAGACCAGTCCAGACACCAGAACTACATCTTGAGCAGGTCAATCGCCTACTCGACCAGCACAAGTGTTGATACATGAGCCTCATTGTAGCGAGTCTCAGCAAGTGCTTGGGGGCCTCTGCACTCATGTCATCAGCTCCTTCCCGAGTCCCAGAGGAGCCATCCCTCCAGCCACTGCTCTCCTCAAAAACTGTTGGGACTTGCGAGCGTCCAAAAATGTGACGGATGCTACCAAGGAAACAGGCAGAACAAACATCGTCACAGATGATTTGGACCTTGAGGAATGGTATCCCTTGTAGTTTACAAGTGGTGCCTCATGCCTCCATTGGGAGTGCAAAGCCACGTGGGTGCAGTCAATGACAACCTACCCCTGGAGTGCCTGTTATGTGGCAAAGCCTGTGGCCCTAGTGTTCCAGCTCACCTGGTCCCAGTCCAATTTGATATACACATGGGCCCTCGCAAATAGCATATCTGTGGTATTTGCAAGGATATCCTGATGTACCTGTGTGCGGCAGACTGGGAGATGCCACACAGATCACCCATGCATTGCTGAAAGAAGCCACTGACATAGAAGTTCAGAGTGGCAGTGACTTTCAGGGCCACAGGCAATGGGTGATGTCCCAGGCCATGTGATGCCAAGTCTTGCATCACCTGGCACAGGTGGTCCACCATCCACCAGGACGGACGCAATTTTCCTGGCACTGGACCTCTGACATTTGGCGGTAGGAAGTTCTATGGTGGTGTACCGATGGCTGGTAGTGTCTCCTCCGAGACTCCGCCATCTGTGGCCCTGCTTCCAGAAGATTAGCGGGCCCTGCCTCCCCCTCCTCTGCAGGACACTGGCACATCGATGTCACGGCTGCTCAATAGCAATCAAAAGAATTACCACCTAAACTGGCTCCTTGATTGTCCCAAACCGAAAACAGAAAAGAAGAGAACATCAAGCGATGAGTAGTTCTGACAATGCTCTGACCCAAAGCCCTATCAAGATCTGGGACATTCACCCATGTGCTTCCCAATGAGAGCACCTTTCCAAAAAAGCTTCGCTCCCTCCTGACATATAGTAGCCACTTCCCAGCAGTTGCCCTTCTCAACTCCACCTGGATGAAGTGTCTCAGCCCTTGAGAGCCTCAGTGAGCCGCGTGACTTCCCCAGAGGCAGTTGAATGCATTTAATGGATGTGCGTTCTTATCGCACAGGGGAACAAGGCGCTGCCACTTGCCATATCCTGAACAAGGTGACTAATGAGCATATTCATATAATCTCTACAGTGCAGAAGGAGGTCAATCAGCCCATTGAGTCTGCACCGACAACAATCCCACCAGGCCCTATCCTTGTAACCCCAGACCTGTTTTCTGTAACCCCAAGTATTTACCCCACTAATCCCCTTAATCTACACATCTTGGGACACTAAGGGGCGGTTTACCACCTAACCCACACATCTTTGGATTGTGGGAGGAAACCGGAGCACTCAGAGGAAACCGAGGCAGACACGAGGAGAATGTACAAACTCCACACATAGTCACCCGAGGCTGGAATTTAATCCGGGACCCTGGCGCTGAGAGGCAACAGTGCTGACCACTGTGCCACCATGCTGCCCATTCACCATAATGCCTTTAAATGAGGTTTCTGACCTTCCGTGGTGGGAACTTAGTTATGTTGCCGGTGAGGAGCCTAGAAAATCGGGACACGTGATCTCGCCGATGAGAATCACGTTTCCCGATTCTCACCATATCATAGAAATCATAGAAACCCTACAGTGCAGAAGGAGGCCATTTGGCCCATCGAGTCTGCACTGACCACAATCCCACCCAGGCCCTACCCCCACATATTTTGCGCCCGTGTTGCTATTCTCGCTGACAGGTAACACAGGCTGAAAATCACCTCCAATGTTACAAAACAGGAGTGTAAAGAGATGCTTAAAAATGAAGTGAGAGGGCCTACTGATAAAATTGAGTTAAACTGTCTGTACAATAAATGCACCTAGCAGCCATATTAAAACAGGGGAACTGGAGACAATAATGCATTATATGGAACAAAATATAGAAAGCAATACTGAGATATTGCTATAGAAATGACAGCACTGGAAATTAAACATTTCAGAATGAAACATTTTTAGAAAAGATGGAGAGGGAAAATGTAAGGTACAGCAGCTGTACTTAGTAAAAGTAGCATAACTGCAGTGGAGTATGTGATGCAGACACACTAAGACAGAAATAGATTCCATGTGGCTGGTGATAAATGCTATTAGGGATCACTCACACTAATAGGGCTGGTCTAGAGACCACCTAACAGTAGAAAAGAGGTGAAGAATCATCTAGACAAAAATTAATAGAAAAATGTGCAAAAAACTTAAAATATTAACGAGGGATTTCAATAATCCAAAAATTAATTTGCCAGAAGAGGTTGATAAAAGCATTGATTTTCAAAAAGCCTTTGATAAGCTGCTACATAATACCCAACTCAGAGCATTTGAACTCAGGGCACAGGTGCTAAATTGGATAGCTAGCTGCCTGCAAGACAGGACTAAAGGGTACAGAATGACTTAAAGTGGATCGTAAGAATCAGTTCTGGGATACTGTTATTCACAATTATGTTAATTATGACCTTGAACCAAAAACACACGCTGCACAATTTGATGAGGTTGCAAATTGGGTACAGGGGTCAAGTTGCATTATTAAACCAGACATGTTATTTCCGATGCAATTTTGAGGTTAGTCCCATTTAAAGCTATAGTCTGCACTACTGGAAACCAACCTACACTTCTTAAAGGCAAGATGCATTCTGGCTAAAGCACACATGCAGAAGAGAGTGTGAGCAAGAGGAACACTGAATGATGGAATATCATAGCAGAGATTGGGCTCCAGGATTTTCCAAAACTGCATGTCCCTCATGGCAGGCTGGTGCAAAAGATTAAATCACAGGGGTTCAGGGGTGAACTAGCTAGATGGATTCAGAACTGGCTTGAGCCATAGAAGACAGAAGGTAACGGTGGGAGGGTGTTTTTCTGAATGGAGGTCTGTAACTAGAGGTGTTCCATAGGGATCAATGCTGAGACCTCTGCTGTTTGTAATATATATAAATGACTTGGAAGAAAACATAGCTGGTCTGATTAGCAAGTTTGCAGATGATACTAAGTTTGGTAGGGTTGCAGATAGTGATGAAGATTGTCAGAGAATACAGCAGGATATAGACAGGCTGGGCGGAGAAATGGCAGATGGAATTTAATCCAGACAAATGTGAGGTGATGCATTTTGGTAGATCCAATTCAGGTGGGAGCTATAAAATAAATGGCAGAACCATCAGGAGTATAGACACAGAGAGATCTGGGTGTGCAGGTCCACAGATCCTTAAAAGTGGCAGCACAGGTGGAAAAGGTGGTGAAGAAAGCATATGGCATGCTTGTCTTCATCGGACAGAGCATCGAGTATAAAAGTTGGCAAATTATGTTACAATTATATAAAACATTGGTTAGGCCACATTTGGAATACTGTGTCCAATTGGTTACCACACTACCAGAGAACGTGGAGACTTTGGAGAGAGTACAGAAAAGATTTACCAGAATGTTGCCTGGTATGGAGGGTATTAGCTATGAGGAGAGATTGAATAAACTGGGATTGTTCTCCCTGGAAAGATGGAGGCTGAGGGGCGACCTGATAGAAGTTTATAAAATTATGAGGCATATGGATAGGGTGAACAGTTGGAAGCTTTTTCCCAGGGCAAAAACGACAATTAAGTTCAAGTTAAGGGGAGAAAGGTTCAGAGGAGATGTGCAGGGGAAGTTTTTTTACATAGAGAGTGGTGGTGGTCTGGAATGCACTACCAAGTGACGTGATTGAGGCAGATATGTTAGCGACATTTAAGGCTTATCTGGATAGACACATGAACAGACACAGAATAGAGCGATACAAGCGGTTGGTCGAGATAAGACATCATGATCGGCACAGGCTTGGAGGGATGAAGGACCTGTTCCTGTGCTGTACTGTTCTTTGCACTGGAGGCCTTGGTCGAGGAGGTCCAGATGAGGAGAGGTGTCATCTACCTCCACGGGGCAAAGAGGCACTCCATAAAAAAAGCTCAAAATGCATTGGGAGTAGACCACAGTGCAGGACACTGCCAGGTGACTTACAGCAAGGAGCTGAATGCAGGGCAGCACAAAGTTTAATAACCACACAAGAGTGGTCAAAGTCAATATATGCATCTTCAAATGCCATATCCCACCAACTGCTCCATGAACCCCTCACAATGTTCAATGCACCCCACACAAATCCTTCACCTACAATCAATCTCGATCAATTGTGACTCAAATCTAACATTCATAAGCCTCATCGTACCCTCACCAATACTGCTACAAACCTCTCACTGGCATTTTGTTATGACAGTTAATGTCCATTTGGAAAGGCATGGGTTAATTAGAGATGGCTTTAGCCTGGCTTTGTCAGAGGGAGATAATGCCTAATAAATTTGATAGAATTTTTCAAAAATGTGATCATGTGTGGATGAGGAAAGTTGAATTGATATAATTTATATGGATTTCAGCAAAGCTTTTGACAAGGTCCCAAATGGGAGACTAATTGAGAAGGTTGAAGCACATGCAATTCAGGGAAACCGGGCGAGATGAATCAGAAACTGGCTGAGTAATAGGATACAAAGGGTAGTGGTAGAAGGTCGTTCAGGTGGCTGGACGACAGTGTCGAGTGATGCACCACAAGGATCAATACTGGGACTGAGGCCAAAGAGCCTCTTCTGCGCTATGTGACTCTATGGGCAGGATTTTATGGCCTCGCTTGTACCAAAACCGTAAAACCCCACCCAAGGTCAACGGACCTTCCCATTGTCCGTCCCTCACCAGCTCCGATTCCCAGAGCGGGGGGGACGGTAAAATTCCAGCCTATGACTCTGTTACAAAGCTGCAACACACTGCCAGTTGTACAAATATGATAGACACATCATCAAAAACATAGGGCCACATTCACTAACACATTTACAGGACAAGGTGCGCATAGCCCGAGGCAGCAGGAGCTAAAGGAGCTTACCAGCAGAGTTATGCCACTCCTATAAGTCCTTGACACATGGAGGATTTAAGGGGGAATTTTCAGGCCATTCACGCCAGTGGAATCTTTCAGTCTTGCCAACAGCGCACCTGTGCCTCGGGTTTCAATGGGAAACCCTGTTGCCAGTGGTGAGATCTTCTCCAGGCTTCCTCAGTTGCGTGGAAAATCCTACCCTAAGTTTTTGCCATCATTGGAGCCTATGGCTAGCTGTAGCACTGAAACCATTGAAGATGATTGCATTCCTATACTCATTTCTGCACCTCAGTGCCCATTGTCACTACACTGCCAACCCCTCTCCCACGTATCCCCATATTGTATAATCTCTTCAGATTTCCCAGGTGCTGATCGGGTAAAAATTTATTTTTTCCTTCCTGTATAATATGAAGGGTACCATTCTTAGCAGTGTAGAGGATCAGAAGGACCTTGGGGTCCGGGTCCATAGGACTCTTAAATCGGCCTCGCAGGTGGAGGATGCGGTCAAGAAGGCGTACGGCGTACTAGCCTTCATTAATCGAGGGATTGAGTTTAGGAGTCGGGAGATAATGCTGCAGCTTTATAGGACCCTGGTTAGACCCCACTTGGAGTACTGCGCGCAGTTCTGGTCACCTCATTACAGGAAAGATGTTGAAGCCATTGAAAGGGTGCAGAGGAGATTTACAAGGATGTTGCCTGGATTGGGGGGCATGCCTTATGAGGATAGGTTGAGGGAGCTTGGTCTCTTCTCCCTGGAGAGACGAAGGATGAGAGGTGACCTGATAGAGGTTTACAAGATGTTGAGAGGTCTGGATAGGGTAGACTCTCAGAGGCTATTTCCAAGGGCTGAAATGGTTGCTACGAGAGGACACAGGTTTAAGGTGCTGGGGGGTAGGTACAGAGGAGATGTCAGGGGTAAGTTTTTCACTCAGAGGGTGGTGGGTGAGTGGAATCGGCTGACGTCGGTGGTGGTGGAGGCAAACTCGTTGGGGTCTTTTAAGAGACTTCTGGATGAGTACATGGGATTTAATGGGATTGAGGGCTATAGATAGGCCTAGAGGTAGGGATATGATCAGCGCAACTTGTGGGCCGAAGGGCCTGTTTGTGCTGTGGCTTTCTATGTTCTATGTTCTACTCACACCCCATCTGTCCCCTCCACAACCACCCTTGTGTCCTTCTCCTTTCAGTTAGCCAAGAATTACAACCTGAACAGGCAATGGTTGAAGAGCAAGCGCATATCACCCACTTCTACCTGGAAAGTGTCCTAAGTATTAATGTTCATAGCTATGGTCATGTTTATAACCATTGGCAATGCTGTCCTCATCCTGCTCTGAGGCTGCAATTTAGGCAGCAGCAAGTGGCAGGTTTCAGTGAACACCCCCTCAGTGAAGTAGAGGCAAGTGATGTACTGTTCCTTGCTGAAGATGACAGAGAACAATTGTTCACTGAAGATCTTGGACAGATCATCCTCTTTCTGTCAGTCCTTCCCTTTCCTCCCTTTCATTTCCTCCCTTTCAAGCAGAAAAACTGGTCTTTCAGGAGAGAACTTTGGAAACACTTCTTAATGTTAAGGATAGTAGAAGTGCAGAACTCTCCCATAAAGAACAGTAGGTGCTAACTCCAGTTTATCATGCCACATGTGAGATTGAAAGATTTTGCTGACAAACGGATATGGAGCCAAGGCATATTGATGGAGTTAAAACAGAGAAGCCTTAATCATATTGAATGGCAGAACAATTCCTTTCTTACATTCCTGTTTTTCCCAAACGACTGAAAATAGGATTCCGAACTATAGAAAAATATGAGTCCATCAGTCAGCTCTGCCCAGCACAGTCAAAGTGTCATTTCTGGAACTGAGCACAACTGAACTGAACACTACACTAAATATATGAGGAAAACATGGCTTGGATTTTGTAGTCTGCTGCAAATGAACGCAGTCAGCCAATTTATTATATTTATACTTGCTCAGATTTGATTTTGATGTATCAGTATACAATAAAAAGTATAGTTTCTTGCACGCTATACAGACAAGCATACCATACATAGAGGAGAGAGCGCAGAGTGCAGCGTTACAGTCACAGCTCGGGTGTAGAAAAAGATCACCTTAATGCAAGGTAGGTCCTTACACAGGAAAATGAGATGATTATAAATCTATTTTAGGGCAGCAGCACCTATAGAGGAACTAGGACCTGTGTGATCAGGTCAAGGAACTGTTTATCTCCTTAACCAATCAGGTTGAAAAATTCTTACCAAGCATGAGTCTGAACCAGGAAGTATTTTCACAGTAACTTCATTGCGATGTTAATGTAAGCCTACTTGTGACACTAATAAATAAACTTTAAAATATATGTTAAAACATTTAAATCAATGCCAAGTCAGGTACAGAAAGTGGAACAATGCGGTAGAAAGGTAGATGGAATCAAGGGAGAGATAAAGAAGATATTAATAATTAATACCTGAAAAAAATGAGATTCCACAATTGTAAAACTTAATTTTAGTGCCAAAAGTTGTTTGGCATGGGTTTCAATGCTAAGGGTGGAACTTTCCCAAAAACAGTCAGAGTGGGGCAGTAGGCAGGAAAAACAGTGAGGAAGCCACGAGCCCTAATGGCAGCTTTCCCGCCATATAACTCAACTCATTGTGCAAAACAATGAAGGGACAGATCTCACAATGTCAAGCTGGTTCTGACTGAGCCTGGCCTGCCAGCATCTTTGGTTTTAAATGATCGGGGGCACTCTGATACAAAAAATTAAACACTCCTGGGAGACCTGTTGTGGTTCACAGTGAAGTGAATGAACCATCTTATGTGGATGTGGTGGGTGCAGATTATCAGGCACAGCGATCTGATAATGGCATTTCAATTTATTCTAATTGGGATTCTGAGGATAAAGGTTGGGACCATTGCTACGGGAAAGCCCACTGGTGTAAACCACATTTTGAGACTCCCACACAACTGCTGGTGATCCTGCCCACTGAAAACAGGAGTGGAAACTTCCAGCCTCCCTTCCCCAAAGTCTCTCATCGAGATACCAATAAAGCAAAGTTTATGCAAGAGCAGGCAACTCACATAGCCCAAGTGTAAACACTATGAATTGCTGGCTATTTTACAGTTAAATAAGATTAGTGTCATCTTCTTTTATCACCATTATTTCCCATCCCAAATTAACTCTGAACAGAGAACTATTAATCATTTGAGTTTAAAGTCACAATGATATATTATGCACACAAGATCATTTAATGAGTCTCAGTTCACATCTCATCCAAGCTTTGCATATCTATCAATTGTTGGAGAGAATATAATTCAATTAGCATCCAAGACTACAGCCTACTATACTCTGGTTCATCCATAAATTAAATAATTTACTGGACAATTTGGCTCTCATAACCAGTTCTCTGGATAGTTGTGTGTTTTTGGCTGCTTCCCCGGCAGAAAGACTTGGTTTAAAGCTATTATCCATTCAAAGTCTATTTTTAAATTACAATATATTGCCCATTCTAAAATTTCATTCACATACAGTCTGAAGCCAGAGTGGGAATGTGAATTTGCATTGGTGTCTCTGGCAAATATGTTCTCTTGACATCTTATTTGACCCTGAGAAGAGCTTCAAACCTGAATTGCCTATTTCCAACTATTTAATAATTGCCTATCCCTGTCCTTGCTTCAGTTCATCTGCTGCTGAAAACCTAATGCATACCTTTGTTTTTTTATTCATGGATGTAGAGTTGCTGATTGAGCCAGCACTTGTTGCTCATCACTAATTGCCCTTGAATTGAGTGGCTTGCTCAGCCATTTCAGAGGGCATTTAAGTATCAACCACATTGCTGTGGATCTGGAGTCACATGTATGCCAGACCAGGTAGGTGTGGCAAGTTTCTCTCCCAAAAGGACATTAGTGGACCAGATGGGTTTTTGTGACAATCAACAATGGTTTCATGATCATTAGAGTTTTAATTTCAGATTTTCACTGAATTCAAATTTTACCACCTGCCGTGGTTGGATTTAAACCATGGTTCCCAGAGAATTATTTTGGGTCTCTGGATTACTCATCATGTGACAATACCACTACCTCCCCATTATCGATAGCCTCTAAACTACTAGAGTCGCTACCCCAAAACATATATACAAAAGCAAAATACTGCAGATGCAGGAAATCTGGAATAAAAACAAAATATGGTGGAAATAAATAGCAGGTCAGGCTGCACTGAGGAGAGAAACAGAATTTAATGAGCTGAATTCTCCCATTTTGAGACTAAATGTGGTGGCAGGGAGTTCCTTTTCCGCTAACCAGAATAACAAGATCGCAAGTTTGGCACCTCATTAATTATGCAGACGAGTTCTTCTCTGCAGCTGATTTGTCGACCTGATGGTGGACTTGAAGGTCACGGGGCTGTATTTAAACAGCATATGCCTATCACTCTCTTCAGACAACTTAACTTCATCAAACTGTGCAGGATGTCTGGAATCCAGGAGCAAATTGCAAATTGCCTCAAAAAGGCGGCAGCACCAGCTCTCAGCACAATCGCCCTCGAGGCTCTTATCCGAGGAGCTCGGGCCCACCAGCTTGTGTTCTACTCCAGGGATGCTCAAAGAGTCACACCAACCTGACCTCTCCAATCTGGGAGGACACTGCCCAGGGGGTCAGGGAGGCCGCCACTCACCTGCAAAGTGCCATCCAGAGCAGAAAGCGGATGAATGCTCTCATTCCTCTCTCAACTCCCTCCAGTATCCCTCAGCATTGAATCATGTACTCAAATGGCTACTCTCTTCCCAGAACTCTCACATTCAGTCATGGGAGACACATATCAACACTCAACAAAACTTTCTCACCACTATCTCATCTGTCCTATTGCTCGAACTCCAGTCTCTTTCCCTTCTGAGGAGGGTTCACTAAACAACAGGGGACATGCATTACATCCAATCTCTGCTCATTTTCTCTGGGTGCTCCGGTTTCCTCCTACAGTTCAAAAGATATGCTGGTTAGGTGCATTGGCCCTGCTAAATTCTCCCTCAGTGTACCTGAACAGGTGCTGGAGTGTGGTGACTAGGGGATTTTCACAGTAACTTCATTGCAGTGTTAATGTAAGCCTACTTGTGACAATAATAAATAAACTTAAACCCCTCTGATCACATCTCTTTCTTTTATCTGGCTGCCAAACTTGTGCATAACAAGCGAGATTGTGCTCAGACCACAAGAGGGACAGCTGAGGTCGTTGTCCTCAGTGAGTTCGAGGAGGCTGCTGCAAAATTCACCAGTGAGGGCAGGATTGCTCCTGTGGTGGTGCAGAGCTTGGCCTCCACATAATCACCCAATACCGATCTCAGCCCCATTACGCTCTCCCTGGCCTTGTCCCACATGCAGTGCCTCCTGTTGGAGCAGCATGTACAGGTGCCTTTCCCTTCTTCATTTCCTGCCTCGAAGGAGGAATCGTATAAAAGTTTCCTGGACCATTAGATCGATTCTCACTTTTGCTTTCTCTCTGAAAACCCTCATTTGTGCCATTATACCCTCTTGAAGAGATTACTCCTGATGTCCCATACTCTATCCTCCCTAAACCTGAGGTCTCCCAAAGCTCTATTGCCCTTGTTTTATCCCTCACCGAGCCTGATTCATCTATCAGGCTTGTGCTCGCTGAACTACAATTGTCCCTGTACAGCAAAATTTTAGTTCAAAATCCTCAATCCTGATTCAAATGCCTCTATAATGTCAACTCTCCCTACCTCTGTCTACCAACAATCAATCAGGAGATTTGTACTCGCCTAATTGAACGTCACCATTTTTAATCTCTTCACCAATGACAGCTGTGCCTTCAGCTGCCAACTGAGATCTGGAATGACCCCCATAAACAAGCCTGCCTCTCTATCTCTCTCCTCCTTTTAGATGCTCCTTAAAACCTACCTACTTGATCAAGTTTTTGGTCACCTGTCCTATTATCTTTTCATATAGCTTGGTGTATGGCATTTGCACATTTTCTCTGATAATCGCTCCTGTGAAACACTTGGAATGTTCCACGCTGTTAGAGGTGATACGTAAACAGAAGTTGTTGCGGACACAATACTGTTTTCCACATCTTAATTGATACAATTGGACTTTGTGAGAAAACATGCACAAGAAACTCTTTATCTGGCACATGGTGACCTGCTGCAGTAGCAAGCAGATCACTGCACTAAATACACCTGCTAGGGAAGTTCTGGTAACTTGGCTGTGTGAGGTGATCTTTGATGAGCCACATGACGAGGCCAGAACCAATTTTGCAAGTATGCAAACCTCGGCCAATCGGGAGCGAGGGAGCGCATCCTCAGGGTGGGGGAGCTGTTGGGAGCAGACCTGTGTTGCAAATCCTTTAGTCGTAAATAGTTTCTTCTCGTTTAATAAATCGTGTTTTATAACTGGCATACCGAATCGTCTCGAGTTATCACAGATCTGAACCCACGCTGTGACACCAGTGGAAATCTCTGACGCTATATTTAACCCTCCAAATATCTAATAAGGGCTGAAGTCAAGATGGGATGGTCTTAACAAGTGAAAACAGTTGATCATGAAAATATGGCTGGGATTTTCTGGTGGCAGAGGCAACTCACCACTGCCCGCCAGCGGGTTCTTCTGGTCCTGCTGAAGTCTATGGTGTTTTGATGGTTTGCCTGCCAGGGAACCCGCTTAACACCTTTGGCAGGTCCGGAAAATCCCACCAGTGGGAAGGTCTGGAAAATCCTGCCCAACATTTCTCATTTTAAAATTCTGCATTTTCATATTTGACTTTTTCAAGAAGAGAAAAGTTTGCATTATGGCCCATAATATAACAGATCGATCTTATATTCAATGATTTTTTTTAATGCATGTGTAGTGGTTCTTCATACAAAGTGACTTTCTGACAAAATTGCTCCTAAATTCAATTGTCACATAAAAGGCATCCTATGCACCTTCAAGAAATTGCCTCTCTTTATACATGGCATGATTCAGATAAATTGTTTATTTGTGATGATTGCAAATTCTGCCTGGTGACTGTCTGAGGCCTACCCGGACTGTTCACAAGCTTGGTGTTGTATTTGATCCATAGATAAGCTTCTGACCACAAATCCACTCCCGCACCAAGACCACTTACTTTCACGTCCATAACATTGCTGAACTCCACCTCCGCCTCAGCTGCTGAAACTCTCAAATTGCACTTTTGTCAGCATGAGAATTGATTTTTCCAATACCCTCCTGGTCAGTCGCTCATCTTCCAGCCTTCATAAAGCTAATCCAAAACTCTGCTGGCTATGTTCTAATTTACACCAAATCCCATTCCCCTTTCACCCCTGTACTCATCGACCGAAATTGGCAATTAATTAACACCTTGTTTTAAAATTATCACCCTGGTTTTCAAATCCCTCTATGGCACGCCCCTCCATATCTCTCTAATCTTCTCTCGCCCTCCCAATCACCAAGATCCCTGTCCTCCTCCAATTTTAGCCTTTTGTTCATCTACAATTTTGATCATTCCACAGTGGCAGCTGTCTCTTCAGTTGCCTACGCTGTTAACTCTGGAATTCCTTCCCGAAATTCCTTTGCCTCTCTACCCCTTTCCTTCTTTGAGACACTCAATAAATATATTTGACTCTGCTTTTAGTTTTCTGATCCAAACTCCTCATTTGGCTTGGTCTAAAATTTTGTTTGTTAGTATTCCAGTGAAATGCTTTGGGATATTTCAAGCTAAAGGCGCTAGATAAATACAAGTTTTTGGAAATATTTTGACATTCAACACATTTTGGAATATGCAATATACAATATTTTTGTTGGACCAAGGTCTTGTCTGTGATCTCATAGAATCATATCATAGAATCATAAAATCCCTACAGTGCAGAAGGAGGCCATATGGAGCATCGAGTCTGCACCAACCACAATACCACCCAGGCCCAATTCCCGTAACCCCACACATTTACCCTGCTAATCCCCCTGACACTAGGGTCAATTTAGCATGGCCAATCAACCTAACCCGCATATCTTTGGACTGTGGGAGAAAACCCACGCAGACACGAGTGTCCACACAGATTGCAACTCGAGGCTGGAATTGAACCCGGGTCCCTGGCGCTGTGAGTCTCAGATAGACATTCAAAAGCCCATGGCTCTTCTCATAGAAGAGTTCTCTTGGGGTTCCAGCCAATACTAATCTCCTTACTCAACATCTAAAACTGATGATGTGGTCATTTATTTCATTACTAGTTTTGGAACCTGGCTGTAAACAAGTCAGCTGCAATGTTACAGAATGAATTTTAAAAATGTGCCGGTTAGGTTGATTGGCCATGCTAAATTTCCCCTTATTAGGGATTAGCAAGCTAAATACGTGGGGTTACAGGGATAGGGCCTGTGTGGGATTGTTGTCGGTGCAGGCTCGAAGGGCCGAACGGCCTCCTTCTGTACCTTAGGGATTCCATGATTCTATTAACTTAATTAGAATCCCTACAGTTCAGAAGGAAGCCATGTGACCCATGGTGTCGGCACCAAATCTCTGAAACAGCATGGATATAAAGCTCTTCAGGATGTCCTAAGGTTGTGAAATGTGCTGAATAAATGAAAGACTTTACGACACATCCGTCCATAAATAATTCAGGTAAGAGAGAATGTGTTCTATAATAGAGCGTGTAGGTTTGTACTTCAGGCGAAGTTAATGATCTACTGTGAAGAGCTTGAACAAGTTGCTTTTATCCATGGTATAACCCATATCTGCAACAAACAAATTCACAGACAAATGACTTGTTCAAATTCAGCTGACAAAGGAGAAGGAATATATCCTCTGTAGAACCAGGGAGCTGCTAAAATATGTGAAGAATCCTTTTTTGCGTACTTCACTTCAAGATATTCCTAAACATTGACAGGATGAGACCATTTCCAGTTAAGGGTCTTCATTAAAAGGTGCTATATAAATGAAAACTGAATTGTTGCGGTTGAGCGATGCTACTGATGGTTTTAAATTAACATACAATTAAATATTCTGATTGGAAAATCTCAAATTCCTCTATTAATGGTTCTCACTAAAGATCTGATCGAAGACAGAGGGTGGTGGTGGATGGAAAATTTTCGGATTGGAGGCAGGTTGCTAGCGGAGTGCCGCAGGGATCAGTGCTTGGTCCTCTGCTCTTTGTGATTTTTATTAATGACTTAGAGGAGGGGGCTGAAGGGTGGATCAGTAAATTTGCTGATGACACCAAGATTGGTGGAGTAGTGGATGAGGTGGAGGGCTGTTGTAGGCTGCAAAGAGACATAGATAGGATGCAAAGCTGGGCTGAAAAATGGCAAATGGAGTTTAACCCTGATAAATGTGAGGTGATTCATTTTGGTAGGACTAATTTAAATGTGGATTACAGGGTCAAAGGTAGGGTTCTGAAGACTGTGGAGGAACAGAGAGATCTTGGGGTCCATATCCACAGATCTCTAAAGGTTGCCACTCAAGTGGATAGAGCTGTGAAGAAGGCATATAGTGTGTTAGCTTTTATTAACAGGGGGTTGGAGTTTAAGAGCCGTGGGGTTATGCTGCAACTGTACAGGACCTTGGTGAGACTGCATTTGGAATATTGTGTGCAGTTCTGGTCACCTCACTATAAGAAGGATGTGGAAGCACTGGAAAGGGTGCAGAGGAGATTTACCAGGATGCTGCCTGGTTTGGAGGGTAGGTCTTATGAGGAAAGGTTGAGGGAGCTAGGGCTGTTCTCTCTGGAGTGGAGGAGGCTGAGGGGAGACTTAATAGAGGTTTATAAAATGATGAAGGGGATAGATAGAGTGAACGTTCAAAGACTATTTCCTCGGGTGGATGGAGCTATTACAAGGGGGCATAACTATAGGGTTCGTGGTGGGAGATACAGGAAGGATATCAGAGGTAGGTTCTTTACGCAGAGAGTGGTTGGGGTGTGGAATGGACTGCCTGCAGTGATAGTGGAGTCAGACACTTTAGGAACATTTAAGCGGTTATTGGATAGGCACATGGAGCACACCAGGATGATAGGGAGTGGGATAGCTTGATCTTGGTTTCAGATAAAGCTCGGCACAACATCATGGGCCGAAGGGCCTGGTCTGTGCTGTACTGTTCTGTGTTCTATGTTCTATAGTAAAATGTATATAGCACAGGTCTGTCGTCCCAATCCAGAAAATAACACCTTCATAGAAATCATCATAGAAACCCTACAGTGCAGAAGGAGGCCATTCGGCCCATCGAGTCTGCACCGACCACAATCCCACCCAGGCCCTACCCCCACATATTTACCCGCTAATCCCTCTAACTACGCATCTCAGGGACAATTTTTAACCTGGCCAATCAACCTAACCCGCACATCTTTGGACTGTGGGAGGAAACCGGAGCACCCGGAGGAAACCCACGCAGACACGAGGAGAATGTGCAAACTCCGCACAGACAGTGACCCGAGCCGGGAATCGAACCCGGGACCCTGGAGCTGTGAAGCAGCAGTGCTAACCACTGTGCTACCGTGCCGCCCCACCTTGTCCTTCTAGTTTTGCATCTATCATTTTTTATTCATTTTTAAGGGATGTGGGTGTCGCTGGCTGAGCGAACATTTATTGCCCATTCCAAACTGCCCTCCATTTTGGAGGGCATTTGAGAGTCAATCCTTCCCTAAAGGACATTAGTGAACCAGATGGCTTTTTAATGAGAATCCACAATGGTTTCATGGTCATCGTGAGACTTTTAATTTCAGATTTTTATTGAACTCAAATTTCACCATCTCGCTGGTAGGATTTTAACCCACATCAGCAGGTGTCGCTCTGGGTCTCTGGATACCTAGTCCAGTGACAGTACCACTGTGCCACTGCCTTCCCTATGTTCCAATACTTTTGTTCTGATAGTATAGTGGTATGCACAGTAGAGATAAAATGCATTCTTAAAAAGCATGTTTTTTATCAAAAATGACTGGCTGAAAACCACTGATTGAGTTTTAAAAGACTGAAACAATCCAATGACTTGAAACAACAGTTTATAAGATGGCTGAACATTTACATCACTCGATCTTACAAATTCTAAAGCCACTAAAATGGAATCAACCTGCTTTTAGGAACCCATCAAAGATAATCACCTGAGAGAAACGTGGATAAACGACATCTTCTGACTCATGCACAGAGCATCCAGACAGCAGCAAGGTGGGAAACAAGCCATTAGACACAATCACTTCAGATAAAGGATTCTGGCTGTGAAAGGCATTCACTCAGCCATAATCTAATCAAATTGAAACCATTAATCCACGAGTCATCGCCATAATTAGCAAACTAGTCAGTTAGTAAGAAAGGATCAATTGATTCAAGCCACAAGCAGAGATCAGAACAGAAGATCCCCCAGTGGAAATTTTCTCTTCCCCTTTCTTCATCCACCTTGCAAGTTCAAGCCTTGTCCGGTGTCTGATCATCCACCCGCTGCGGGCAAAGTTTTTACAAAGCAACTTAGCAGCTGCTGTTTCCGGAAGAAAAAGACAAATTACCTATCCACATGTTTAAACTACCTCAATGATGTATCCTGACAGACCACCAAACTCAGCCTCAACCCATCCAAGTCATCAACCTAGAAATTTGCATAACTCCACCTTTAAATGGATTTTAAAAATATCACATAATCATTCCCCCCACTCTAACTTAATTTAATTCATTATGGGATGTGGGTGTGGCTGGCTAGGCCAGCATGTATTGTCCATCCCGAATTACCCTAAACAAGGTGGTGGTGAGCTGCCTTCTTGAACTGCGACAGTATCTGTGATGCAAGTACACTCACAGTGCTTTTAGGAAGGGGGTTCCAGGATTTTACCCAGCAATGGCAATATAAATCCAAGTCAGGATGGTGAGTGACTTGGAGGGGAACTTGCAGGTCGTGATAGTCCCAAGTGTCAGATGCCCTTGTCTGTCTAGATGGTAACAGTTGTGGATTTGGAAGGTGCTTCCTAAGTTATTGTAAACAGTACACACCGCTGTCAATGTGCACTGGTGGTGGAGGGATTGAATGTTTGTGGAAGGAGTGCCAGTCAACTGAGCTGCTTTATTCTGAATAGAGTCATAGAGGTTTACAGCACGGAAACAGGCCCTTCGGCCCAACTTGTCCATGCCACCCTTTTTTTTAAAACCCCTAAGCTAATTCCAATTGCCCACATTTGGCCCATATCCCTCTATACCCATCGTACCCATGTAACTATCTAAATGCTTTTTAAAAGATAAAATTGTACCCCCCTCTACTACTACCTCTGGCAACTTGTTCCAGACACTCACCACACTGTGTGTGAAACAATTGCCCCTCTGGACACTTTTGTATCTCTCCCCTCTCACCTTAAACCTATGCCCTCTAGTTTTAGACTCCCCTACCTTTGGGAATGATGTCAAACTTCTTGAGTATTGTTAGAGCTGCACTTATCCAGATCGGTGGAGGGTATTCCATCACGCTTTAGACTTGTGCCTTGTAGACACTGGACAGGCTTTGAGGAGTCAGGAGATGAGTTACTCGCCGCAGGATTCCTAGCCTCTGGTCTGCTCACAGTATTTAAATGGTGAGTCCAGTTAAGTTTCTGGATAATGGTAACCGAGATGTCGAGGGGGATTCAGCAATGTTAAACCATGATGTCAAGGGGTGATGGTTATGTTCTCTTTTGTTGGAAATGGTCATTGTGTGGTGCAAATGTTAGTTGTCACTTGTCAGCCCAAACCTGGATATTATCCCAGTCTGGCTGCATTTGGACATGGACTGCTCCCTGAGTGCATGGGTATATGAACTGAGTGCATGTGTGTGTGAACGTTGGAGCATTTTTTATTAATTTTTAATTTAGACCAGGTTTGAGTACAATAAGTTTTCTTTTCTTCTTAGAATCCTAAGGAAGCCTGTCTGCGTACCTTTTACAGTCACAGCACTAACTGAATTGTCAAGCACATCATTAAAAACAAACAACCCCTAGTGTCCCTGGAAGAAACGATAAATAAACCATCATCTTTAAACCATCTCAATGATATATCCTGACGGATCACCGAGCTCAGCCAGAACCCATCCATGTCATCAACCTAGGAGATTTGTGTACCTTTAACTTTTAATGGAATTTAAAATACCGCTTATCTATCCACCCACTCTGTAGCTTACTTTTAAAAAAATATTAATGTGGGCGCCTCGGTCAAATGACGAGTGGGAAAAGAAGGGTGCTATTCTACGTCACCTCAGTTGATTGCAACAGCATATAAATAGAAATTAATTGTAATGATGTTACTTATCACAATCATAGCTTTCTCTCTCTTTTCCCTTAACAGTGGCATCACATGCTTAAAATAAGTAAGAATGTCTTTGTTAATATTGTGGAGAGATAGCAGAAAAATGACTGGCATAAATGTATGTGATACCTCTGTGACAGAATGGGCGGAATTTTCCCATCCTGCCCTCCACAGGAATCGTAGCGAGCGGGATACAGACCGTGCAAAGGTCCGTTGACCTCTGGGTGGATTTTCTGGCTTTGGGACAAGCATGGCTGAGAAATTCCCAGCCCAATGACTGATAATATCATTAGCAACTGCTCCCATTGTAGGATTCAGCAAAGTTCCACCCTTTGAGTGACATGTTCAGTATGCTACTTATATGGTGGACTAGTTTTAGTTTAGTTTGGGAAAAGTTGCACAGGGTCTGCTGTGAACTTATAATGCAGATTTTCTTATGACCTTGAATAGTCCATTTTAATCACGTAACACAATTTTAACAAAAAGACTGTTTTGATGCAAATATTTTTCAATGGAGATAGGCCATCTTGCAACAGATGTTCCCGCTGAGCATATATTTGATTATAAATCCTTGTAACCAGAATTTAATCCTCTACAAAACAAAACACTCTTTGTTATATTACTTACTGCTTTATGAGTTTTTTTTGCTTAAATATACATTACTGTAAACAACATGCCATCAGAAGTGACCAAATTATCAGTTTCCTTTATAAACACACCAACGCTCCTGCAATTGAGTAATGTGCCAACAATTTAATCACATACTTTATAAATGTTAAGAATAAAAATCAACTGCAGCTATACTGAGTCACCTCTAATGAAAGGTTGTCACTGTACAATATGTCATGGTGACATGCTATTATTGTTCAGAAAGTTCGAACAACTGCTGAGTTCATTCTATGAATGAGTCATAAACCTTAATTGTTTATTCTGACAACAGCTAGCAATATAAATCTAATGCTCTCACTGCAAACTCCACATCCATTATTTCATTAAAGGTTTTATTTTCCAGCTATTCTTCTATGCAAGAGAAAGCTTATGATCTTAAGAATAAAACCTGTTATTAAAATGTTTGTTATTAATGAGAAAGGCAATTCCAAGCATAACAGAGGCAAATATTCTTAAGTCTTTGATCCTGGTTCAGCACTTCACTCGATAGGAGGTTCAATTGGAATTTAATGATCAGAATTTTGGGAGTTCATAGAATCATAGAAATCCTACAGTGCAGAAAAAGGCCATTTGGCCCATCAAGTCTGCACCGACCACAATCCCACCCAGGCCCTACCCCCTTATCCCTACATATTTACCCGCTAATCCCTCTAACCTATGCATCTCAGGACACTAAGGGGCAATTTTAGCATGGCCAATCAACCTAACCCGCATATCTTTGGACTGTGGGAGGAAACCGGAGCACCCGGAGGAAACCCACGCAGACACGAGGAGAATGTGCAAACTCCACACAGACAGTTGCACAAATTGGAGTTGCACAAATTGGACATGAGGCACGATCTTAGAATCATAGAATCCCTACAGTGCAGTAGGAGCCATTTGGCCCATCGAGTCTGCACTGACCACAAACCCACCCAGGCCCTATTCCTTAGCCCCAAGTATTTTACCATGCTTGACCCCTGACACTTAGGGTCAATTTAGCATGGCCAATCCACCTAAGCCGCACATCTTTTGCACTGTGGGAGGAAACCGGAACTCCCGGAGAAAACCAATGCGGACACAGGGTGAATGTGCAAAGTCCACACAGACAGTCAGCCGAGGCCAGAATTGAACCCAGGACCCTGGTGCTGTGAGGAAGCAGTGCTAACCACTGTGCCACTGGGCCGTCCATCATTAATGTGTGTCTCGGTCAAATGAGGAGTGGGAAAAGAAGGGTGCCATTCTACCTTGTCTCACTTGATTGCAACAGCACATAAGTAGAAATTAATCGTAGTGATTAATTGCAGTGATCTTCCCAAACAAATTGTCGAATGAGCAAGAAAACAGGAGTTATTTGCACCTTTTTTTCAGCACGCCACGCACCTGAATCTTTTGACACTTAGTGCAATGAAAGAACCACCAGGCATTCTTGCCAGAATGGATCCTCTGGGCGCGTGATTTTGATTTTATTTTATTTTATTATTGTCACATGTAGTAACATACAGTGAAAAGTATTGTTTCTTGCGTGCTATACAGACAAAACATACCGTTCATAGAGAAGGAAATGAGAGAGTGCAGAATGTAGTGTTACAGTCATAGCGAGAGAAAGATCAACTTAATGCAAGGTAAGTCCATTCAAAAGTCTGATAGCAGCAGGGAAGAAGCTGTTCTTGAGTCGGTTGGTACGTGACCTCAGACTTTTGTATCTTTTTCCCAAAGGAAGAAGGTGGAAGAGAGAATGTCCGGGGTGCGTGGGGTCCTTAATTATGCTGGCTGCTTTGCCGAGGCAGCGGGAAGTGTAGACAGAGTCAATGGGTGGGAGGCTGGTTTGCGTGATGGATTGGACTACATTCACGACCTTTTGTAGTTTCTTGCGGTCTTGGGCAGAGCAGGAGCCAAAACCTATCCTACAAAACTTATCTCCAAACTCCGTGGCCTGGGGCTCAGCTCCTCCCTCTGTGACTGGATCCTAGATTTCTGAACCCATAGACCGTAATCAGTAAGGATAGGCAACAACACCTCCTCCACGATCATCCTCAACACCAGTGCCCCACAAGGCTGTGTCCTCAGCTACTTACTATACTCCTTATACACCTATGACCAAATTCCCATCCAATTCGATTTTCAAGTTTGCTGATGACACCACCATGGTGGGTCGGATCTCAAACAATGATAAGATGGAGTACGGGAATGAGATAGAGAATCTGGTGAACTTGTGCGACGGCAATAATCTCTCCCTCAATGTCAATAAAACGAAGGAGATAGTTATCGACTTCAGGAAGCGTCGTGGAGGACACGCCCCTGTCAACATCAATGGCGATGAAGCAGAAATGGTCAAGGGCTTTTAGTTTTTAGGTGTCCAGATCACCAACAACCTGTCCTGGTCCCTCCGTGCTGACGCTATAGTCAAGAAAGCCCACTAACGCCTCTACTTTCTCAGGAGATTAAGGAAATTTGCATGTTCACTACCTTGTCACCAACATTACAGTCCAGATGAGGCATCAATATGATAGTATTTTATACCAAAATCTATTGTTTTAAAATTCTAAAAATAACACCATTTTTCACATTTTGACTTTCTATATCTTTGTAATTTTTACTCCTTTGATTCAAACATTCCATTTCTCTATGTGATAATTTGAAAGTGCACCCTTTGACCAAGTTTTTGGTCATCTGCGCCAGTATCTGTCAAATTTTACTTTTTAAGGCACCTATGAAATGCCTTGGAATGTCGTATTATTTTAAAGATGCTGTATAAATACAAGTTGTTTTTACTCTTGCTGGTTCCTTCACCACCTGCTGCAGACCCAGTCTAGCAGTTATATCCTTTCAGACCCAGGATAAAATGCTAAATGTATAAACGTTACCAAAGACCAGTTTGAACAAATGGCCTGTTTCTATGTGGGTGTAAATTGATGTAATTAAGAGTATTTTGATATATACTTTGAGATGCTAAGTTGATTTTTGCCACAGAGACAGGTTAGAGAGCAGACAAACCAGTAATTTTGTGCTGCTGTGGGGTGTTCAGGTTGCCTGATGTGTTGCTGCTTCTGTGCAGTTTATCAGGTGAATGGCCACCCTGCCTGAAGCAGTCGGCAGGCAATTACACTCAGTAATCAGGCAGTTAAGAGGTAAGTTCAGGCACAACAGCAATAATATCAGAGGTGCATGGGCCTCATACCCTGTCAGAATCTTGTCCGAGTAGATGAGGTGGTAACATGAGAACATAAGAACAAGGAGCAGGAGTAGGCCATCTGGCCCCTCAAGCCTGCTCTGCCATTCAATAAGATCATGGCTGATCTTTTCGTGGACTCAGCTCCACTTACCGCCCGCTTACCTTCCTTTACTGTTCAAAAATTTGTCGATCCTTGCCTTAAAAACATCCAATGAGGTAGCCTCAACTGCTTCACTGGGCAGGGAATTCCACAGATTCACAACCCTTTGTGTGAAGAAGTTCCTCCTCAACTCGGTCCTAAATTTGCTCCCCGTTATTTTGAGGCCATGCCCCCTAGTTTTAGTTTCACCCACCAGTGGAAACAACTTTCCTGCTTCTATCTTATCTATTCCCTTCATTATCTTATATGTTTCTGTAAGATCTCCCCTCATTCTTCTGAATTCCAATGAGTATCGCCCCCAGTCTACTCAGTCTCTCCTCATAAACCAATCCTCTCAACTCCGGAATCAACCTAGTGAATCTCCTCTGCACCCCAGTGCCAGTATATCCTTTCTCAAGTAAGAATATCAAAACTGTACACAGTACTCCAGGTGTGGCCTCACCAGCACCTTATACAGCTGCAACATAGCCTCGCTGTTTTTAAACTCCATCCCTCTAGCAATGAAGGACAAAATTCCATTTGCCTTCTTAATTAGCTGCTGCACCTGCAAACCAACTCCATCTGATTCTTGCACAAGGACACCCAGGTCCCCCTGCACAGCAGAATTACACTGCACTTGACTGAAAAGGCCGTCATCAAAAACTCAGTCCAAAAGAGGGAATTAGCAAACATGAACTCATTGAAAGCCGACTTGCCATTTTTAAGCAGAGCTGTCGGATTGGAAGTTCTGAATGAGAGGGATGGGGTGGGCAGGGGAACAGTTTAGAAAACAGTTCATTCACCTCTGTACAAGAGAAAATTTGGGAGCTAACATCTTAATGCTCAAGACTGGATCTGATTATGGGAGCCATCTTTTAGGAATGGGCTGGAGCAGTGGAGATGAGCAGCAGCCTCAGCAACAAAGGCAGTTAGCTGGAGAACATAGCATCATAGAATCTCTATAATGCAGAAAGAGGCCAATTCGGCCCATCAAGTCTGCACTGTCAACAATCCCACTCAAGCCCTAGCTCCATAACTTCACATATTTACCCTGCTAATCTCCCTGACACCAAGGGGGATTTGAGCTTGGTCAATCACCCTAACCCACACATCTTTGTCCATGGGTACAAGAATGCTGATCAAAGGGTAGGAAGGGATAGAAGGCAATATCTGTGGAATCAAATGTACCGCCAGAGAATCAGCAGTAGGAGTAGGTGATGGCTACAACTGTCGAGGTATATGGTGTCCGAGTTGTAAACACTCCTGGAGAATGACCTCATGTCTCAAGGCTCGGGGGCACCATGTGTCACTGGCTGTCAAGCTGACAGTAACCTTTACCGGATCTGGCTTATTTCAGGGGTTCACAGTGGACCTCTGTGAGACCTCACAATTGGCAGCCCACAGCAGCATATTTCAGGTGACAGATGGCACTTTCTGAGGGCATCACCTTCAGCACTGATGTGCTAGTCAGACACAGAGAGCCATGTGGTTTGCCTTGATAACAGGATTCATGCAGGTGCAGGGCCTGATCGGCCGCACCTGTGAGCCTTCAAAGCCCTATTGTTTCATTCATCAGCATTAAGGGGGCCCCACTTATTGAATCTGCAGCTGATATGCGACTATCGTAAGCACTTCCTTCAGATGTGCATTAGGTTTCCTGGCAGCTATCATGATTCTTTCATCTTGAGGTAGTTGCAGGTACTGTTTGTTCCATCACATGGACTTTGTAGATGGTTCTGGCAATTAATGAGTGCCTGGTAAAGAGGCAGTTGCTGATCCCATTGCAAAATGCCTCAGGATGACGCAACTACTGCCATCTCAGAATACGGGTCATTGTTGAGCAGGCCACTGGCCTCCTAAAGATGCAGTCCCAGTCCTTTAACAGATTGGGTCTCCAAGATTACCTGCATTGCTGTGGTCTTTTGCCCGCAGCAAAACTCAGTTGTTCAGAGAGATGTGATCTGAGAGGAGATCCATGGGGAATAACATGCCTCTCATCAGAGGGGGAAGAAGATTAGGGGTGGCACGGTGGCACAGTGGTTAGCACTGCTGCCTCACAGTGCCAGGGACCCGGGTTCAATTCCAGCCTCGGGTCACTGTCTATATGGAGTTTGCACGTTCTCCCCTTGTCTACATGGGTTTCCTCTGGGTGCTCTGGTTTCCTCCCACACTCCAAAGATATGCATGTTAGGTTGATTGACCATGTTAAATTAACCCAGGGGATTAGCAAGGTAAATATGAGGTGTTACGGGAATAGGGTCTGAGTGGGATTGTGTTCAGTGCAGACATAATGGACCGAATGGTCTCCTTCTGCACTGAGGGATTCTATGATTCTATTTTGATGAGCATCAGCTGCAGGCACAGCAAAGTCACAGAGGTTGGACTCAAGTGGTGACAAACTGACCGAGGTGGCAGGGAAATCCAAGAAGCTGATTCAGGAATGTTTCACCCAAGCACATTGCAATAATTTAATCCAGACTACCAGTATGTATAGTAGCCCAGGGTTCAAAATCAGATTCACTTTTCATAGTATTTAGCATTCACAATGCAGTGAATTTATCATGAGCGTACATATCGACATGCCAGAACGAATACAACTACTGGCTTAGAATGCATGTTATGTAAACACAGAGCATGTAGAGAACAAGTTTGGTGAGTTACAAGCACTTATAGCTTCTTGAGAATATGAAGTAGCAGTAATAATGGGAGCATGGCTTAAAAATGGTGAGGACTGGGTGCTTAATATCAAGGGATTAAAAAAGTATTCAGAAAATTAGGGAGGGATAAAATGGAGGTGGGATGGCAGTAATGCTTAAGGAAGATATTATTGTGTTGAAAAGAGGGGAGGTCCTTGAGAGACCAAGGGCAGAATCCATCTGGTCAGAGTTGAGAAGCAAGCAAAGTATGAACACACAGTGTATAGATCTCCAATAAGTGAGAAAGCAACAAAGTAGTAAATCTGGAAGCAAGTAAGAGATGTGTGAGAACTATTGAGGGGACATCAATTATTCAAATATTAATTTAACAACATTCTAACACATATAGAACAAAGAGCAAGGAGCAGGGAAGAATTTCTGACCTGAGTTCAGGAGAACTTCATTGACCGGTATGTTCTTGGTACATTGGTAAAACGCTGCTGGATTATGATGCTGGGGAATGAGGTGGGCCAAGTGTACAAATTGTTTTTGGGGGAACACTTAGGTGATCATTGTATCACAAGGCTTAGAATAGTAATGAAGAGGAGCAAGGAGCAAGAACTAACTTCAATGGGATGAGAAGGTAAAGATAAATAATAAAGGTAAAATGGAACCCAAAGACTGAAAGAAAAAATTCTAATGGAACAATGGGCGATCCTTCAAGAGGAGATGTTAGGTACTTTCCAAACAGGGGAAAGATAGGGGAACCAAAGCCAAGGTGCTTGGATGACAAGCAAGATAGGGAATGTGATGAAACAAAGAAGGTCTATCAAATGTATGTTTCAAGAAAGAATCATGCAAATTCAGTAATGCAAGTTTATTAATGTCCTTCAGAAAAGGAAATCTGCCACCCTTACTTGACCTAGCCTACATGCAACTCCAGAGCCAAAGCAATGTGGGTGACTCTCAACTGCCCTCAAAATGGCCTAGCAAACCACTCTGTTGTAACAATCGTTACAAAGTTCCGGCAAAGAAATGAACCACCTGAATCGCTCATGGCACTGAAAAAAGGTATGGATAAAGTAGACATGGAGCAGATGCTTCCGCTGGTGGGGCATTCTAGGGATCATAGTCTTAGGATAAGGGGTAGCAAATTTAAAACAGAGTTGAGGAGAAACCACTTCTCCCAAAGGGTTGTGAATCCGTGGAATTTGCTACCCCAAAGTGTGGTGGATGCCGGGACAGTGAGTAAATTTAAGGAAGAGTGAGACAGATTTTTAATCGATAATGGGTTGAAGGGTTATGGGGAGAAGGCAGGAAAATGGGGATAAGGAGCATATTAGCCATGATCGAATGGCGGAGCAGACTCGATGAGCCGAATGGCCCAATTCTGCTTCTCTATCTTATAAAATTATAAAAGGCAAAAGAGTAACTTGGGAGAGAGTAGGGCCTCTTAAGGATCAACAAGGTCATCTATTTGCAGATCCACAAGAGATGGGTGAGATCCTAAATGAATATTTCTCATCAGTATTTACTGTTGAGAAAGGCATGGATGTTAGGGAACTTGGGGAAATAAATGGTGATGTCTTGTGATGTCTCACAGTTTTCTGTGAGTCATGAACGAGGACACCCAGATCCCTCTGCACTGGAGCACCCCGAAGTATTTCCCTATTTAGATAATAAAAGTTGCCTTCCCATTTTTACGACCAAAATGCATGACCTCACACTTATTCACGTTAAACTCCATCTGCCACATTTTGGCCCACTCTTCTCACCTATCTCTATCTATTTGTAAGGTTCTTATTTCCTCATTGCAACTTACCTATTTTTCTGTCATCTGCAAACTTGCTATAGAGCCTTCTACCCCGGTATCCGAGTCATTAATATAGATTGTAAATAGCTGATTAATAAAGATTGTAATTAGCTGGGGCCCAAGGACCGAACCCTGGAGCTCCCCACTAGTTACTTCTTGCCATCCAGAAGAAAAAACAATTATCCCGACTCTCTGTTTTCTGTCCATCAGCCTGTCATCTATCCAAGCTAATAAATTACCCCTAATCCCATGTGATCTAACCTTGTGAATTAACCTTTTGTACGGCACCTTATCAAACTCCTTCCGGAAGTCCAGGTATACTACATCTACAGGATCCCATTATCCACTTTCCTTGTTACATCCTTGAGGAACTCGTGCAAATTAATCAAACATGATTTGCCTTTCATAAAACCATGCTGACTCTGATGGATAGCGTTTTGACTTTCCAAATGTCTTCATATTGCTTCCTTGATAATTGATTCTAACACTTTCCCAACAACAGATGTTAAACAAACTGGTCTGTAATTTCCCACCTTTTGCCTCCCTCCATTTTTGAATAAGGGTGTTACATTAGCATTTTTCCAATTCACTGGAACCTTTCCTGTGTCCAGGGAATTTTGAAATATTATAACCAATGGATCCACCATCTCCGCTGCCACTTCCTTTAGTACCCTCGGAGGTAGGCCATTAGGCCGGGGGACTAATCTGCCCTCAATCCCAATAGTTTGCTGAATACCTTTTCCCTATCGATGGTGATTGTTCAAAGTTCTACCCTTTCTATTACCTCTGACTGCCCGTTCCTATAGGAATGGTACTAGTATCCTCCAATGTGAAAACTGAGGCAAAGTATTGATTAGCATCTCTGCCATTTCAGTGTTCCCCACTATTAACTCTCCGGTTTCATCTTCCAAGGGACCAACATTCACCCTAGTGTCTCTCTTCCCTTTTATAGACCTATAGAAGCTTTTGCTATCCTTCTTGATACTTTGCTGTAGTTTTTAATCGTAATTTATGTATTTGTAGAAGCTCTTTGGATTCGCCTTTGCCTTAACTGCCAAATCTCATGTCCCTTTTTTGCCCTCCTGATTTCTCTCTTAACTCTACTCCGACAACCTCCATACACTTCAAGGGATCCACTTGATCCCAGCTGCCTATGCATGTCATATGCCTCCTTTTCTTTTTGACCAGAGCCTCAATATCCCAAGTCATCCAGGGTTTCCTACTTCTACCATCCCTTCACTCTAAAATGAATGTGCTTACCCTGAACCCTGGTTAACACACTTTTGAAAGCCTCCCACTTATCAGCCGTCCCTTTGCCTGCCAGACTCCCCCAATCAACTTTTGAAAGTTCCTGTCTTATGCCATTGAAATTGGCCTTGCCCCAATTTAGAATTTTAACTTTTGGGCCAAACCTATCATTCTCCACAGCCATCTTAAAACTAATGGAATTATGGTCATTGATCCCAAAGTGATCCCTCACTAACAGTTCTGTCACCTGTCCTTCCTTATTTTCCAAGAGGAGGTCAAGTTTAGCCCCTTCTCGAGTCGGGCCATTCACATACTGAATGAGAAATTCCTCCTGAATACACTCAACAAATTTCTCTCCATCCAAGTCCCAAATACTATGGCTGTCCCAGTCAATGTTGGGAAAGTTAAAGTCCCCTGCTATTACCACCTTATTCTTCTTGCAGCTATCTGTAATCTCCTCACATATTATCTCCTCAAATTTCCACTGATTATTTGGGGGCCTTTTGTACAATCCGATCAAAGTGATTTTTTTTTTTCAATTCTACCCATATAGACTCAGTGGGCAAACCCTCGGATATATCCCCTCTCAAAAATGCCGTGACGTTCTCCCTAATCAAAAACACAACTCCCCTTCCTCTCTTACCTCTTCTTCTATCTTTCCTATAGCATCTGAACCTGGAACATTGAGCTGCCAGTCCTGCCCCTCCCTTAGCCATGTTTCAGTAGTATTTGAATTTTCCTCCCTCTCTTTAATTTCCTGATTTACAGCTATTTCTGGGATGTTACTTCTATCCTCTATAGTGAAGATCGATATAAAATACCTTTTTTATTCAATTTTGGTGTCTCACTTGGAAGTCCCAACTTAGGGATCTGCCAGCCATTCCGATTAACCGCCGCTCTCCAATCCCTGTAGCAATCAGGGCTGCAGTGAACTGAAGAGGAAGTGTACGAGGATGTCTGAGATTAGGTCCAGCCACCACATGCCAAAATAAGTTCAAGGATCCCAGGGCAGGAAACCATCATCACTGTATCATTGCTGCAGAATGAAGACTGCAATCTGTTCATCCAGTCCACTGCTTCCTCATCCACTCAGTGGATTGTTGCATTGACACTCAGAGACTAGCCATTATTACAATAGAAATGCTCAAGCACTCATTTGCCTGACATATTGGCCGGAACTTTGCCTTTTCCCACCCAGCATCATAGAACCATAGAAAATTACAGCTCAGAAACAGGCCTTTTGGCCCTTCTTGTCTGTGCCGAACCATTTTATGCCTAGTCCCACTGACCTGCACTTGGAATAGAACCATAGAAAATATCAAGTTCCTGGCTGGCAGATGTCCAACGGCTGAGGGTAGGAAACAGAAAAAATTCTCACCTTCGATCTTGGGTAGGAAGGGGTTGGTGGGTGCCTTCATTGGAAAGCCCCTCCAGACCTAGGGTACTCTCCCCTCACTAACCAGAGACCTCCAGACCTCCTGAAACCCCTGGTCTGTTGCCCAACAACGGTATCGCCCCCTGCGTCATGATCCCCCAGGGCATCCTTGAACCTCCCCCCTCCACAAGGAGCCTGGTTCTTAACCGGAACTGTGGTTCCTGGGACTGTCGCAGACATGGCGCTGCAGTACCTCTTCTGGCCAATGCGGGTTGGAGAGCTGTCAGCCAATTGGATTCGCTGACAGCTCTCCAAGGTAGGACTTCAATATAATTGAGCTTGGAAGCCTTGCCTGCTGCCAATCAACGCTCATTTGAGCGTGAAATGGGCGGGGGGCCTGTTGGAATTGGCAGGTATGCATTCCCCTCTGACTCTCCGGATGACGGGGGCTGAGCAAGAACTCACCATCCTGAAAATTCAGGCCATTATTTTGTGAAAGGGACTGCACTGATTCAGGAAAGTCTGCCAGATGTCCACATATCTCCTGCTACTATTCCACAAGCACCCACTTTTTATACAGCTCTTGTAGCTCAGCATCTCCAGCCAGCTAAACCTAGGAGCTGTCCTTTGTCCTTTGATGGGAACTGCTACAGTTGCCTCTTCCTCAAATATAAAGGCATAACTGAATGTTGCAACAACTAACAATTCAAAGTCATTCAGTACTAAGGAGTCATCCAAGAGTTTCCTAACTTCCCATGCAAATCGATGACACACAACTGAAATGTAATAAAATAGGCTTTCTAAAATCATCATTTTATTAGGTCATTATTTAACAACACTTTCTTCTCTCAAGAAGCAGCAGCTGATGGGCTTGCAGAAGTTCCAGCTGGATGTCAAATTTTCTTGTATCATACATCTGAACTGATTAATTATTCCAGTGAAACCATTCCAGGTTTATACAGTCCTTAAAGTATGAAGCTGCTCATATAACATTGTCAAGACAGCTGATGTAGGAGTGAGGATGATCTAACCTGGTTTGATTGGCTCCTTGTTAAAAAAAAAACACATTCAGACAGGAAAAAACATCCATGGAGGAAAGAATTTTGAACAAACTTTTCTTGCAACCAACTGAGTTGGGTTGGAAAAAAGGAGAGCCTGCTCATTCTCCCTCACCCAGTCAAAACCACACTACTTTCCACAACAGACATAGTAACTGAAAATATACCAAACAGGAAGCTTTGCTTTCTGCTAAGTACTCCCCTCATGAGAAACAAATTCTTCTCGGGCAGTAGCGCAAAATAGAGTTGGGGGCATTTATCTGCTGCCTGTTATACATCCCAGTTGTTATCTGGCTCATTTTGAGTTGCCACTCAAATTACTACTTCAATATATTCTGAACCTTACTCGCCATGTGTTAATTTCTATGCAGCAGCACCTGAGGCTAGAACAAAATTATTTGCCCACCTTACACGCATATAGCAACTAGTGACTCTACACATTTATTTAGGTGTCAAATAAGCAATTAAATTGATTTGTTTCTTCATACATTGCAGCCACAGAATATATAAGAAATAGATGAGTATGAGGTCTAATGTTCCTTTGAGAAGTGTTCCTATAATTGATGCATGCCAAATTTTGCCTGTTATCAGAGTTATTACCAGTCCTAAGGGGCTCACTAATATCTTATCCTTATTCAGGAATATAATGACTAAAATTATTGCCATTTCAATGCCTTGAAGGCTTTAACAACATTTGTACAACATCTGAAAACATTAAGCCATAGGGCTCTTAGCAGAATGAACATGTATTAAACAAAGAGTTATTTTTCTCCCCTTTAGTACACAAGCACTAAAGCAACTTTACTTCTTAGAACTTTGGTGTATTACAACTGAATTAAGGACTTGCATTTAGGGATCACCTTGATGTTCTTAGTCTGTCCAAACGCTTCAGTTTGGATTTTCTGCTCCCGTCCACAGGAGGCATCATGGACGATGGAAGCGTAGATTAATGCGAGAGCAAGAAAATAGGTTGACAACATTGTAAAACCAGTTTGCAATAGTGCAGGAACCTGCCAATGGCAGGTCATGTTTCCCACCACAAAATGTTAGGAACATATTTAGCATAAAGTTTTATGGCAGGGAGCCTTGTAGGGCACCGGTGTTAAGGGTGGAGCTGGTGTTACATATTCTTACTGATTGCAGTCTGTGAGTTAGGAAGTCTACGATCCAGTTGCAAAGGGAGGAGCAGAGCCCTAGGCCACAGAGTTTGGAGATGGGTTTTGTTGGAACTATGGTGTTGAAGGCTGAGCTGTAGTCAATAAATAGGAGTCTGACATAAGTGTCCAGGTGTTTCTGGGTTAAGTGAGAACATGATGTGGAGATGCCGGTGTTGGACTGGGGTAAGCACAGTAAGAAGTCTCACAACACCAGATTAAAGTCCAACAGGTTTATTTGGTAGCACAAGCCACAAGCTTTCGGAGTGCTGCCCCTTCATCAGGTGAGTGGGAGTTCTGTTCACAAACAGGGCATATAAAGACACAAATTCAATTTACAAAATAATGGTTGGAGTGTGGATTAATGTGGTTAAGTTTGGGGCCAGGGAGATGGCGTCTGCTGTGGACCTGTTGTGGCAAAAGGCAAACTGTAGTGGATCCAGGCAGTCTGGGAGACCAAAATTGATGTGTGCCACGACTAACCTTTCGAAGCACTTCATAATGATGGATGTCAGAGTCACCGGGTGGTAGTCATTAAGGCACGCTGCCTGGTTTTTCTTTCGTGCAGAGATGATGGTTGTCTTCTTGAAGCAGGTAGGAACCTCAGATCGAAGTAAGGAGAGGTTAAAGATGTCTGCAAATACCCCCATCAACTGGTCCATGCAGGGTCTAAGTGCTCAGCTGGGGACTCCATCCCAGCCAGTTGCTTTCCATGGGTTAACTTTCAAGAATGCAAATCTGACGTCTGTGATTGTGACCTCGGATACCGGTTCGACTGATGCTTTCAGGGTGGATGACAACCTCTCACTAATCCTCTGCTCAAAACGAGCATTGAACCCACAAGGGAGGGATGCATTGTTGCCAGCAATTCTACATGTCTTCACCTTGTAGCTTGAATGGGGAGAGTCTCTAGCAGAATGACATCTGTGACTTGGGGTCAGAATGGGAAACTGGCAAACTGGCTACACTTTACATTGCTTGTCTTGCCAAGGCACTTCTTATCCTAGTCCAGGAAGGGAGAGAGAGCATGAAAGTCCAGTGTCAGTCATACCCAGAATGTTGTCCGTAGAGTGTGAACATACCATCACATGTGTTGTTGCGTGGGGAGGCCACAAGCATGTAGATGGGCTCCAGATGCCATATTCAGTCCAGGGAGACATCTGCAGCCACAGAAAAAGGGAAATGGTCATTTGAGGACATTCAAAGGTCTCATTGCGGGAGACTGGGGAGGGGGGAGGGGGAGGGGGGGGGGAGGAAGAGAGAGAGAGAATGGTGTGAGGGTTTAGGAATCACACTGTAGCAGAGGTCTCGAGATGGGGAGGGGAAAAGTCCGCCAAGCCATAGGCACAACCACAATCACAATGGGATCAAGGATAGTGGTAGAATTGAAAGGCCTTGGAGTGAAGAAAACATGGCCATCATGTTCCATCAGGACGTTGGGAGGGATTTCCACACACACAAGGAGGGGCCAAGCTGGTCTGGCACCGAGACCTCAGCAGGGCGGCACGGTAGCACAGTGGTTAGCACTGCTGCTTCACAGCTCCAGGGTCCCGGGTTCGATTCCCGGCTCAGGTCACTGTCCGTGTGGAGTTTGCACATTCTCCTCGTGTCTGCGTGGGTTTCCTCCGGGTGCTCCGGTTTCCTCCCACAGTCCAAAGATGTGCAGGTTAGGTTGATTGGCCAGGTTAAAAATTGCCCCTTAGAATTCTAAAATGCATAGGTTACAGGGATTAGCGGGTAAAATATGTGGGGATAGGGCTGGGTGGGATTGTGGTCGGTGCAGACTCGATGGGCCGAATGGCCTCCTTCTGCACTGTAGGGTTTCTATGATTCTATGACCACCATCTTAAAACACACTCCAATTGAGCAGCAAAAGTGTAAACGAGGACAAACTAGGCTGATGAATTCCCTGAGGACATTTTGTACAACTGGTGCATTGCACTGAGGCCGGGTAACGGGCCACCCTACAGATATGACAATTCTCAGATGAGGAGAGCTGGAAAGCTGGGACAGTGATTTTGGTTTCCCACAGGTGCAGGGTACCATCAACTGTACTTGTTGCTATAAGACCTCTTTAGCACATCATCACTAACATCACTAAGGCTAAAACTCGCTAAAACAGGCGGTCTGCAACCACAACAAAACAATCCTGCAGGTTTGCGCAAGGTAACCCAGGAGCATTCACGATTCCTACATCTTCAGCAGATTGTAGATCCCGAGCATCTTCGATGGACAATAAAATATGCACGGCTGGCTCTTCATAGAAATCATAGAAGTCATAGAAACCCGACAGTGCAGAAGGAGGCCATTCGGCCCATCGAGTCTGCACCGACCACAATCCCACCCAGGCCCTACCCCCACATATTTACCCGCTAATCCCACTAACCTACGCATCACAGGACTCTAAGGGGCAATTTTTAACCTGGCCAATCAACCTAACCCGCACATCTTTGGACTGTGGGAGGAAACCGGAGCACCCGGAGGAAACCCACGCAGACACGAGGAGAATGTGCAAACTCCACACAGACAGTGATCCGAGCCGGGAATCGAACCCGGGACCCTGGAGCTGTGAAGCAGCAGTGCTAACCACTGTGCTACCGTGCCGTCTTCAGAGATAAAGGGTAACTGCAAAGGGCATGGCTTGACTCTGCTTCCACAACTCCCATAGGCATTAAGTTGCAGATCATTAACTCGAGTAAAAACGTTCTTCTGCTCATACCCCTGCGTTTCTCGCTGAACAGCTTGAACCTGTGCCCCTTAGTCCTAGTACCATCAGCCAAGGGGAACAGTCTTTCTTTGTCTACCTTATCTAAATCCATCAAAAACTTGTGCTCCGTTATTAGAACTCCTTCCAACCTCCTTTCCTCATCCTGAAACCATTGTGGCAAATCTTCTCTGCATCATCTCAAGAACACTCATTCTTCCTAAAGTCTGGTGACCAGAACTAGACACAATACTCACATTGTGGCTGAACCAGGGCTTTCTAAAGGTTCAGCATAACTTTCCTGCTTTTGTATTCAATACCTCCATTTGTGAAGTATGCTTTGCTAACTACTCTTTGACTATGTCCTGCCAATGTCAAAGATAAACATAAAATCTCAGGTTCCTCTATCTTTGCACACTCTTGGTACCTCATACTCACTGAAGTGTCTCATAACTTAGAAAACTGGGTCTCCTTCATCAACTGATTCTGTATTTTAATGGTAAACATATTGTACATAGACAGATAACAGAAGGCATTATGATATCTGAGAAACAGTGACAATCTGTATACTGGCTAAGGATATTGATATTTCTAGTTTGCGCCTCGACTAACACAGTAGCATATAGGTTTAGGTCAATGGTCACCTTTTCTTTCACTGAGATTGAAATGTTTGTTTTACTTCTTCACTGCAGATCTTGTTCAAGCAACTGATTTCCGAGAGATCCTTTTTCCTTGTGATTACTATCGTCTTTGGCTCTTAGCGTAGTCTAAACTTATCTGACTTAGTTTCTCAGATATTCCTGCAAACTCTCTTTGAATGTGGAATTAATCTATATCATTAAAGTTGATTGTTTATAAATTTCACATTTAGTGGAAAGCAATTTTCTAGTCTTACTTAAGCCTAATAATGAAGTGGAACATAAAGAGTTTGAGGGTCTCTGGGGAAGTAATTACAGAACTTTATAAAATTATTGGGAATTACTTTCAGCCATCCTCAATAACTTAAAATGATTTGATTAAAATTTTGAAAGTTCCAGCTCACCTTCATGTTTCCATGACTGAATCATTCTTTTTACCTGAAGGCAATGTTTGAGGTATTAGGCAAAGCACCATTTATTATTAGGAATTTATAATACATCAAATGTAATGGCTGGTATTTTCACCAAGGCATTTAGAAACAGGTGAAAGAGGTTGCCAATATTTATTGGTGTCTTTCCTTGAACTTGCTTGGAGGTAGTATTACTAGCAGCCAACGTGACACTATATCAACCACTTGTATTTCCCTAGTATGCAGGCATAGAACATAGAACAGTACAGCACAGAACAGGCCCTTCGGCCCACGATGTTGTGCCGAGCTTCATCTGAAACCAAGATCAAGCTATCCCACTCCCTACCATCCTGGTGTGCTCCATGTGCCTATCCAATAACCGCTTAAATGTTCCTAAAGTGTCTGACTCCACTATCACTGCAGGCAGTCCATTCCACACCCCAACCACTCTCTGCGTAAAGAACCTACCTCTGATATCCTTCCTATATCTCCCACCATGAACCCTATAGTTATGCCCCCTTGTAATAGCTCCATCCACCCGAGGAAATAGTCTTTGAACGTTCACTCGATCTATCCCCTTCATCATTTTATAAACCTCTATTAAGTCTCCCCTCAATCTCCTCCGCTCCAGAGAGAACAGCCCCAGCTCCCTCAACCTTTCCTCATAAGACCTACACTCCAAACCAGGCAGCATCCTGGTAAATCTCCTCTGCACTCTTTCCAGCGCTTCCACATCCTTCTTATAGTGAGGTGACCAGAACTGCACGCAATATTCCAAATGCAGTCTCACCAAGGTCCTGTACAGTTGCAGCATAACCCCACGGCTCTTAAACTCCAACCCCCTGTTAATAAAAGCTAACACACTATATGCCTTCTTCACAGCTCTATCCACTTGAGTGGCAACCTTTAGAGATCTGTGGATATGGACCCCAAGATCTCTCTGTTCCTCCACAGTCTTCAGAACCCTACCTTTGACCCTGTAATCCACATTTAAATTAGTCCTACCAAAATGAATCACCTCACATTTATCAGGGTTAAACTCCATTTGCCATTTTTCAGCCCAGCTTTGCATCCTATCTATGTCTCTTTGCAGCCTACAACAGCCCTCCACCTCATCCACTACTCCACCAATCTTGGTGTCATCAGCAAATTTACTGATCCACCCTTCAGCCCCCTCCTCTAAGTCATTAATAAAAATCACAAAGAGCAGAGGACCAAGCACCGATCCCTGCGGCACTCCGCTAGCAACCTGCCTCCAGTCCGAAAATTTTCCATCCACCACCACCCTCTGTCTTCAATCAGATAGCCAGTTACCTATCCAATCGGCCAACTTTCCCTCTATCCCACACCTCCTTACTTTCATCATAAGCCGACCATGGGGGACCTTATCAAACGCCTTACTAAAATCCATGTATATGACATCAACCGCCCTACCTTCATCAACACACCTAGTTACCTCCGCAAAAAATTCTATCAAATTTGTGAGGCACGATTTGCCCTTCACAAATCCGTGCTGACTCTCCCGGATTAATCCGCATCTTTCTAAATGGTCGTAAATCCCATCCCTAAGGACCTTTTCCATCAATTTACCAACCACCGAAGTCAGACTAACCGGTCTATAATTACCAGGGTCATTTCTATTCCCTTTCTTAAACAGAGGAACAACATTTGCCACTCTCCAGTCCTCTGGCACCATCCCCGTGGACAGCGAGGACCCAAAGATTAGTAATAACAATGTTGAGTAGCAAGGATCAACATATTACTCCTTCACTTTTACTCTACCTTCCCTCTGCGTAGACTTTAAGCATGATTACTAGATGAAAGGCTGGCTGCTAGGGAATTTGGTCTACAGGCTGAAAGTTTGATACACCATAGAACCATAGAAAATTACAGCTCAGAAACAGGCCTTTTGGCCATTCTTGTCTGTGCCGAACCATTTTATGCCTAGTCCCACTGACCTGCACTTGGACCATATCCCTCCACACCCCTCTCATCCATGAAGCCATCCAAGTTTTTCTTAAATGTTAAAAGTGACCCCGCATTTACCACTTTATCCGGCAGCTCATTCCACACTCCCACCACTCTCTGCGTGAAGAAGCCCCCCCTAATATTCCCTTTAAACTTTTCTCCTTTCACCCTTAACCCATGCCCTCTGGTTTTTTTCTCCCCGAGCCTCAGCGGAAAAAGCCTGCTTGCATTCACTCTATCTATACCCATCAAAATCTTATACACCTCTATCAAATCTCCCCTCAATCTTCTACGCTCCAGGGAATAAAGTCCCAACCTATTCAATCTCTCTCTGTCACTCAGCTTCTCAAGTCCCGGCAACATCCTTGTGAACCTTCTCTGCACTCTTTCAATCTTATTTACATCCTTCCTGTAACTAGGTGACCAAAACTGTACACAATACTCCAAATTCGGCCTCACCAATGCCTTATATAACCTTACCATAACACTCCAACTTTTATACTCGATACTCCGATTTATAAAGGCCAATGTACCAAAGGCACTCTTTACGACCCTATCCACCTGTGACGTCACTTTTAGGGAATTCTGTACCTGTATTCCCAGATCCCTCTGTTCAACTGCACTCTTCAGAGTCCTACCATTTACCTTGTACGTTCTACTTTGATTTGTCCTTCCAAAGTGCAATATCTCACACTTGTCTGCGTTAAATTCCACTTGCCATTTTTCAGCCCATTTTTCTAGTTGGTCCAAATCCCTCTGCAAGCTTTGAAAACCTTCCTCACTGTCCACTACACCTCCAATCTTTGTATCATCAGCAAACTTGCTGATCCAATTGACCACATTATCATCCAGATCATTGATACAGATGACAAACAACAATGGACCCAACACCGATCCCTGCGGCACACCACTAGTCACAGGCCTCCACTCAGAGAAGCAATCCTCCACAACCACTCTCTGGCTTCTTCCATTGAGCCTGTGTCTTATCCAATTTACTACCTCCCCATGTATACCTAGCGACTGAACCTTCCTAACTAACCTCCCATGAGGGACCTTGTCAAAGGCCTTGCTGAAATCCAGGTAGACAACATCCACCGCCTTCCCTTCATCCACTTTCCTGGTAACCTCCTCGAAAAACTCTAATAGATTGGTCAAACATGACCTACCACGCACAAAGCCATGTTGACTCTCCCTAATAAGTCCCTGTCTATCCAAATATTTGTAGATCCTATCCCGTATCACACCTTCCAATAACTTGCCCACCACCGACGTCAAACTTACTGGCCAATAATTTCCTGGATTTCTTTTGGAACCTTTTTTAAACAACGGAACAACATGAGCCACCCTCCAATCATCCGGCACCTCCCCCGTGAATACTGACATTTTAAATATGTCTGCCAGGGCCCCTGCAAGTTCAACACTAGCTTCCCTCAAGGTCCGTGGGAATACCCTGTCCGGTCCTGGGGATTTATCCACTCTGATTTGCCTCAAGACAGCGAGCACCTCCTCCCCTTTAATCTGTAAAGGTTCCATGGCCTCCCTACCAGTTTGCCCTATTTCTGTAGACTCCATGCCCGTTTCCTCAGTAAATACGGATGCAAAGAAACCATTTAGTATCTCCCCCATCTCTTTTGGTTCCATACACAGTCTACCACTCTGGTCTTCAAGAGGACCAATTTTATCCCTCACTATCCTTTTGTTCCTAACATACCTATAGAAGCTCTTTGGATTTTCCTTCACTCTGTCTGCCAAAGCAACCTCATGTCTTCTTTTAGCCCTCCTGATTTCCCTCTTAAGTAGCTTCTTGCACTTTTTATACTCCTCGAGCATCTGATGTGTTCCTTGCTGCCTGTACATTTCATACAACTCTCTCTTCCTCTTAATCAGTGTTACAATCTCCCTCGAGAACCAAGGTTCCTTATTCCTATTTACTTTGCCTTTAATCCTGACAGGAACATACAAACTCTGCACTCTCAAAATTTCTCCTTTGAAGGCCTCCCACTTTCCATTTACATCCTTACCAGAGAACAGTCTGTGCCAATCCACACTTCCCAGATCCCTTCACCATTCACCATTTTCACCATTGTAATTAGTAATATAGCCTAGACAAACTCAAAATATATTGCATTATAATAAAACAAATGCTATGGGGCTTCAAGCTTTGACTTTCATGCCTTGATCATTCACAAATTGCTTCAACCAAATCATGGAGACCCTTTATTGTATACATTGCAATACGAAGAATCTCCACCTTAAAATGCTGCCAAAACATCTTTAAAATGCATATTCTTCCAGGCTATGGCCATCCAAGAAAAACAATCCAATAATCTGAATCAGTAATTGAAGCCATCAGCTATGAAAGTTGCAAGACCAATATTGGAAACTATTTCACTTGGAAGAATCTCTTCTCAAGGCTGGATGTACGGCAGCACAAACTAGCTTAGCACATCAACTGTCCACCCACAAAAACAATGATTCATACATACCAGATGCAGAATAAATCAAATCATCACATAATATGATGGTTTTTTTGCTTCCACTGTCACACTTGCATTAATTTCCATGAATGCGAGTATTTAACTGCCTCTATACCCAGTTGATTATATATTTAGCATTTTACACAAGGCAAAAAGTGTGATTCAAATTAATTTCTTGAATTGGTTGAATGAATGCTAAATGTGCCTGTGTGGCTTTTCTATGTGCAAGAGTTAAAGTATTAATGAAATTAGTTCAGTTCAGTTCATGGTATGTGCATTGATCAACCATTCAATGCAGGTCAATAGACTTTTTTCAACTCTGAATCTTTTGGAGCTGCAGCTACAATTTCAGTTGATGGTATTGGAAAGTCATCATCTACTCCCCCATTGTCAAAATTGCACCTTCACCAGCCTATCTCTGAGACCTCATATGGCAAACGTGACAGTGCATCATCTCTTTTGAACTGCTGGTGAAACCTTTTGATTCCAAAATTCTTCCAATCACTTTGTTTTATACCTGTGAGTAGTTTTATTCACTCTTGTTAAGAGTACGATTTGCTTTTCAGCCAAGGTAAGTACTTCAAATTGCATGAAAGCACATGTTTCTTTGCAACTTCACATTGTGATCATTTAACTTTCTTTTTTTAAATTTATTCGTGTCATAAGTAGGCTTAGATTAACACAGCAATGAAGTCACTGTGAAAATCCCCTAGTCACCACACTCCGGCGCCTGTTTGGGTACACTGAGGGAGAATTTAGCTTGGCCAATTCACTCTACAAGCACGTCTTTCGGACTGTGGGAGGAAACCAGAGCACCCGGAGAAAACCCACGCAGACATGGGGAGAACGTGCAGACTCCTCAGAGACAGACAGTCACTCAAGTTTGGAATCAAACCCGGGTCCCGGGCATTATGAGACAGCAGCGCTAACCACTGTGCCACCGTGCCGCCCCTTATCACTTTATCCAACATTTGAAGATTTTCTTCCTCTCTTGGAATTATGATCAATGCACCATTCTGATTGTACAAGCAATTTGGCATTGTTTGTGTAATCTTAACTTTGAAAGATCTTTGGAGATGCCTTCATGCCACAGGGTAACTTAGGAGTATAACTTCATGTGTGTATTTATTGTGATGGACAGGTTATATACTGTTGATTTAGCAACACCTTTGTAAAAAAACTCTTGTCATTTGAATGATTGCTAGTGGTATAAATGCTCTATAGCCCTAGATCCTCTTTGTTTAAGCATGCTGGACTAACCTCAATGTTGTGAACTCCATCCTTCTGACACTTCTGTTTTCCATTTTCCACTGAAAAGATTTCTCTTTCCTGCTTTGCCCTTCACTTGCAAGTAATATGACCTATCTTTTAACAGTTAAAACATTTAGCAATTCTGCACTGACCTACTTTTGCCATGAAGTTGCCATTACAGTGATTACAAGTCACAAAATTGCAATCAGCAGCTCTTCTGACCAGGTCCTCCCACTTTAGGCTTGGTGTAAGCCTTCTATGTGGACAGAAGCTGTACTAGTCACTTGCATTGGCTGGAATTACCAAACATTTTTTGATGCCCATTTCACAGTGAAAGAAATCTTGCACGCTAGCTCAAATACAGGATTTCATTTTTTTTATTCATTCGTGAGACATGGGCGTCGCTTGCTGGCCAGCATTTATTGCCCACCCCTAGTTCCCTTGAGAAGGTGGTGGTGAGCTGCCTTCTTGAAACATTGCAGTCCACATGCTGTGAGCTGATTCACAATGCCGTTAGGCAGGGAATTCCAGGATTTTGATCCAGCGACTGCAAAGGAATGGTGATATATTTTCAAGTCAGGACAGTGAGTAGCTTGGAGAGGAACTTGCAGGCGGTGGTGTTCCCATGTATCTGCTGCTCTTGCCCTTCTAGATGGAAGTGGTTGTGGTTTGGAAGGTGCTGTCTACGGATCTTTGGTGAATTTCTGCAGTGCATCTTGTTGCTAGTATAACTGCTGCTACTGAGCGTCGGTGGTGAGGGAATGGATGTGGTGCCAATTAAGTGGGCTGCTTTGTCCTGGATGGTGTCAAGCTTCTTGAATGCTGTTGGAGCAGCACCCAGCCAGGCAAGTGGGGAGTATTCCATCACACTTCTCAGATACTGAAAGGGGAGGGGGTGGGATCTCTGGCCTCCCCACAGTGTGTTTCTTGTAGCAAGAGACGACATGCTACTTGCTGCCAGCAGGGCTGTTTGGTTCCGCTGCTGTCAATGGGATTTCCCATTGATTACACCCCATGCTGCAGGGAAACCTGGAGTGGAGGTGCACCATCACTGAGACCATAAGATCCTTGTCGGCATGAATGACCAGATAATTCCGGCCTGTGTGTTTGGTAACTTTTATTGGATCCTTTCATTAATCAGCCTTAGTCTGTGCCAAAGTTGCAAAGTAATGATAAATTCTTCATGCCACAATGTACTCATCAATTGTTTCACCGTTTATCTGGGTTCTTATTCCAGATCTGTAGCGTTCTGCAGCATCTAGTGGCTTAGGCTTGAAATGCTCCTGGTGATTGTTTGGAATGGCACAATAGGAACAGGATGGTTTGTTAGTTCAGAGTAAATCTCTATTAGAAAAATTGCTTCCTTGTATTCAGAAATTATGCCTTATTCTGAATGTGGACCTCTTTATTTTCACCCTTGAATTATGAAGTATTATTAGTTCTATAAAATTTGGCCATTCTTTCAATATTTGAACTTGAGCTCTTTCACATGCTCCTAGCTTTCTGGCATATCCCATGAGTGCAGCCACAATTGTCTCATTTCAATTGTGGCAATAACCCAGTAAACCTTTGCTGTGGGTCTCCATAACAGTGATAATGGACGGCATTCTCTCGCTCCCTTGCTCCCTCCCCCACCCCACGGCATGTTTCTCAGCAGTAGAAGGCAGACCGCCATTGACTGGTGGTGTGATCTTCTGCTTTTACCGTGTTTTCCATTGAATCCATCCCCCATTGGTGGGAATCCCTCAGCAGGGGAGAGCCATCGGCAGGACTATATTCAGACCCATGAAAACCATCATTGAAAAATACTTATGGACATACTTAATACGACATAGAATAGAACAATAGATAAGCAAGAATTGGCTGAGATTGCAAAGAAACCACATGCTGGAATTCCTATTTGGATCATATTCAGTCCTGAGAGAGAGAGAGAGAGAGAGAGACAATGCAATGTCACACTTTTTTTTGATGTGGAAACTTTTTTTCCCCCAGACAGAAACACTTCAAAGGGAGATGCAATGAAAAAACTGACCTGTAATCTCTTGCAGAGATAATGAAAGCCGATTACCACCTCGGCAGAAACCATTTCCTGTGAGCTATGTCCCAGCTACATTTTAAGTTTTTCCCATTCCAGGAATACACGTGAAAAGAGGTTAAAAAACAACTGCAAACCTGGTATCTGTGAGCTAATGTGGTGTTCTAGTTCCACTCTGCTAGTGTGTGCTGTGAAGCCACAGCTGAAGAATATCCCACTAGGCATCCCTGCTCTTGCAGATAAAAAGTCTCTCTCTCTCTCTCTGATGGCTGAAAACAAGTCAGTAAAAGGTCAGTTGGATAGGAAACAGGACAAATCTTTTCAGCTAAGCTGCAGAACCAAGAATCTCCAAACCAACTATCAAAGTCAGCATTACCGGAATCACCCAACTTAACAGCCGTAAGGTTTCAACATCTCCGCCTCACATACAAACCAAAGGCTGATTCAGGTATCGTCTGTAACTTGATTTTTGGACTCAGTTGTAATTTCTAATCAGTGTGTACATATATTGCATTTTATTATTTTCTTCTCACATATTAGTAACTAATAAACTCACTCCTTACCACAGGAAAGCGTAGTTAAATTGTCTCTTTTTAAAACATAAATATATTTGAACTGGGGAAAGATGCCAAAAGGGAAAGAAATCCTTTTTAAATTAACCTGACTCGACCAACCACGGGGGTTGATTAAAGAGGAGCCAGTTCATCCTGCCTCACATAGCATTCATTTTCAAATTATTTTGTGCCTTTTCAACAGTTTCCATGAAACATATTTTTAAGAATATTAGTATTCAATGAAAACAGTTTCCAGTTTTAATTATAGGGTGCGGTAAAGCTGGTAACATTAAAGATCTAGTCACTGAGCAGGGATGAGGTAGGTTTATGAGATAAGGCGGCAAGATTTGGGGTTGAGGGGGTCAGGCTGGGTTTCCTATGGTTGGGGAGTGGAATTAGTTAGTGAGGGGTAGATTAGGTGGTGTGGGACTGGACAGAGATAGGGTGGTAAGTGGTGAGGGGGTGGTCAATGAGGTGGATTGGGGTGTGGGCAGAGTAGGTGGATGTTGGGAGCGAGGTCGGGGTCATGGGCAGCACAGTTGGGAGGTTTGGGGGGGATGGGGATGTGGTCAAAGGGGCAGTCAAGGGATTCCATAGGCAGAGAGGTTTGGTCAAGGAGGTGCTCGAGTGGAGTGGGGGGCCTGCTGGGGGGTGGGGGATGGTGGAGGGGGTCTCATAGCCCATGGGTGGGTCAGGGAGTGGGAGGGACAGAGTTCCTTCTATGGGCATGGGGTGCAACAGTGCTATCGTTACCCAGAAGCTAGAAGTAGTTTTAATTCTTCTAACGTTTTCTGGGTAACATCTGGTGTGTGTGTGTGTGTGGCAAGCCCATATCGTTAGTTATTATTCAGAGAAACAAGATCACTCAAAAATGCACTTGGATCCTCGTGAACCACCAAATGAACAGATATACGTTGTCATTGGATAGCACTGGATTAAATAGCAAAATGGAAGGTTTTTTTTCTCAAAAATATGCTCAGCTCAGATTACCAAATATAACTTTGCACTCTATAATAGACACACATTGTTATTACTCTAGGATACAATAAATAATAACAGCTGGTAAAGGATTTCTGAAGTACTGTGTTAGTTACATTCGAGTTAAAGATTTAAAGAAATATACCTTGTGGAAAGATGTCTTGAATACATATCAATGAAAAAAATGTTAGTAATTTGCATAGTTGTTCAACACCATATACAATCAGAGCTATTTTAAAACATTAAGTCAAAGGTAAGGCTAATAATTGTGAAACAAGTCAGCCAGTCAAAAAAGTGAAGTTCTTCAGCAGCAAGTGAGAAAAAGAGGCTCAGTAACTATCCTACAATTTTCTATTAATAGCAAAGAAGCAATAAGTTTTATTATAATCTCTATATTTCATATAAACTACTTAAACTATCATTCTAAACAAAGATAAACATTTGTAGGTACCTGCTCAAGTTTGGATGTGTCATTCACTGTTAGGTTGTCACAGTGGCTGTCTTGCGAGTTTTGTTTGCACAAACTCCCAGAGGTGTCTCGAAACATTGTATCTTTTTCCAACAGGCTATCTTGTTTGGCAATGGGAAGGGCAAGAGGGTTCCTGAGGGATTAAGAAATATACACAAGTTAGACCACTTTCTCCAACAAAGGTTAGCAATTCGGGGAAAATTCAAATTCAAATCAGGGCAACTCTTCTGATTCAGGCACTATCAATCGCACTTAAGGCTGCACTTTGTATCTTGACAGGATAATGGGTCACAAGGCTTTAAGGTCACTTTGATGTTGTATTCTATTTTATGCATGTCTACGCGAGCTGAAAATCAAAATAATACAAAGAGAATATTGATGACCTTCTGACTCATCAGACTGCATGGAGCAAAGACATGATAGTACTGTTAAGAAACCTAATTTAGCCAACACATTTTGTGTTGGTGGTGGGAGCAGGTGGGAAAAAATGAATATTAATGATGTGTTGCAGACAATTGAGTGTGAATTATGGATGCTATTGGCTGTTTTCCTTACTGTACTCAGCAGGGATATTGATCTGATAACAGATGGTTATAGAACTAATCCCATCATTACAAAGACTCTTCAGTCAGGTATAATGAATTTATCGACCGCCACATCCTGTCGATATAGCAGTTTCTCCTTGGCCAAGGTCCATATTGCATCCTAAGTAATGGGGCCAAATTTAATTCATTTCTAAGTAGCTGCTACATTGTCTCTTGGGCATGTTCCAGAAGTTGCAGTACATTTGAAGAGCAAAGAGTGAAGTTCAAACTCGAACACCTCATTGGAATTATTTAATAGCTGAAGGCTAAATCTCAAAACTCAGACTGGTGATTGAAAAGGTCAGTCATTTTGTATAAATCATAAAAACATTGAGGCAAGAACATTACATATTGATTTAACATTAGCATTAATGCATTATTTGAAATGTTATCCTCTTAAACTTTGATGTGACACAAAAACTGACAATTTAATCAGTTTCATCCCATTTATTTTACTTCATTTTAGTCTTTTAAGAAATAGCTTACCCAACTAAGTACCATTTAAATACTATCGCAGATGGATCCACTAGTTGTACCGTTCATAGACAGAAAACAACTCTCTTCCTTGAGTACTATAAGATTAATACTGAGGATGCTTTGTTGGATGGGACGATAGAATAACCTCCTGGTAGTTCAAATGGAGTTTAAAGATTCTATGGTATTATTATGTTCTAGTGTCCTGAACCAATATTGCCAAAATTTATCATACTAATTGATCATTCATCTCATTACTTCACATGGGCTGTTGCCAATTCCCTGACATTCTTGCTAAAGTAACTACTATTGGTTTTCAAAACAATGCATGGCATATGAAATGCTTTACAACATTTCTATTTGATAACGTGGAAGATGGCTGCACACTGTTTGGGGCGTCATTGCACAAGCATCCCAATCTTCCAATGAACTGGGAAACCTCCCTTCTGCCCGGTCATGCCCCAGACCACCCGAAGACTTCAATGGCCTCTGACCCCCCCCAGCGAGGCCATCACGTCTGATCTCCTCTGGAGGCCACCTGTGATTCTCACAGGCTTGAGGTCTGACCAGTAAGGAAGTGCAATTGAGGCCGGACGATGCCATGCCGACTGCATTAATGACACATGCAAATTGATTTTGCGCCCTTTTTGGGTGCGAAGCTGATTCCGCCAGCAAAACAATGCCGGTAACTCTGCGTGCAGCGAGAAATCAGGCACAAACCCGACTTTTCATTCTATACGCAATCTTGTTGGCGCGCCACATGGTTGATTGGTGCAGTGAGCTGGTAAGATCACACTCCACTTCTGGGATTTTCCTTGCTGTCAATATAAGATACTCACCAAGAAATCCATTGGGGATTCTGAAGAAATTACTCTCTTTATTCAGAAAGTAATCAGCAGTTTACAGCAGCAGTTGTACAATTACAATATCTGCCTAAATATTCCAGTCTCTAATCATCAGAATGGACGTACTTCCCAAGGTGCACTTTGGGACTCCATGAAAGTCCCAATGCACTGAATTCTTGAGAACTGCCCAGGAAGTTTGAACTTCCAATGGGGCAACTCCTCCCTGAGACTTTCCAGAATAGTCTCTGATTCAGAGTTATAGTTGGAGATTTGGAACAGTTCTGACTTATTTACCTGGGCAGTTACCCAGGAAATGTTAGACAGAAAAATCCACGTCTAACTCCTCAGTAACTTTACAACTGACCCTCCTGAATCCCCTGGCTACCCCGCACCAACTCAATCTGACTAGCTCCCACAAACCCTGGATTCCTCAGACTAACATCCAACCCAACCTGACTGGCCCCCACCACCCGACTACCCCAGGAAACTTGCAACTCTCCCGACCATGCAACTACACCCCCTCCCCTCCCCTCCCCAGATATGACCTGACAACCGCTCCCGACCTGACCCAATTAGCCCCCAATCCACATAGCCACTCCTCAGCTACCTACCCACCACATCCGTTTGCTACCCTACCCCCTCACCCATCTGCCACCCTACCACCTCACCCATCTGCCACCCTATCATCTCACCTAGCTGCCACTTAATTCACCTGCAAACCTACCAACCTGCTACCCTACCCCTTACCATTTATCTTGTTCTCCCACCATGCTGTCTACTTACCTCACCCACCTCTACTCATTCATCTACTCATCCACTCACTAACATACACGGATTTAAAATTGCCTTACAGCAGCTAGCACTGCAAAAAAGGGGGCATGGCTTTGATACAGATTCTTCCATTGCTCGCTGAGGGGATTCCTGAGCTGCAGTAGTTCTTTTGCATCATGGTTTGGCCGACAGCCTTTTCAGTCTATCCAAGTAAGTGACAGTTTTCTATCTGATTAGCATTGGATGTAGAGATTCCAACTTTGATTGGAAGTTTTGGACCATCCATGTTGCTGGATTGCAGGGTGTATGCGCCTGTCCGGCTGCCTTTAAAATATGGCACCCGAATCTTCAATCCCGTGAGATACCGTGGTGTTGTCAACCTCTGCCCATTCCCATGGCACAATTGGCTGGGCCCTATGACTATGTATATTTAATAGACCAATGCATGATTACAAATGTCCAGCCATTCCATCTCTAAGTGGAAGTCCCATGCAATTCTAGTCCCACCATCAGGACACTCAAAGGAGCTACAATAATCTACCAGGATGTGTCTTCCTCTTCGTCCTGATCTTTTTCTAAGTCTTCAGCTCCTGGCATCACTGGCTGGTCAGACAGAAAGTTCTTGGGTATCTGAAAGCATGAATCTACAACTGGAGGTTTGGGGGAAAGATGATGGCAAAGGAAAAGATACATAGTTGTACCATCATAACAGATTGCAAGATGAGTGTGAAGTGCTGTTTGACAAGGCACATTAGGCAAGGACACAGGAAAATATCGCCATTCAGAATGGTTCCACAAAAGCCACTGACCACTGCCTCAGTGACAGGTTTTCCAGTTATTCCCAGCACAGTCTCCAGCTATTATGAGCAAATTTCTCCTGCAATAAAGAGGAAAGTATAACAATGACCATGTTGCAATGTGTTCGAGTGATATGCCTGCTATAGTGGAATAGCTGGCAGCATGTGCAACACATAGGATGTGAGTGTGTGGTTTGCAGCTGTGCTAATTGTGTGAGGATGAGATGGAGCAAAGTAATATGTGGATTGAATCACGGTTGATATAAATTGTTGATAGACAAGTGAAGGAGCTGTGGTGAATGGCGCAGCTTGAAAGGCTAGTGGTTTAGTTGGTTGCATCTGGCATACAAGGGTGCATTCACTGACCTTGACCACTTGTATGAGATCAGAAAACTTATTGTGTAACTACATTCAGGTTTGCAACACCAGACAGTTGGCCTTGACCGTCACAGTCACTTGTTCCCTCTGCCTTCTGAGTATTTGTCTGAAAGGCCTTCTGGCCTCTGAGGAAAGTGAACCTCTCTCCTCTGATCCACTTTCTGCACCTGCAACACTAGCATGGCATCTAAAAATATGGGGGCATGCTCTCTTGTTTGTTGTATCATTTTGCGATATTCCTAAAATTCTTCAATTGTGGTCCGAGCAGTTGCAACCTTCGCTGCAGCAAGAATACAAACTTAAGAGGTACATTCTTGCTTTAAGACATGTAAGCTCACCTTAGGTGGTCCTAGCCTTTCACGATCTTGAGCCCACTGCTGGGATGTGCAACTGCTCAGCAGTTCATTGAACATTGGGCTGCGTGAATGATGGAAATGTGCAGTTAGCAGGGAGTTTCCTTGCTGCTTGCATCACTTTGATCAGAAGAGGTAATCACACAGCATGATCGCCACATCCAATTTCAGGGGCAATCTAATTTAGCCCACTACAATTTATACTTCAATTAAGTCAATATTCTATTACATTAACAGAGGCCATTAATTCTATAGTGAACTAATTTATCCTGAAGCACTAATATTTCGAAACTCTCAACACTCTGCAAAATAGTTTCAATTAGAGGCAAATGTGGAGAAAGGATTGAGCTACATGATGAAAATTGGATATGTCAGAAAGAGACAACCTTGTTAGGTCTAATTAACATTTCCTTCCTTCAGTGACAGCCAAAAAATACAATCTTTCATGGAAAATGTGTCATCATTGGCCTTTGAGGGCAGTGTTCTCTTCGAAGGCTACCAATTAGACAATATTCAGAGTACCAATAGAAAGTAGTAACTGCTAAATCTCTAGGAAGATGTAAAAGTACTTCGGCAAATTCTTAAATTGATCATATTTTTCACAACTTAAAATAGAGGAGTTAAATGATATTCGAAGACTAATTACAACTCTGAATAACAGCAGTTGGAAAATAAACAGGACTATTCAATTGAATGCATCAGGAGGCTCTATAAAACAGTTTGAAGTACACAACTGCTGGAGCATGACGTAGGTGGTAGTTGCATAATGAGACACTCAACTTTTGCTAATAGCCTATCTTGAATCAGTCTTCTCACTACACTATCATACCATAGCTATATAATTTTCAACTCAACCTTACAATCATTTACTCATAAACACTGAGTTTGAGAGTTAGAACCCATCTATTATTTCAGCGTTGTCATGGCTTATAATTTGCTGCAACATTATTCTTTTCTGCTATGAAGTAACTGTAAGCGTGAACTGAATCTCACACAATGACACATTAAACATAGAGTAGAAAACTTAAAATAGCTAAAGCTGCAAATATGAAAAGTAAAGCAGAAGTCTTCCCTGGAATGGAGAAGAAAATCTGCAATGGAAATCCATGATCTTTTCCTTTTAAAGCAAAGAAATTCCATAGCCTCCTTGCCCAATCTTTGTCAGGTGCCATTCAATATGTAAATTATCATTCCTTTATTTCAATACAATCTCATCTCACACTTAATGATCTCCTCTTAACTCACATTACTGCATGGATCATATGCCCCACTAATCCAAGGTTTTTCCTCACTCCTTCCATTTCATTACTGCTGGCTTGTATTCAGCCTTCTGGAAACCTGTCCATTTTCTCTGCTTACTAGATCCTTCCTTGCTTCATTGTGCCTTTATGCCCTGATCTCCTGTGTCCACTCTGTCATCTTTACCCTTATTGTACTGCACCCAGGCATTTCTCTGTGTACAAAGGCCACAAATAAAACACAGAATGAAATTTCTGAGGTAATAGTTGCAAGCTGTTGTGTTAGAAAGAAAAACCTATTTAAATAGTAACATTTAAATTTGATAGGGTGAATGTGGAGAACCTGGTTGCATTTGTGGGTGCATGCAGAACAAGGGAGCATAAACAGATTACTAGGGACTTAGAAATCAGAGTAAGTGGCAGGATTGTGGAACATGCAATCTAGTGTTTCTGTCTAATCATTCGTGGGACCTGTTCGTTGCTGGCTGGCCAGCATTTGTTGTCATGATGTGGAGATGCCGGCGTTGGACTGGGGTAAACACAGTAAGAAGTTTAACAACACCAGGTTAAAGTCCAACAGGTTTATTTGGTAGCAAAAGCCACACAAGCTTTCGAAGCTCTAAGCCCCTTCTTCAGGTGAGTGGGAATTCTGTTCACAAACAGAGTTTATAAAGACAGACTCAATTTACATGAATAATGGTTGGAATGCGAATACTTACAACTAATCAAGTCTTTATAAACTCTGTTTGTGAACAGAATTCCCACTCACCTGAAGAAGGGGCTTAGAGCTTCGAAAGCTTGTGTGGCTTTTGCTACCAAATAAACCTGTTGGACTTTAACCTGGTGTTGTTAAACTTCTTACAGCATTTGTTGCCCATTCCTAGTAGCCTGAGGACAGTTGAGAGTCAACCACATTGCTGTGGCTCTGGAGTCACATGTAGGCCAGACCAGGTAAGGACAACAGATTTCCTTCCCTAAAGGACATTAGTGAACCAGATGGGTTTTTCTAACAATCAACAATGTTTTCATGGTCATCAGTAGATTCTTATTTCCAGATTTTAAAAATTAATTCAAATTCCATATCTGGTGGGATTCGAACCCAGGTCCCAAGAATACTAGCTGAGTTCCTGGATTAATAGTCTAGCAATAATACCAATAGGACATCGCCTCTGAAACAAATGAGAAAAACCTCAACTTTTCTTTGAAATTTTAAATATGCAAGTTCCTTTTAGCTCTAATCTGTCACAAAAATAATATGAGACAATATTGATGAATAGTCTCAACATCTTTTTACCTTTTTCCTTTGTACCAACATGTGCATGAAAGGAATTAGATACAAATAGTTTTCCATTAACAAAAACAGAAAATGCTCAGATCTGACATCTACAAGGATAGAACAGAGTTCCATTCTCTCTCCATAGATGCTGACCGACCTGCTGAGATTTTCCAGCATTTTCTGTTTTTGTTTCAGATTCCAGCATCCACAGTTATTTGCTTTAATCTTAGTTTTCCATTAAATTGCTGTTAGCAGTCTTTTCCCCTGGTTTCTAGGATTATGACTCATCTTTCATTCCCTCATCCTGCAGTATAAATATCTGCCACTTTCTATGCCTTTTAGCTTTGACAAAGGGTCATCTGGACTTGAAACATCAGCTTTTTTCTCTCCTTATAGATGCTGCCAGACCTGCTGAGATTTTACAGCGTTTTCTTTTTCAATTTCAGATTCCAGCATCAGCAGTAAAAAATAGTGACTCCGGGAAAATTGTATTATCCCCACCACAAATTTGCCTTTTACCTCCTTTAATTAGAAGAAAGAGGCTTCCTCTATCCCCACGGAGAAAGGTAGAAATAATTGAAAAGCCAGCAGCATCTAAAATCAATTACATTTTATACATGCCTTGTAAATCCCCTTGATTTTTATTAAAACAAAATTCAAATTCTCTTTCATATGTTCCTGGGGGAAATTAATTAGAATGAAAAAAATGACAAAATGATCAAGGTCACTCGAATTTGCAATACTGCAAAGCTGAATAAAAACAAAAGCTGGAAGTACTCAGCAGGACAGGCACTATTTGTAGAGAGAGAAACAGAGTGAGTGACTGGGATTTTATCCCCCGCCAACCCACCACACCCACCTTTGCGGACTGATTGGAAATCTGAGGGTTGGGGTGGGGTTGGGGGATGGGGATTTTGATGGCGATGTCCTGTGGTGTGGGAGGGAGCAGCCACAGGAAAATCTGGGGGAGTGCATGATGTGGAAAAGGCCTGAGAGAGGTACCAACCAGCCCCCCCCCCCCTCCAACCCCACCCCACCACCACCCCTCAATTTCCCAGCCTAGTAGAGTGACCTGCCAGGCTGACCTCCCGTTCCTGAACTCATTTGGAGACCTACCAGTCTCAAAATTGAGGCCCAGTGGGAAACAGCCATTCGGTGGCCTGAACTGGACTTGAGAAGGGGGGACCATCTTCAGCTTCACCAGGCTCACGTAAAATTGCAGACAGATTGGACTTCAGCGAGAAGACCATCCAGGATATGTTTACCGGTCCCTCTGCCTACAAACCCATTGGCGGCAGACTGTAAAATCCTGTCCTTGAAAATAGTCACACCCAGGGAAGTATTGGATTTGGTCTGCATCAATAAATCTTTGTTATTAGTTGGTAAAATATAGCATCCATGCCATCAATTGACTTGAGAGAGAGGAACAATTAATATGCATATGGGAATAAACGTGGTGCTGTATTGTTCTTAATCAAAATTCCAATGCAATAACTGGATCCAAAAGATACTTTCTCCTCCTTGAACCTATAGAAAATACAGAAAAGATGTTCCTCAAGAAGATTAGATCAATGCTCTGAATACATTAAAATTATGAAAGACACTGGCTACAATCTTTCATTTGGTGCAAGTTTCCCCTTCCCAAGAGGATTGGCACATATCAAAAAAAGCGTAGATACATTGATATTCAACTGACTGCAATGACATTTAACTTTTCAATGTTCTTGAAAATCATAAACCCGTCATAAATAGGATTCCAAATGGCTGGTTTTTACTAGGGCAGGAACTCTATGGTTAGTAGCTGAGGCAGATGGCAAACCATATGGACCGCCACAGCATGAAACTTGGCAGATTTTAACTCCAAGACATTGGGCCCTATTTTACCATTTTGATTTGAAGTGCTGAGCAAACTTGAAACCGGGAGTGTTTCAGATCCGACTTTTAGACCTGCTCTCAGGCATCCTCATACGCATCCTGCCTGATAAAATGTCAGCAATTCCAAAACGCACTGCAGAAGCCTGTGAACGGGGCTTAACGTGCCCAAAATCCTGCAACTCCAATCGGCGCCTCCAACTGTACATGCACAGAAAAAGAAATGATAGAATGCGGCTCCCCTGCCACATCGCTCCCGGGCCATATAATGCCTCCCCTGACCCCCACAGACATTGCCCCAACCCCAAAACATTACTCACTCCCTTATCCCCCACCCCCTCCACCACCCAGACCGATCGCGGGCCCCTCCCCCCCTACCAATCTCAGGCAGAGTGGCAGCAGACTCCCCCTTCCCCCTCAATGATCACAGGCAGAGTGGGAGCGGATCTCCCCTTCCCTCCCTCCCCACCGATCTCAAGCAGAGAGCCGTCGGACGCTTGGCACTTATCTCCTCACTAACTGGAGCGCCCGAATCGGACTTCTATAGAGCATGTCTGTTTCGCGCCAAATCTGGATGGGCGAACGCGGTGGTAAAGGGGGAAATGCCGGTAAGGTTGGACATGCAGCCCATTAAGTCCATTTAAATACATGCAAATGCATTTAAATGGCCATCGCGCCCGTTTCAGGCACAGTCCCGATCGCGGCCATTTTCAGGCCTCGGTAAAGGGGGAACCGGCATGGAGGCAGGCGCAGATCGCGCTACTTGGCCCACGCCCAACTTTACGCGCCCGAAAGTGGGCGTAACTTGATGGTAAAATCGAGCCCATCATCTGCAATAAGGCCACATCAGCCTCTTGACTGAACCTGTCAGATGTGGAGGATAATGTCAGACAGCAGGATCCAAAGGAACGATCCTTGACACTTAGGAAACTAGTGGGAAGGGATTTAGTGAGGTCGGGATACAGGGAGGAAAACCTTGGGCAAGGAAACTTTCTTGACCCTTCTGACCATACAAGTTAACCAGAAAAACAAAGTGAAAACGCTTTTTTGGATTTCCTCTGCTATATACTCTATACCCTCTAAGTTAGGCTATCATTCAAATGTGTAACCACTGAAATCTGGCAATAGAAAAAAAATGTTCCTTGATCGTGCAGAACTTTTAGTACAGCTGGAAAAAGGAGACATGCAAGGGGACAACAATTTATGCTGCTTGAGAAGAGGGTGCTAATTGGTTGGCAAGTGGACTATGATTGGTAGAGGTGTTCCTTTTGACATTTGTCATTCTTGCAAATCTGTCCTGATGAGTGCAAGATAAAAAGATTTGACTACCTTTCTTATTTTTCAGCAATATTCAAGAAAAAGATGCTTGCTTTTCAGCCTTAAAATCTCAAATCAAAGTAAAAGGGTGTCTGTCGAATGCTAATTTGTAATGGGGAAGCTTACAGTTTTTTCACTGGTACAGGAGTATCAGGAATGATTTCTTCGTATGCTTCCTCTGGATCAAGACAAACAGTTGCAGCTTGTCTCCATGTCTCTTTCCAGTCTTCCTCTGCTTTCAACAGGATTTCTTCAAGACATTCAGATGCTGCGACATCTAACAATGAGAAAAACATCAATAATCCTACTCATTCATCACACAGGCTCCGAGGAGATGATGTTCCAATTAGCAGTAATTCATAATTCACAGAATCATAGAATATAATCCAACTTTGTTGAAATCTGGCCCTTTGTGTATGATAGTGTGGTGCAGCAGAAGGTCTTGTGGGTACACAGCAGATTGAAGCTAGAAGATTGCAGTCAATTAAGTCAATCTGTCAATTAAGGTAATAGAGGTTGCAAAAGTAGGGTTTAATAGATTAATCATAGAATCCCTACAGTGCAGAAGCGGCAATTCAGACCATCGAGTCTTCACCAACTCTCTGACAGACGATTTTTATGCATGCCCTATCCCTGCAACCCCACACATTTACTATGGCTAATCCCGCCTGACCTACACATCTTGGGACACTTGGGTAATTTACCATGGCCAATCCACGAAGGAAACCCATGCAGACATGGGGAGAACATGCAAACTCCAGACAGGGCAGAACAGGGTCATGGTAGCATAAGAAAATAAGGAACTAAGTTTTGAAATCAATGTGCTGGAGCGCAGAGAGCCAGGAGAAGATGTCAAGGACAAGGATGATAAGTGAGTGTCAAAGCACAGCAAAAGGAGATACGACATAAATGAAGATTAAACATCGAAAATTGAAACTTGGGATAACTAGAATAACATTTGTTTCATTGCAGCTTCTTCCTCTTTCAAATGATGGTGGCGTCCGCTAAATTGGGTTTTGGTCCTTCTTTTGATCTTTTTAAGCTTTAGGCAACACATCATCTCAAATGTGGATAAAAGCAAACTATTTTCCAGCATTTTCTCTTTTGGCATCATCTCAAACGTTTTGCTGCCACTGATATTGTGCTTGAGTTTGCATGTTTTCCCCATGTTTGCGTGGGTTTCCTTCGGGTGCTTCGATTTCCTTCTACAGTCCAAAGGTGTGCAAGTTAGGTGGATTGGCCACGCTAAATTGCCCCAAGTGTCCCAAGATGTATAAGCCAGATGGGATTAGCCATAGTAAATGTGTGGGGTTATAGGGATTGGGCAAGGGAGAGGGCCTGTATAAGAGAGTCTGTCAGAGAGTTGGTGAAGACTTGATGGTCTGAATTGCCGCTTCTGCACTGTAGGGATTCTATGATTAATCTATTAAACCCTACTTTTGCAATCTCTATAACCTTAATTGACAGATCATCCTTCGGCCCTCCAAGCCTGCACCGACCATGCTGCCCGACTTAACTAAAACCCCCTACCCTTCCAGGGACCATATCCCTCTATTCCCATCCTATTCATGTATTTGTCCAGACGCCCCTTAAAAGTCACTAGCGTATCCGCTTCCACTACCTCCTCTGGCAACGGGTTCCAGGCACCCATCACCCTCTGTGTAAAAAATCTGCCTCATACATCTCCTTTAAACCTTGCCCCTCGCACCTTAAACCTGTGTCCCCTAGTAACTGACTCTTCCTCCCTGGGAAAAAGCTTCTGACTATCCAAACCTGCAATCTTCTAGTTCCAATCTGCTATGTATCCCTCAGACCTTCTGCTGCACCTATACACGTATCATCACACTGAGACACCGCAAACTACTTAAAAATGCAAGGCCACATTTCAAGGTGGAGATGAGAACCAAACAAATCACCCTCAGGGGATGTGAAGAGAGAGATATTTCCTATAAGCCATATACCTATCAAAACATGCAACTGTCTAAAGAGAAGACATTAAAATGAAAAGTATTGGATATTGAAACAATGGCTGCCACAGACAGACATACTAAAAATCTCTTGGTAAAACACAATGGGTAAAATATTTCAAGGCAAGGCTGCCTTAACAATCAAAGAACAGTATAGCAAAGGAACAGGCCCTTCAGTCCACCAAGCCTGTGCCAACACATGACGCATTTCTAAACTAAAGACCATTTGCCTCTACCCTGTCTGTATCCCTTTATTCCCTACCTATTCATGTATCTGTCAAGAAACCTGTTAAACATCATTATTGTATCTGCTTCTACCACTTCCTCTGGCAGCACATTCCAGGCACTTGCCACCCTCTGTGTAAGAAACTTGCTTCTCACATCCCCTTTAACTTCCTCTTTTTACCTTAAACCTATGTCCCCTCGTAATTGACATTTCAACCCTGGGAAAAAAGACTCCGACTATCCATGCCTCTCATAATTTTGTAACTTCTATCAGGTCGCCCCTCAGCCTCTGACGTTCAAGTGAAAACAAACCAAGTTTGTCCAATCTCTCCTCATAGCTAATATCCTCCAAAGCAGGCAACATGCTGGTAAACCTTTTCCGTACCCTCTCCAGAGCCTCCACATCCTTTAGGTCACCTACATTCTCCTCCAAATCATTTATATATATATATATATATATTACAAACAGCAAGGGTCGCAGCACGGATTCCTGCGGAACACCACTGATCTCCAGTCAGAAAAACACCCTTCCACCGCTAGTCTCTATCTTTTATGACCAAGCCAATTCTGTACCCATCTTACCAGCTCACCGTGGATCCCATGTGACTTCAGCCTCTCTATCAACCTGCCAAGAGGAACCTTGTTAAAGGCTTTGCTAAAGTTCATGTAGACAATATCCACTACCCTGCCCTCATCAATCATCTTTGTCACTTCCTCAAAAAATCAATCAAGTTTGTGAGACACAACCTCCTCCACACAAAGCCATGCTGCTTATCGCTAATAAGTCCATATTTTTCCAAACATGACTAAATCCTGTCTCTAAGAATCCTCTCCAATCATTTCCCTACCAGTGATGTAAGGCTCACTGGCCTGTAAATTCCCGGATTGTCCCTGTTGACGTTCTTAAGCAAAGGAACAACATTGGATAGTCTCCAGTCCTCTGGGACCTCTCCTGTGACTGAAAAAGATACCAAGATTTCATACAAGGCCCCAGCAATTTCCTCTCTCAACTCCTTCAGTAATCTGGGATAGATCCCGTCAGGTCCTGGGGACTTGTCTACCTAAAACCCTTTCAAAATGCCTAACACCCTCTCCTTTTGATATCGATATGCCCTAGAATATCCCTCTCTAGACTCACCACCCACCATGTCCTTCTCTATTGTGACTACCGATAGAAAGTATTCGTTAAGGACCTCACCCACTTTCTCCGGTTTCACCCATAAATTTCCTCCTCTGCCCTCGAGAGGACTTACCCTTTCCCTAGCTACCCTTTTGTTCCTTATATACGTATAAATTGCCCTGGGATTTTCCTTAATCCAAGGACATTTCATGGCCCCTTTTACCCTTTTAATTCTTTCCTGCTTTCTTTATATTCTTCAAGTGTTCTAACTGTCTTCAGTTTCCTAAACCTTATGTATGGCTCTTTTTTTCTTTTTGACAAAGCTCACAATTTCTCTTGCCATCCAAGATTGCTGAATCTTGCCATCCTTATCCTTCATTTTCACAGAAACATGCTGGTCGTGAATTCTAATCAATTGGCCTTTAAAAGATTCCCATGTGACAGATGTTGATTTATCCTCAAACAAACGCCTCCAATCTCCATTTCCCATTTCCTGCCTAATATATTCGTAGTTAGCCTTCCCCCAATTTAGTACTTTCATCCGAGGACTACTCTTATTCTTAACCATAAGTAACTTAAAACTTATGGAATTATGGTCACTGTTCCTGAAATGCTCGTCCACTGAAACGTCAATCACCTGACCGGGGTCATTCCCAATACCAGGCCCCTTCCCTTGGACTATTTCACAGTACATGTAATCATATATTCTTTTTATTGGACTCCAACACCACTTATTGTGAGGTGGTATGTGATGGTGTGTGTATACGCACACATGACAACATATTTTTCCAGTAAGTGCTTAATAAATTTGCTATTTCTTCGACTCAATTTAAACTTGTTGGGGGTTGGCAACTTATTATTCATAGCTCAAAGAGATAAATACTTTTTGATTTGGAAAAGGTATATCCCACAAAATAAAAAATGTAACTTTTGTTGTGACAACCGAGGAATTTGAATAGAGGGGAACCAGTTCACCCCTTCAAATTTGGTCATAACAGTATTCTATTGCTCTCGATATAAAAGTCAACATTCCATATGTCTTTTAGAATACTTTTTACATCAGTTCATAACACTGTATCTGATCCCAAAATCTCTTCCGATAGCCACTGTTTCTGTCTTTGCAACATATAGACGTTACCCTGTTCTATCCTTTTCAGGTCTAAAGTGAATGCCCTAATGGGCCTATATTGAAATCTATTTACCAGTTTTGCCCTTTCACTTAGTCTATCATTGGCCCAAATCTTCCATTCAGGGTTGGAGCCTCAATTTCTGACCATCAGACATAAAATACACATTTACCTTCCTGCCATTTTGCTGAGTAATCTTCAGATGGAATAGCCTGTCAGACTGACACAGCACAGCAAGCTCGAGGAGAGTTTCCGTGCAGGAGTCATACTCTCTTTATAGGGCACTAAATGCCATATTCTGAGCATTAAAGAACCTTACCGTCTCAAAACTTCTTTGAAAAGCCACAGAGAGAAGTATAAGGGGTGGTACGGTGACACAGTGGTTAGCACTGCTGCTTCACAGCGCCAGGTACCCAGGTTCGATTCCCAGCTTGGGTCACTGTGCAGTTTGCACATTCTCACCATGCCTGCATGGGTTTCCTCTCACAATCCAAAGATGTGAGGGTTAGGTGGATTGACCATGCTAAATTGCCCCTTAGTGTCAGGGGGACTAGCTCGGATAAATGCATGGGTTTATAGGGATCGGGCCTGGGTGGGATTGTAGTTGACTCAATAGGCTGAATGGTCTCCTGTGCACTGTTGGATTCTATGATTTTATGAATGAAGGAGAATGGGTGAGGTGTGTGGGAAGGGGGTAAGGTGGGTAAGGTAAATGGGTAAGAAGGTAGGGTGGGTACTGTAAGGTGTAAGCAGGTTAGATGACATGACAGGTACAATAGGGTGGTGAGGTAAGTGGTAAGTAGGTAGGGTGACAGCTGGATATTGTGGTTGGTGGGTAGGGTCAGAGGAAATCAGGGAAGTCGGGGATAGTTGGGTGGTAGGGGCAAGTCAGGTCACGATCTGGAGGGATTAATTGGATTGGGAGATAATCGAGGCATTTCCAGCCACAGTCGGTCCCAGTGTGCAATTTCATGCTGGCTGGCCAGTTACCCGCTATCCAGAGTGAAACATGCTCTGTGAAAAGCTGAGTGCTGCCAAGCAGAGCAGGAAGAAGGCAAGCACCACGAAAACGGAGCGTGCAGTTCGGTGCTTCCAATGGGCTCCCTCGGGGGCCAGCAACTGTGGAGCTGTCTAGGGGAGCTGCTAAATTGTGAAAAATAAATATCAATGTTAAAACTATGCCACGAGTGTCTAGACAACACAATCATACAGAGACACGTTTGTAAATTTTATTTGAGCCCTGACCTTTCATTCCACTCTGGATTGAGTTTGCAGCTTGCCAATCAGCCTGCCCATCAACCATAAAGGCAGACGGGCAACATAAAATCCTAGTCCATACCTATTCAATTAACTTAAATTATCTTCTTGATTGTTAGAGGATGCGCTTCTGACTTGCTTGTGCATCCGCCAACTGAAATATCGTGCAAGCGCATGAAAACATCAGGACAGATGCCCAACATCTTCTCACACGATTTTATGCGCTTCCAGTTTAGGCACACATCTGAACTTTTTACATAAAATTTTGGCCGTGGATTTTAACAAATGTTTTCTGCTGGAAGTACATATAAGTAACACCCATTGACATTTCCCTGTTCAGTCACCCCTTCAAAACACAATTAGATTCATCAGGCAACACCTACCCTTTACAAGCGCAAATTACAAATCATTGAATCATAGAATCCCTACAGTGCAGAAACAGGCCATTCAGCCCATCAAGTTTGCAACGACTCTCTGAAAGAGCATCCCATCCAGGTCCTTCCCTCCCACCTTATCTGAATCATCGATAGTCACAGGTGAGGTGCCTGAAGATTGGAGGGTGGCAAATGTTGTACCTTTGTTTAAAAAGGGCTGCTGGGAACCACAGGCCAGTGAGCCTCACATGTGTGGTGTGTAAGTTGTTGGAAGGTATTTTGAGAGACAGGATCTACAGGCATTTAGAGACGCAAGGACTGATTAGGGACTGCCAGCATGGCTTTGTGAGTGGAAAATCATGTCTCACAAATTTGACTGCAATTTTTGAAGGAGTAACCAAGAAGGTAGATGAGGCCAGTGCAGATGATGTTGTCTACATGGACTTTGGCAAGGCCTTTGACAAGGTATCGCATGATAGGTTGTTGCATTAGGTTAAATCTCACGGGATCCAGGGTGAGGTAGCTAAATGGATACAAAACTGGCTTGATGGTGGTTGTAGAGGGTTGTTTTTCAAACTGGAGACCTGTGACCAGCGGTATGCTTCAGGGATCGGTCCTGGGTCCACAGTTATTTGTCATTTATATTAATGATTTGGATGAGAATATAGGAGGCATGGTTAGTAAGTTTGCAGATGACACCAAGATTGGTGGCCTAGTGGACAGTGAAGAAAATTATCTCCGATTGCAACGGATCTTGATCAATTGGGCCAGTGGATGACGAATGGCAGATGGAGTTTAATTTAGATAAATGCAAGGTAATGCATTTTGGTAGATTGAACCAAGGTAGGACTACTCAGTTAATGGTAGGGCGTTGGGGAGAGTTACAGAACAAAGAGATCTAGGGGTACAGGTTCATAGCTCCTTGAAAGTGGAGTCACAGGTGGACAGAGTGGTGAAGAAGGCATTCAGCATGCTTGGTTTCATTGGTCAGAACACTGAATACAGGAGTTAGGATGTCTTGTTGAAGTTGTACAAGATATTGGTAAGGCCACACTTGGAATGCTCTGTACAGTTCTGGTCACCCTATTATAGAAAGGATATTATTAAACTGGAAAGAGTGCAGAAGAGATTTACTAGGATACTACCGAGACTTGATGGTTTAAGTTATAAGGAGAGGCTTGATAGACTGGGACTTTTTCTCTGGAGCGTAGAAGGCTGAGAGGTGATCTTATAGAGGTCTATAAAATTAAAGGCATAAATCAGATAAGAAAGTCAATATCTTTTCTAAAACTAAAGGGCATAGGTTTAAGGTGAGAGGGCAGAGATTCAAAAATGTCCAGAGGGGCAATTTTTTCACACAGAGAGTGATGAGTGTCTGGAACAAGCTGCCAGAGGTAGTAGTAGAGGCGGGTACAATTTTGTCTTTTAAAACAAGTTTAGACAGTTACATGGGTAAGATGGGTATAGAGGAATATGGGCCAAATGTAGGCAATTGGGACTAGCTTCGGGGTTTAAAAAAAAAGGCGGCATGGACAATTTGGATCAAAGGGCCCGTTTCCATGCTGTAAACCTCTATGACTCTATGACCTATCCCTGTAGCCTGGCATATTTGCCATGGCTGATCCCCTAACCTACGCATCTTTGGATGCTAAGGGGCAATTTAGCATGGTCAATCCACCTAACCTGCACAATTTTGGACTGTGGGAGGAAACCGGAGCACCCAAAGGAAACCTATGCAGACGTGGGGAGAACATGCAAACTCCACACAGTCACCCCAAGGCCAGAGTTGAATCTGGGTCACTGGCGCTATGAGGCAGCAGTGCTAACTACGGTGTCAAACGTTTTAAATTGAGAGAACTTTAGAAGATTATAATTAGGGCAGCTGACCTAGGTAGTTTAAAACCCTAGAATGGAGACCCTTGTCCTGGGGATTTGTCACTGTTTAGTGTCATTAATTTCCTCATTACTGTTATCTTGCTGACATTAATTTTGTCTACAGTAAATACTGATGTAAAGTAATTATCCAGCATATCTGCCATTTCCTTACTTCAATTGACCATCACTATTATCAGTATAAGGAGCCAATTTTGCCTCTGATCATCCACTCCATCCCAATATAAACGTAAAATTCCTTTGTGTTGACTTTGATATGTGTTGCAAGTTTCTTTTCATTTTGTCTTTATTGCATCATGGTATCTGTGTTTTCACTCTTTGCTACTTGTTGTATCATTTTCATTTGACAGGCTCTGTGTGACATGTGAAGGTTCTAAACAAGCACTTTGCACCTGTCATTACCAAAGAAGATGATGCTACCAAAGCCATAGAGAAAGATGAATTAATTTGAATATTGGATGGGATTAAACTTTATGAGGAGGAGGTACTAAAAAGGCTGGCTCCACTTAAAGATAATACGTCAGCAGAATCAATGGAAGTATCCAAAGATGCTGAGTAAAACAAAGTTGAAAAGTGCATAGGCACTGGTCACAGCAATGTCCTTAGATATAGGGATGATTCAAGAGGACTGAAAAATTGCAAGTTATACACCTTTCGTTAAAAAAGGATGCAAGGAAAAAAACCCAGCCACATGCCAGTCAATTTAAGCTCGGTCATGGGCGAGCTTTTGTAATCTGGGACAAAATTAACAGTCACTTGGACAAATGTGGATTGATTAAGGAAAGTCAGCATAGATTTGTTAAAGGAAAATCATGGGGGCGATTCTCCCCAAAAAATTCGAAGTGCCGAATTCGCGTGAAAACTGGAGTAAATCATGTTGGCTTTTCAAAATGAATCTCCCACACTCTGCACTGCAAAGTGCACTAGCATAAATCACACTGAAAATCAGGGGCGGGGCCTATTCCCACCTGAGAGGCCGGCAGCATAGCACTGAGTGGGCCACTGCGCATGCACCGATTTGTCAACGCTGAGATCGGCACAGTGTCTGCCAGCCTCCCGGTCACTGGCCAGCAACCGTGTCCGGGCCCAGCCATGACCTGCCCCGCCCGCTCCGCTGTGCAGAACCCCCCTCCCCACCACCCCAGCAGTCCTGCCCCACCAGCCCAGATTGCACCGATTGCTGGTCTCCCTCCTTCCCCCACTTATCCTATCTATAGAGTGGCAGCGGGACCCCTTGGGCAGTGTCAGGGGTACACCCTCCACCACCCGACCCTCCGGGGGGACCCGATTGTCCCCCCTTCACTCCAGCAGAGTTGGGCCGCTAGCTCCCTGAAAGTGAGGAGCTACTCTAAACCCTGCTGGAGTGAACCACTCCTAGCTTTGGGTGGGTTGCGGGGGGGTGAGAAAGAGGACTTCAGTTCCGAGCCAACTAATCATATTTAAATTATATTAAAATCCCCCCCTGCATATCTAATTCAGCTCCGTGTCTATTTTCGGCGCAGAGCTGACTTCATCAGAAATCTGGCACTGAGAGAGGTGCTTGGGGCCAGACGCTCAGTGCGGATTGTGCTAATTTGGCCCTGCTGAAATCTCCCAGCCCGTTGTGCTAATAAATTAGCGCAGCAGGAAGGGAGAATTGCCCCCTAGGTTTCACTAACTTGAGTTTTTGATGAGTTGGTAAATTGCAGCTGAACTGCAACCTTCAAAGAAGAAAACGTTCAAACACAGTTAAAGAATATTCTCTTGAAAGAGAAGGAATGGCAAAGAAATTCAGAGCTCTCTTGGTGACAAAAGAGATCAGAATTAAGATAAAGAAAAAGCGTGATTATAACTGATGTCAGATAGAAAATACAACTGAAAACCAGGCAGAATGCAGAAGGGAAGAGGTGAAAAAGCAAATCAGCGAAGGAAAATGGAAGCATGAAAAGAGACTTGCAGCCACCCTAAAATGGAATGTCAAAATCTTCTAGATGCATATAAATATTAAAAAGCGACCAAAGGAGGAGTAGGGCTGATGAGGGACCAAAAAGAGGATTTTCACATGGAGGCAAAGCTAGGGCAGCTGAGATATTAATATTTAGCATCTGTCTTTACCAAGGAAGAATATGCTACCCAGGCCATGATAAAAGAGTACATAATTCAGACACTAGAAGAGTTTAAAATAGTTAAGGAGGTAGTTTTGGATAGGTTATCTGTATTGAAAGCTAAGAAGGCACCACCACCAGTTGAGGGAAGTCAGAGTGCAAAATGAGGAGGCACTGACAATAACTTTTCACTATTCCACAGACTCAAGGTGGTGCCAGAGGTCGAGAGAACTGCAAATGTTACACCTTTGTTCAAAAATGGATGCAATAAGCCCAGCATCTATAGCTTATCAGTTTAACTTCAGTGGTGAGGAAAGTGCGAGGAACAATAATTAGGGATACAATTAATAATCACATGGACAAATGCAGGTTAATTAAGGGAAGTCAGCATTGATTTCTTAAGCAAAAACCATATTGAACTAATTTGCTGGAGTTTTTTTTGAAGAGGTAACAGAGAGGCCTTATGAGGGCAATGCAGTTGATGCGGTGTACATGGACTTCCAAAAGGTGTCTGATACAGTGCCACACACAGACTTGAGAGCAAAATTATAGCTCATGGAATATAAGAGAAAATAGCAACATGGATACAAAATTGGTTGAGTGACAGGAAACAGTGAGTAGTGGTGAATAGATGATTCTTTGGCTGGAGAGAAGGTTTGCAGCAGAGTTTCCCAGGAGTCAGTGTTGGGACCTTTGCTTTTTCTGGTCTATATTAATGGTCCAGGCCTTGGATGATTCAACATCCATGGTTACCATTGGCATTACCATTGACCAGAAACTCAACTGGACTCGCCACATAGACACAGTGGCTACAACAGCAGGTCAGAGGCTAGGAATACTGCGGCGAGTAACTTGCCTCCTGACTCCCCAAAGACAGTCCATCATCCACAAGGCACAAGTCAGGAGTGTGATGGAATACTCTACACTTGCCTGGATGGGTACAGCTCCAATAACTCTCAAGAAGCTCGATACCATTCAGGACAAAGCAGCCCGCTTGATTGACACCAAATCCACTCCCTCCACCACTGACACTCAGTCGCAGCAGTGTGTACTAGCTACAAGATGTACTGCAGCTCTGCGCCGAAAATAGACATGGAGTTGAATTAGATATGCAGGGGGGATTTTAATATAATTTAAATATGATTAGTTGGCTCGGGACAGTATCTTCCAAACCCACGGCCACTTCCATCTAGAAGGACATGGGCAGCAGATACATGGGAACACCACCATCTACAAGTTCCCCTACAAGCCACTCACCATCTGACTTGGAAATATATCACTATTCCTTCGCAGTCACTGGGTCAAAATCCCAGAATTCCCTTCTTAATGGCATTGTGAGTCAACCCAGAGCACGTGGACTGCAGCATTTCAAGAAAGCAGCTCACCAGCACCTTCTAGAACATAGAACAGTACAGCACAGATTCTCAAGGGCAACTAGGGATGGGCAATAAATGCTGGCCAGCCAGCTATGCCCATGTCCCACAAATGAATTAAAAAATGTTCAAAATTTGGAAGCATCCTGAACTGTGTGGAGGATAGTGGTGTCATTGAAGGTGGCATGACAGGTTAAGAATGCACACAGTAACCTCAGCCATATAAACAGGGGTATTGAGTAGAAGAGCAAGTGAACTTGTTTGGTCTCAGCTGGAGGATTGCATCTAGTTCTGCAAACATTACACCCTTGTTCAAAAATGGATGCAAAGATAAGCCCAGCATTTACAGGCTAGTCAGTTTAACTTCAACAAAGAACAAGAACAATACAGCACAGGAACAGGCCCTTCGGCCCTCCAAGCCCGCGCCGCTCCCCGGTCCAGGATTGAATCCTGAATCCAGGATCCCCGCCCAATTTTCCAGCCTATCTACATACTAATATCCTATCCACCGAGCTGTCCCTCACAGCTACGATGCTTTGTTCATCACAACCTATTAACTCACCCCCACTCCAGACCATGTGATCTCCAGGGAGAGGCGAAAACCCAGAGTGAAAACCCCAGGGCCAATATGGGGAAAAAAAATCTGGGAAATTCCTCTCCGACCCCCTGAGGCGATCGAAACGAGTCCAGGAGATCACAATGGCCCTGATCGGAAAATGCTTCCCAACCCTAGTCATTTCCACTTCCACGAACACCATATGAATTCCCTGCCCCCGAGACAGGTTCCCAACTATCCGCAGTCTTGCTCTGTACTGGCACCAGCAAGATGATCATAGAATGAAGCCTTGAAACGAGAGACAAAGAACAATTAGCCCGCGCCGCTCCCTGGTCCAAACTAGACCACTCTTTTGTATCCCTCCATTCCCACTCCGTTCATATAGCTGTCTAGATAAGTCTTAAACGTTCCCAGTGTGTCCGCCTCCACCACCTTGCCCGGCAACACATTCCAGGCCCCCACGACCCTCTGTGTAAAATATGTCCTTCTGATATCTGTGTTGAACCTCCCCCCCTTCACCTTGAACCTATGACCCCTCGTGAATGTCACCACCGACCCGGGGAAAAGCTTCCCACCGTTCACCCTATCTATGCCTTTCATAATTTTATACATTATTCAGTGGTGAGGAAACTGCTAGAAACAATAATTGTTGCACTTTAGGAAGGCACTGAAGACAGTGCAGGAAAGATTCATGAACATGGTTCTAGGGATGAGGAACTTCAGGTATGAAGACAGATTGGAGAAGTTAGGACTGTTTTCTTTGGAGAAGAGAAGGCTGAGAGGTGATTTGATAGAGGTATTTAAAATCATGATGGGTCTGGACAGAGTAGATCGGGACAAACTATTCCCACTCATGAAAGGATCGAGAATGAGAGGGCACAGATTTAACATCACTTGTAAATAAAGCAAAAGTGATCTGAAAAAAATCTTTTTCATCCAGCTAGTGGTTAAAATCTGGAATGCACTGCCTAATAGGGAAGCAGGTTCAATCAAGGCATTCAAAAGGGAATTAAACTGTTATTTGAAGAGGAAGAATATGCATGCTAAAAGGGAGAAAGGCGGGAGAATAACACTAAGTGAATTGCTCAGAGAGTCGGTGTAGACACGATAATCCAAATGGCCTCCTTCCACACTAAGAATTCTGTGAATCTGCACTGTGGTTGACATGGTGTATATGGACTTCCAAATCCTGTTAGTTGTTGCTACTTTATCCCATAAACTGAACACATAAATGACATAAAAACAGAAAAAAAACCTGACAGCATCTGTAGAGGAAACAGTTGCCATTTCAGGTCAATGACTTCTCATCAGAATTCTGGGAGTTCATCAGAATAAATGACATGCTCAGCTATGGGAGCTGTCTTTGTCATGAGAAAACATACAGAAAACAACCTTAAATCATAAAACCTCAATTCTCATGTAACAATGTAGACATTTATATTAACTGAAGACTATTATTCTCTGACAGTTCTGTGCTGTCTACTGTGGGGACCATTGTTTTATGTTGCATGTCCAGTTGCTTTCATGTTAACATAGATTGCATTTTGGAGATCAGTTATACTGCAAATTCACATCTAGCTTCCCAAGGTGATTACTGATCAATCAGGTATTGCTGAATTGCAGTTTGCATTTTTGTTAATGCTTCTTATCTCAGCAACTTAGGTGAGAATTTTACATGCTTTCCAATCAACCAACTGCAACAAACCCTTAAGCATTGATTTAAGCACCCCCAATGACCCTATCAAGCCCCCGAATATCTCTCAGCCCCTGACAATGCCCCCACTCTATCCCAACTACCTGACCATCCCTCATCCCTTGACCAATCTTCCAACACCCCCCTCATTTACCCACTGACTACACCATCCCTGATTAATTCCATTAAAAGGGGTCATGGCTTCACTTCCCCAAAAATCCTGCTCTGCACAAAAGGGTTCCAGGAGCTGCATATTTCTCACCAGACTGGGGTCAGACGTTTGGGTGAGAAACAGACAACTGAAGACTTGTGTAAGTAAAACGGAGTGAGTAGCAATCTGACCATGATTTCCACTCCATGGAAGCCCCGGCCATTTTTACAATGCTTCTGTGAAGCACCTTGGGGCATTTTATTACATTCAAGCCACTAAAGAAATACAGTTTGTTGTATATGTGTATCTGTGAGATTTGTATGTCTCATTTGTATAACAGGTTACATCCTATTAGGAGGTATAATAACGGTCATAGCTCAGTTATCAAATTCAATGATTCAGATTTACAAACCTGAAGGCTTCTCCTCATTACAGTTAAGAAGATTAGGATTTGCTTGATGCTTCAAAAGCAACTTCACAATAGCAATCTGCAGAGGAAGCAAAATAATTTTCACATTTTATTGTTCATTTTTACATATCTATATTATTCAACACATCTGGCTGTTGTTAGAATAGGAACAAAACATACATTGATCATCTTTTTAGTAAAGGAAGAGGAGTAGGCCATTCAGCCTTTCAAGTATGATTAATTCGATCATGGGCCAATCCAGACGTCAACTTGATTCACTCACATTTGTTCCACATCACTCACTATCCTGTGCTAATAAAGATCTAGTAATTTCAATCCTGAAAATTGCAAGTGGTATATCATCCACAGCTTTTTTGGAAAACAAGTTTCAGATTCCGCAGCACTGTGTGTAAAAGCATATTTCCTGATTTCATTCCTGAATGGTCTCGACCTAACTTTAAGTTTATGTTTCCTTGCACTGGACTTTTCCATGAGAGACAATAGTTTCTCTGTACCCATCCTGTCGAATAATTTTAAATACTTTGGTTCGTTTACCCCTCAACCTTTTAAACCCAAGGCAAAACAAGCCATGTTTATGTAATCTGTCCTTACATTTTAATCCTTAAAGCTCTGGCATCATTCTTCTGAGTCTGCACAGTTCTCCCTCCAGCATCCACATGTTGGTGACGCTGAACTCAATGAAATGTTCAGCATGAAGAATACAAACTCACAAATGGCCTCTCTAATTAATATTTATGCAACATATTTTTTAATGACTTATATGCCACAAACATGCACAGCATAAAAATCTCAACTTGCAGGTTATCTCACAGTGAAGAAGGGCTAATAAAATCTATCCTAAAGTGTTCACTTTGTTATTGTCTTGTGAGGTTTCTCCTCAAAATATTATATCTTAATTTTCACGACTATTCAAATCACCAGTGATAATGAACTGGCAAACTCTTTGCGCTTTGCCTTATTTACTTTTTCACTGGCTTCAGTTCATAATCTTCCTATGTTGAACCTGCAATAGCAATAAAAGTTAAAATGATCCCAGCTGTCTCTTTGGAAAGTATATAACATGCTTTAATTCTTGATGCCTGTACATTGATTTCCTCTCTCCTCCCATTCAGGTTTCTCCAACCTGACATTTTGATCATTGACAAAGAGTCCCATCCAAGTGTTAAACCACACATCATCTTCAGATAACACACAGCTCCAATAATTTACTGACACCAAAACCCATTCGGAACCCTCCACACTTTCTCATCCCTCTGACTCCAATCTGTCTTCCAATCCCATCCTTTGCCATATATTTCCGACCTGTCTCTCTCTCATGCTGAATATTCTGTACTCAGCAAAGGACTCAGTTTCTTCTCCTTCATTCTCACCTCAATGAATTTCAGGCTCGGCATGATGCTGAACACTTCTTCTATTGTCTTCATCTCTGTGCTCATCCTTCGGGCAGGAGTCTTTCCCACTATCGATGGATCCTTTTACCTGCTTCCTGTGCTCTCCCTCTACCTGGACACCACCCTCTGGCCATCCACCTGCTCTTTATTTTTGCATTGAGAACTGTCGGCAGACAACTATTAAGCTGTTTCAGGAATGTTGTCCTCATTCAAGTGAGGTAAACCTGACTGAGTGGTTGAGTGCATCAAGATCATCCTGGGATTATTGGCAGAGTCTCCTGTCAACGGATGTTCACAGCCATGTTATCTGAATTTCTATGATGAAACCTATGATTATGGTGGCTTTACAATGATGTTTGAATGATGTTACAATGATGTTCCACCTCGCAAAGGCTGAGTGCCAGCTTCCTCCGAACCTACTCCAGGACCATGACTCTACCACCAAACATCAACCCATTGTTTCCAGGATGGTCACTGACTTTATCGCCTCTGGAGATCTTCCCTCCCCAGCTTCCAACCTCATAGTCCTCCAACCCTGCACAGACAACTTCTACCTCCTTCCCAAAATCTGCGAACAGGGCTGCCCTGGTAGACCCATTGTATCAGCCTGTACTTGCCTCAAGAAACTAATTTATTCCTATCTTGTCTCCATCCTCTCTCCCCTTGTCCAGTCTCTTCCCACTGATATTCATGATTCCTCTGATGCCCTACGTCATATCAACAATTTCCAGTTTCCTGGCCCTAACTGCCTCCTCTTCACTATGGATGCCCAATACCTCTACACCTCCATCCCCTAACAGGAGGATTTGAGGCCTCTCCGCTTCTTCGTTGAGCAGAGGCCCCAAACAATCCCTGTCTACCGCAACTCTCCTCCGCCTGGCAGGACTTGTTCTATCACCGAATAATTTCTCCTTTAATTTGTCTGACTTCCTATAAATAAAAGTTGTGGTTATGGATATCCGCATGGGCCCAGTTACGCCTGTATTTTTTGGGGGGAGAGGGGGGCGGAGGGGAGACAGCCAGAAGTTCATTGACCTCAGGTGGGATTCTCTGGTTTTGAGGTGAGCGTGGCCAGAGAATCCCACCATTATCTCTGTTTTCTGTCCCTAGAGATGCTGCCAGACGCAATGAGATTTTACAGCATTCTCTGCTTTTGTTACGGATTCCAATATCTGCAGTATTTTGCTTATTCTATTTTTTCTTTCTGGAAGATTTTATTTCTGATTAGCTTAACTAATATTGGCCGAAATTTTGTGGCCAGTGGTGAACAAACAGTTTCAGCCCTTCATCACACTTATACTTGGCCAGTGTCTTTTGCACAGAGATGTGTGGTGGTTAGAAAACTATTTCAGTGTGGTACCTCCCACAGGGAATCTGGGACCTGTGTGAACAAAACAAGTATTCATATATCCCCTCCAAAATTAGGTGTGAACTAGAAGGTGTAAATTAGAATAATTAAGAAAGCAAATGGAGGGAATGGAGAGTGACAAAAATAGAACAAAAATTTTTTTAAATGACCTCTTTTAAGTTTTTTCAATTCACTCATGGGATGAGGGCATCGCTGGCTGGGCCAGCATGTATTGCCCATCCCTAATTATCCTTAGATTAGTGGCTTGCTAGGTCATTTCAGAGGGCAGTGAAGAAACAATCACATGGCTGTGGGTCTGGAGTCACGTATAGTCACATCGAGTCACAGATCAGGTAAGGTGACAGATTTCCCTCCCTATAGGACATTAGTGAACCAGGTGGGTGTTACAACAATCATTAATGTTTACATTGTCATTATTATACTTCAAATTACAGAATGCTTTCACTGAATTCAAATTTCACCACCCGCCGTGGTGAGATTCAAACCTGGGTCCCCAGAGCTTTATCCTTTTTCATGTTCATTTGGCATTTAGAATGTTTTTGGTAAGATTTCCCCCTGATGCTCTCGGCTTCTACGGATCACCACCTTGAGGTGGTGAAGAGGCTTGGGTGCCCCAATGATCCCTTAAGCAATGCCATTGTGACCTCCTTGTTCCTGGTAGGTATGGTGGCATGGTCAATGTGCCATGCCACCATACCAAACTCCACACTGTCTGTGTGGAGTTTGCACATTCTCCTCGTGTCTGCGTGGGTTTCCTCCAGGTGCTCCGGTTTCCTCCCACAGTCCAAAGATGTGCGGGTTAGGTTGATTGGCCATGCTAAAATTGCCCTTAGTGTCCTGGGATGCGTAGGTTAGAGGGATTAGGGGGTAAATATGTAGGGATATGGGGATAGGGCCTAGGTGGGATTGTGGTTGGTGCAGACTCGATGGGCCGAATGGCCTCTTTCTGCACTGTAGGGTTTCTAAGATTCTAAGATTTCTAAAGTGTGGTCCTAAAGATCCTCAATAGCACAACAGGCAAAGGAAGCCTGTGTGTCTCACCAGCTGTGAAAGTGGAAGAAGACTGCAGCAGCAAGGTGGGTTTGGTCATCATGGCTAGACAACCCCCTGAAATCTGGCCATCAAGATCATGTAGACAATTACAGCACCTCAAGGTCTTCTTGTTAAACAAAGTTACGTGCAGAGTTCAACAAGGGTCTATTTGGTAAGTCCTGGGCTGATGAAGAATTAAAGACAGGAACCTTGGAATCCCAAGTCAAAAACTGCACACAGGCGACAGATATGTGAAAATCATTAGGCACCTGTGTTGGGACGAAGGGTCTTTCGGCAGCAGCAATATCTGTGACTGAGCAGTCCTCTCCAGGATATCCTCTGCATGCCCCAAATGTGGACGTGATTAGAAAAAATGCCCTAAAACCAGGTTGTTCCACCTACACTTGGCTCAGAAAGCTACAGCCTGCGGAACCACCATCTTCATGATCAAAGAAAACTCTAACTCTTGCAACTTGGAATGTTAGAACACTCATGGATAATCTCAAGAGTGACCGTCTGGAAAGAAGAGCACAATTATATCATGTGAGCTATCAAGACTCCAAATTGACATCATTGTCCCCAGTGAGAGGGCACTTCCCTGGGGCAGCTGAAAAAAAGAGGGACCTCCAGTTGGAAATGTGACGATGCTGTGCCCTTAAGAAACGTATTTTAATCATGTTCTCTGCAGGGTTTTTTAAAGCAGGCCTGGCGTTTTTGGTTTTGATGCCACGCTGTTTCTAACTGGGGATCTTTTATTGTTGCTGAAGGAGGATAATTGAAGCAATGTTTATTTTTAATCTGGTCTAATGCAGTGTCCTGGAGTTTTTATGACCCTTTTGAATTGCTGATGGCAAATAATTGACAAGTCAGGTGATGCCTGAGGGACAGTTTCTTTCCCATAGCCAAGTCCAAAGGTTTAGTTTCATTTTGGTTCTGATTTGGACTTGAGACAGAACACATTGGGCCCAATTTTACCATCAGGTTGCGTTCATTTCTGGGCGCGAAAACTTGGTAAAGTCGGGCATGAGGTGAGTAGTGCGATCCGCGCCCACCTCCATGCTGGTTCTCCGTTTACCAAGACCCGAAAATGGCCATAATCGGGACTGCGCCCGGCCATTTAAATGGATTTGCAAGCATTTAAATTGACTTAATAGGCTGCACGCCCAACCTTACCGGCACTTCCCCCTTTACCACCGCGTTCACCCATCCAGAAACGGGGCGAAACAGACATGCTCCACAAAAGTCCGATGTGGCGGCGAGCCGCATTCTATCATTTTTTTTCTGCACATGTGCAGTTGGAGGCGTCGATCGGAGCTGCAGGATTTCGGGATCGTTAAACCCCGCCCACAGGCTTATGCAACGTGATTCGGAATTGCTGATATTTTTTCAGGCAGAGTCCGTATGGGGGCACCTGAGAACAGGTCTAAAAGTTGGATCTGAAACACTCCCAGTTTCAAGCCCGCCCAGTACTTAGAATCAAAATGGTAAAATAGAGCCCATTGTTTCATGTTTCTCTCCCTGGAATTGGAAATCCTGCTGTCTGTGGGTTGCTAGCTAGAAGTTAGAGGAAAGCAGTGTCTCTATTTCTCTCTTTTTTTCGAGGATTGGGAAGTCTCAGTTGTAATCCAACATTTCCAAAGATCAATTAACAGCAGGTGTTATAAAGCTGCAAAATCCTGTCATGTGAGCATACTAGTATTTTCCTGCCAAGTCTCGAAAGGGGTGTATGTTTAGGATGATGTTTGGCCTGGAACATTACAGTGAGCCGGCTGTTAAGAGTTACACTGTGTCATGCTTAAAATTTGTAATTGGTACAAGTTACACTAAGTTTTGTTTATATGTTAACTGTGTTCTTACATAAACTTCACTTGGTAAAAGTTTCCTAGTGGGTCACCTGAATCATATCCGGAGTGAAACGTCTTATGCTCACCTGTGTCAAATTCAAAGTGCAAAACTTATGGCCTAGGCTGACTTTGTAAAACACCTTGGAGTTTCTGGCCTGGTTCATAACAGAAAGGAAAGGCTGACAGTGACCCTCACTCATATCCATGGCGCTGGATTTGCCGTCCAAAACAGGATCTTGGATGAACTGCCAGAATTCCCCATTTCACTTACAGCTCAGCCATAATCAATATGTCATCACCATCAGTGATTATCTGCCAACTCTTTATACTCTGATGATGCTAGGAAAGAGCTCTATTCTGACTTTAATGGAATCCTCACTGCCAACCCAAAAGAAGAAAAGATCATTCTTCATGAGGACTTTAATGCCAGAATTGGCTGCTGCTTCTATATTTGAGGAGCAAATCCACTGGGAAAACAGGGTGAGAAAAGACAATGCAAATGGTGTCCTCCTACTGACAAAGTGTGCTCAGCATGGCCTCCTAATAACAAATACCCTCTTCCGCCACATGGAAACATCCTACGTCAAGGCACTGACACTTCCTGGATTATTTCATTGTTTGAGTCAAAGATCTTCTGGTCAGAGGTGCCCAGGAAGCTAGGCACGAACCGCTCTGGGGCCAGTGGCAGGTGGAGAGTTCGATTGAGGTGGACATCTAAGCGATGCCTGTATCACCTGATCCATGCGAGAGGTTTATGCCTGCTAGGCAGATCAACGACTTGTTCAATCAGTGATGAACATCCACCTCGAACCAAGACTTTGTAAGAGTCAAAAGTCCAAGAGGAAGAGATCAATGTCTCACCCCTAAAGCAGCCCGACCAAAGAGAGGAATTTCGTGCAGCTCATCAACAATCTGACAGATCTTCATAGATCCAACTCAATCCCAGAACAGTGGGATCAAACAAAGTCAGCTGTACAAGACTCCTGTGTCCAGACCATTGGGTTTGAGCAACATTGCCACCAGGACTGGTTCAAGGAAAACAATGCAAAAATATGTGACCTCTGAAAACAAAAAACATAGCAAGAGTTTTAACAACACCAGATTAAAGTCCAACAGGTTTAACAAAAAACATGGCAGAACAACCTAAGGTTACTTAAGTAACCTAAGTCAAGAAGGCAGCATTCCATCAAGGATGGCACCCAAAGACAAATCCAGAAGACAAAAGAAAAGTCATGAGAAGAGAAACCCTGAGAGATTCAACAGCATCATGACATGCAAAGCTTTTTTGAAGTCACCAGGGGTGATCCATAGATTCCCCTTCACTCACAGGATGGTGTCTCTCTTCTTAAAGATGATAAAAATGGGGCGGCAAGGTGGCATAGTGGTTAGCACTGCTGCCTCACAGTGCCAGGGACCTGGGTTCAATTCCAGCCTCAGGTCACTGCCCGTGTGGAATTTGTACATTCTCCTCGTGTCTGCGTGGGTTTCCTTCGGGTATTCCGGTTTCCTCCCACAGTCCAAAGATGTGCAGGTTAGGTTGATTGGCCATGCTAATTTAATCCTAGTGTCAGGGGGATTAGCAGGGTAAGTATGAGGGGTTATGGAAATAGGGTCTGGGTGGGATTTTGTTCAGCGCAGACTCGATGGGCAGAATGTCCTCCTTCTACACGGTGGGGATTCTACGATTCTAAGATAGTGCCTTCCATCAATACTGGAAAGAACACTTCCAGTAACTCAACTGTGAACTCACAGCTACAGCTGATATTCTCCAGTCTATCCCCCAGTTTAAGTTTCTTTTATTCGTGTTACAAGTAGGCTTACATTAACGCTGCAATGAAAATGCGTACCCTGTGGTAGAATCAACGGGTGAACGACCATCAAAAGTAGAGCTGCAACAAGCAATGAAACAAATGAAAAATAACAAACCCTGTGGCCCTGGTGGTTTTCCAGCTATAGTTTTCAACGTTGTTGGGCTTTTGCTCACATGAAGGATCCACGCACTCAACATATGGATTAGGGAGGAAAAAATATTATCCCACCCCCATCACCTTCTCCATGACTTAAAGAATGCAACAACAGTGATTATCTTCAAGAAGGAAGGTAAATCATGCTGTGGAAACTATTGAGGTATTGCTCTATTGTCCACAGCACAGAAAACCCTGCCATGGATTCTCCTGAACTATCTACTTCATGAGGCACAAGTAATTCTCTCAGAGGCACAGTGTGGCTTTAAACATTCCAGAGGAACCTCCGGCATTGCCTTTGTTGCTAGATAAATTCAAGAAAAATGTTAAGTGCAAAACCAGGTACTTATTCACCATTGGTGAATAAGTACCCGGTGAAGGTGACCAAAGAGGTGGATGAGGGTAAAGCGGTTGATGTGGTGTATATGGATTTCAGCAAAGTGTTTGATAAGGTTCCCCATGGTAAGCTTTTGCAGAAAATACGGACACATGGGATTGAGGGTGATTTAGTGGTTTGGATCAGGAATTGGCTAGCTGTAAGAAAACAGAGGGTGGTGGTTGATGGGAAATATTCATCCTGGAGTTCAGTTACTAGTGGTGTACCGCAAGGATCTGTTTTAGGGACACTGCTGTTTGTCATTTTTATTAATGACCTGGATGAGGACGTGGAAGGATGGATTAGTAAATTTGTGGATGACACTAAAGTCGGTGGAGTTGTAGACAGTGCGGAGGGAAGAGGCAGGTTACAAAGAGACATAGATAAGCTGCAGAGCTGGGCTGAGAGGTGGCAAATGGAGTTTAATGCGGAAAAGTGTGAGGTGATTCACTTTGGAAGGAGTAACAGCAATACAGAGTACTGGGCTAATGGTAAGATACTTGGTAGTGTGGATGAACAGAGGGATCTGGGTGTCCATGTGCATAGATCCCTGAAAGTTGGCACCCAGGTTGATAGGGTTGTTAAGAAGGCATACGGTGTGTTAGCTTTTATTGGTAGAGGGATTGAGTTTCGGAGCCAGGAGGTCATGCTGCAACTGTACAAAACTCTGGTGCGGCCACATTTGGAGTATTGCGTACAGTTCTGGTCGCCGTATTATAGGAAAGATGTGGAAGTGTTGGAAAGGGTGAAGAGGAGATTTACCAGGATGTTGCCTGGTATGGTGGGAAGGTCTTATGAGGAAAGGCTGAGGGGCTTGAGGTTGTTTTCGTTAGAGAGAAGAAGGTTAAGAGGTGACTTAATAGAGGCATACAAGGTGATCAGAGGATTAGATAGGGTGGATAGTGAGAGCCTTTTTCCTTGGATGGTGATGGCTAGCACAAGGGGACATAGCTTTAAATTGAGGGGTGAGAGATATAGGACAGATGTTAGAGGTAGGTTCTTTACTCAGAGAGTAGAAAGGGCGTGGAATGCCCTGCCTGCAGCAGTAGTGGACTCGTCAACATTAACAGCATTCAAATGGTTATTGGATAAACATATGGATGATATTGGAATAGTGTAGATCAGAGGGGCTTTAGATTTGTTCCACTGGTCGGTGCAACATCGAGGGCCGAAGGGCCTGTACTGCGCTGTAATGTTCTATGTTCTATTGCATTTATTGACCTGACCAAAGTGATGTTTTGTGGATTGTGCTTCAGAGATTTGGGTGTTGAAGGAAGTTCATAACAATCCTGCAACCGTTTCATTATCTTATGACTGTAAATGTTTTGAGTGAGAGATCTGAAACATTTCCCTTTCAAACGCAGACTGGTGTCAAGCCCAGCTACATAATAACCTCATACTGTATACAATCTACCTGACAGTGGCTATTCACCTCATCAAATATCAACTGCCCTCTCTGAGAGTATTAAATACCAACTATGTGGAAAACTCTTGAACTTCAGTCACCTCCATATCAAAACTAAACTGACCACCATACACACAAATGATTTATAGTATGTGGATGATTACATCCTGTTCCAGATTTGCAAGCCTCTCATGTCTTCAATTCAGCATAAAGGAGACTGGGTCTGTCCTTGAATGTTGCTAAAACAGACTTGGATGTCAACACAGACCTGGTCAATCAATGTTCCAATATTCTAATAGCGACTATGAATCCATTGTCAATTGTGGTAAAAACCCATCTGGTTCACTAATGCCCTTGAGCGAAGAAAATCTGCCGTCCTTACCTGGTCTGGCCAACATGTGACTCCAGACCCACGGCAATGTGGTTGACTCTTACATGTCCTCTGAAATAGCCTGGCAAGCTACTAAGATGTATCAAACCACAAAGACGTATAAAAGGACTGAAATCAGATGGACCACCGAGCATTGACCTAAGCACCGGAAACAACATAGCCAACTCAGCTATATCGACCTGCAAAGTATTCCTTACTAACATCTGGGGTAAAGTGACAAATTTAGGAGAGCTGTCTCACAGACTAGTCAAACAACAGCCTGGTACAGTCATACTCGCAGAATCATACCTTATAGATTATGTCTCAAACACCATCACTGGGTATGTCTTGTCTCACTGGCAGGACAACCCAGCAGAAGTGAAAGCACAGTGGTTTACTGCCAGGTGGGTGTTGCCCTGGGAGTCCTCAGCATCGACTCTGGACTCCATGAAGAATCTTGGCACCTCATTGTTCCACAGGAGCAGGCTGAGGGTAAGGGAGCTTGTTTGTGCACTAATTTATTTATTTATTTTTCAGTTAAATTTGAGAAAAAAATCGGAGGGTTTTTTTTCAAAACAGGAAGTAGGCCCAGCAGCAGCCTGGGAAGGTTTTGGAGGGTTTAAAAGTAGGCCGCACCTTTGAGCGGGCAGCGTCGTTAGCGGGCAGCAGAGTGAGCAGGGGGCAGAGTGAGAGCTGAAGGGCTTTGGCTCAAAACGGGCTTCGGCGAGAACAGGCAGAGGCAAGAGTAGGTTTTTTTTTCTTTTTCAGAAAGTTTATTCCTGTATTTCCCCAGAGTAAAAAAAAATATGCCAGGCAAGATGTTGGAATGCTCCTCTTGCAGGATGTGGGAGATCAGGGAGATCTCCGGTATCCCTGACAACAGCACCTGCAGCTGCTAGCAAAGCGTGTTAGGGAACTGGAGAAGGAGCTTGATGACCTCCATCTAATTCGGGAGAATGAGAAGTATATAGACAGTAGCTTTAGGGAGATAGTTACACCTAAGCAGCAGAGCACAGGAAATTGGGTTACTGTAAGGAGAGGAAATGGCAGTGTGAAAGGACAGGCAGAGCAGGGTTCCCCTGTGGCCATACCCCTCCACAACAGGTATACTGAATTGGATACTGTTGTGGGAGATGCTTTACCTGGGACAAGCTGCGACAGCCGGAACTCTGATACTGAGTCTGGTTCTACAGTGCAAAAGGGTGGGATGAAGAAGAGGAGAGCAGTAGTGATAGGGGACTCAATGGTCAGAGGTACAGACCGGAGGTTCTGTGGTCGGGAGAGAGACTCCCGCATGGTTTGTTGCCTCCCAGGTGCCAAGGTCAGCGATGTCTCTGATCGCGTGCAAAGCGTTCTAAAATGGGAAGGTGATCAGCCAGATGTCGTGGTACACGTCGGTACCAATGACGTGGGAAGGAAGAGTGAGGAGGTCCTAAAGAGTGAGTACAAAGAGCTTGGAAGGAAGTTAAAAAGCAGGATCCCGAGGGTAGTAATCTCAGGATTGCTACCGGAGCCACATGCCAGTGAGGGCAGGAGTAGGATGCTTGGGCGGATAAACACGTGGCTGAGGAACTGGTGCAGGGGGCAGGGTTTCCAATTCTTGGATCATTGGGACCTCTTCTGGGGCAGGTGGGACCTGTACAAGAGAGACGGGTTACACCTAAACTACAAGGGGACCAAAATACTTGCAGGGAGATTTGCTAGTGTTATTGGGGAGCGTTTAAACTAGATTTGCAGGGGGATGGGAACCAGAGTGCCAGAGCAGATAGTGGAGCAGGGGTAGAAAGACAGGTTAGTTCAAGCAAAATCACAAATGGAAGGGTAGAGTGTGGTGGAAATAATTTTTTGAGGTGTGTCTATTTCAATGCCAGGAGTATTGTAGGAAAGGCAGATGAGCTGAAGACGTGGATAGACACATGGAAATATGACATTATAGCCATTAGTGAAACTTGGCTACAGGAGGGGCAGGACTGGCAGCTCAATGTTCCAGGGTTCCAATGTTTCAGACGAGATAGAGGTAGAGGGATAAAAGGTGGGGGGGTGGCACTGTTGGTCAAGGAAAATGTTACAGCGGTACTCAGGCAGGATAGATTAGGGAGCTTGTCGACAGAGGCCCTATGGTGGAGCTGAGAAACAGGAAAGGTATGACCACATTAATGGGCTTGTATTATAGACCACCCAATAGTCAGCGAGAATTGGAGGAGCAAATCAGTGGAGAGATAGCTGACAACTGCAAGAAACACAAAGTTGTGATAGTAGGGGATTTTAATTTTCCACATATAGATTGGGACTCGCATACTGTTAAAGGTTTAGACGGGGTAGAGTTTGTAAAATGTGTTCAGGAGAATTTTCTATATCAGTATATAGAGGTGCCAACGAGAGAGGATGCGATATTGGATCTCCTATTGCGAAATGAGTTAGGGCAGGTGATGGATGTGAGTGTGAGGGAACACTTTGGATCCAGTGATCATAATGCCATTAGTTTCAACCTGATCATGGATAAGGATAGATCTGGTCCTCGGGTTGAAGTTCTGAACTGGAAAAAGGCCAAATTTGATGAAATGAGAAGGGATCTGGGAAGTGTGGATTGGCACAGGCTGTTCTCTGGTAAGGATGTAAATGGAAAGTGGGAGGCCTTCAAAGGAGAAATTTTGAGAGTGCAGAGTTTGTATGTTCCTGTCAGGATTAAAGGCAAAGTAAATAGGAATAAGGAACCTTGGTTCTCGAGGGAGATTGTAACACTGATTAAGAGGAAGAGAGAGTTGTATGAAATGTACAGGCAGCAAGGAACACATCAGATGCTCGAGGAGTATAAAAAGTGCAAGAAGCTACTTAAGAGGGAAATCAGGAGGGCTAAAAGAAGACATGAGGTTGCTTTGGCAGACAGAGTGAAGGAAAATCCAAAGAGCTTCTATAGGTATGTTAGGAGCAAAAGGATAGTGAGGGATAAAATTGGTCCTCTTGAAGACCAGAGTGGTAGACTGAGTATGGAGCCAAAAGAGATGGGGGAGATACTAAATGGTTTTTTTGCATCCGTATTTACTGAGGAAACGGGCATGGAGTCTACGGAAATAGGGCAAACTGGTAGGGAGGCCATGGAACCTTTACAGATTAAAGGGGAGGAGTTGCTTGCTGTCTTGAGGCAAATCAGAGTGGATAAATCCCCAGGACCGGACAGGGTATTCCCACGGACCTTGAGGGAAGCTAGTGTTGAACTTGCAGGGGCCCTGGCAGACATATTTAAAATGTCAGTATTCACGGGGGAGGTGCCGGATGATTGGAGGGTGGCTCATGTTGTTCCGTTGTTTAAAAAAGGTTCCAAAAGAAATCCGGGAAATTATCGGCCAGTAGGTTTGACGTCGGTGGTGGGCAAGTTATTGGAAGGTGTGATAAGGGATAGGATCTACAAATATTTGGATAGACAGGGACTTATTAGGGAGAGTCAACATGGCTTTGTGCGTGGTAGGTCATGTTTGACCAATCTATTGGAGTTTTTCGAGGAGGTTACCAGGAAAGTGGATGAAGGGAAGGCGGTGGATGTTGTCTACCTGGATTTCAGCAAGGCCTTTGACAAGGTCCCTCATGGGAGGTTAGTTAGGAAGGTTCAGTCGCTAGGTATACATGGGCAGGTAGTAAATTGGATAAGACACTGGCTCAATGGAAGAAGCCAGAGAGTGGTTGTGGAGGATTGCTTCTCTGAGTGGAGGCCTGTGACTAGTGGTGTGCCGCAGGGATCGGTGTTGGGTCCATTGTTGTTTGTCATCTATATCAATGATCTGGATGATAATGTGGTCAATTGGATCAGCAAGTTTGCTGATGATACAAAGATTGGAGGTGTAGTGGACAGTGAGGAAGGTTTTCAAAGCTTGCAGAGGGATTTGGACCAACTAGAAAAATGGGCTGAAAAATGGCAAATGGAATTTAACGCAGACAAGTGTGAGATATTGCACTTTGGAAGGACAAACCAAAGAAGAACGTACTCGGTAAATGGTAGGACTCTGAAGAGTGCAGTTGAACAGAGGGATCTGGGAATACAGGTACAGAATTCTCTGAAAGTGACGTCACAGGTGGATAGGGTCGTAAAGAGTGCCTTTGGTACATTGGCCTTTATAAATCGGAGTATCGAGTATAAAAGTTGGAGTGTTATGGTAAGGTTATATAATAAGAAGTTTAACAACACCAGGTTAAAGTCCAACAGGTTTATTTGGTAGCAAAAGCCACACAAGCTTTCGGAGCTCTAAGCCCAAGGGGCTTAGAGCTCCGAAAGCTTGTGTGGCTTTTGCTACCAAATAAACCTGTTGGATTTTAACCTGGTGTTGTTAAACTTCTTACTGTGTATACCCCAGTCCAACGCCGGCATCTCCACATCAAGGTTATATAAGGCATTGGTGAGGCCGAATTTGGAGTATTGTGTACAGTTTTGGTCACCGAGTTACAGGAAGGATGTAAATAAGATTGAAAGAGTGCAGAGAAGGTTCACAAGGATGTTGCCGGGACTTGAGAAGCTGAGTTATAGAGAGAGATTGAATAGGTTGGGACTTTATTCCTTGGAGCGCAGACGATTGAGGGGAGATTTGATAGAGGTGTATAAGATTTTGATGGGTATAGATAGAGTGAATGCAAGCAGGCTTTTTCCGCTGAAGCTAGGGGAGAAAAAAACCAGAGGGCATGGGTTAAAGGTGAAAGGAGAAAAGTTTAAAGGGAATATTAGGGGGGGCCTCTTCACGCAGAGAGTGGTGGGAGTGTGGAATGAGCTGCCGGATAAAGTGGTAAATGCGGGGTCACTTTTAACATTTAAGAAAAACTTGGACGGGTTCATGGATGAGAGGGGTATGGAGGGATATGGTCCAAGTGCAGGTCAGTGGGACTAGGCATAAAATGGTTCGGCACAGACAAGAAGGGCCAAAAGGCCTGTTTCTGAGCTGTAATTTTCTATGGTTCTATGGTTCAGGTCAAACGTGGGCAAGGAAACCTCTGGCCTATTACCACAAGAAACGGGACAAACTCAACCTGGCGAATTACCCACGGTCTACTCTTGAAATGATGGAAGGAGTCATCAACAATGCCATCAAGCAGCACTTGCTTAGAGTATGCTGCTCATACTTCCCTCCTCCAGCTGATGAATCCATGTTGAACACCACCTGGAGGAAGCACTGAGCGTGACAAGGCTGCAGAATGTACTCTGGATAGGAGACTTCAGTGGCCATCACCAACAGTAACTCAGTAGTACCACCATAGACCGAGTTCATCAAGTCCGAAAGGACATAGCCACTAGACTGGGTCTGCAACAGGTGGTGAGGGAAATGCATACTTAACCTCATCCTCACCAACCTGCCTGTCGCAGATGCACTTTTCCATGACAGTATCAGTTGGAGTGACTATTGCACAGTCCTTATGGATACTCTCCATCATATTGTGTGGCAATACCACAATGTTAAATGGGATACATTTTGAACAGAACAAGCAGCTCAAAACTGGGAATCCATGAGACTCAGCTGAATTGCACTCAACCACAATCTGTAACCTCACTGCCTGGCATATACTCCACTCTACCATTACCACCAAGCCAAGGGATCAATCCTGGTTCAATGAAGAGTGCAGGAGGGCATGCCAGGAGCAGAACTAGGCATCCCTAAAAATTAGGTGTCAATCTTCTGAGGCTTCAACATAAGACCACTTGTATGTCAAACAGCATAAGCACTGCCACGTCCAGTCATGACTGGTGGTGGACAATTGAACTCACTAGAGTAGAAGGGTTCACAAATATCCCCTTGCTCAACGATGGGCGAGCCCAGCATGTAAGTACAAGAAATTAGGCTGAAGCATCTGCAACAATCCAAGTGGATGATCCTCATTCAGAGGTCTCCAGCATCACAGTTGCCAGTCTTCATTCAATTTGGTTCACTACTGATAACAAGCAGCAGCTGAAGGTACTGGATACTGCAACGGCTTTTGGGCCCTGACAATATTCTGGCAATAGTATTGAAGGGTTGTGCTCAAGAGCGAGCCAAGTTGTTCCAACATTGGCATCTACCTGGCAATGTGGAAAACACAGTAAGAAGTCTCACAACACCAGGTTAAAGTCCAACAGGTTTATTTGGTAGCAAATACCATAAGCTTTCGGAGCACTGCTCCTTCGTCTATGTCTGTGTCGATATGCGCGATCTTCTTGGAGATCCTCTCATGTGGAAAACTGCCCAGGTATGTCCTGTACAGAAGAAACTGGACAAACTCAACCTGGCTAATTACCGGCCCACAGTCTACTCTTGAAATGATGGAAGGGGTCATCAACAATGCCATCAAGCAGCATTTGCTTAGAGTATGCTGCTCACTAATGCTCAGCTTGATTACGTCCATCATTGAACCTCCCATGATCAATATCCTGTGGGTTACCATTCACCAGAAACTGAACTGGACTCGCCAAATAAATACAGTGGTTATAAGAGCAGGTCAAAGGCTAGTAATCCTGTGGAGAGTAACTCACCTCTTGATGCCCCAAAGCCTAGCCACAATTTACAAGCCACAACTCAGGTGTGCAATGCAATACTCTTTACTTGCCTGGATGAATGCAGCTCCAACAACACAAGAAGCTTGACAGTATCCAGGACAAAGCAGCCCGTTTGATTAGCAACCAATCCATAAACATTCACACCTTCCACTACCAAAACACAGTGGTAGCATTATGTACCAACTACAAGATGCACTACAGAAATTCAACAAGGCTCCTTAAACATATTCCAGAACCACATCATTACAATCTAGAAGGACAAGGAGAGCAGACACATGGGCACATCAACTGGAAGTTCCCCTCCAAGCAACTTACCATCTGACTGAAATAAAAGGCAAAATACTGCAGATGCTGGAATCTGAAACAAAAACAGAAAATGCTGTAAATCTCAGCAGTTCTGACAGCATCTGTGGGGACAGAATAGAGCCAACGGTTCAGTCGACGAAGGGTCATCCTGACTTGAAACATTAGCTCTATTCTCTCTATACAGATGCTGTCAGACCTGCAAAGATTTTCCAGTACTTTCTGTTTCTTCTTCAGCATCCGACTTCCTCCCCAACAGCATCATAGGTGTACCTACACCACATGGACCGCAGCAGCTCGAGAAGGCAGGTCACCTCCACCTGCTCATACCAACCTAGCCAGCAATGCCCACGTCCCATGAATGAATATAAGAAAAAAAATTCCACCACACATATGCATTGAAAGAGAGACTCTGGAATATGTTGACTACTTCCAATACCTTGGTAGCCAAAAGACCACCACTGAAGAGGGGAGCCGACACCACATCATCTGTGCATCTCAGCCTTCTGTAAACTACGGTAGTGAGTGTTTGACAATAAACACCTCTGCAAGCCAGAGCAGTTGTCATTACCACATTCCTGTCCTGGAGTGTTAGCTGGACTGTGTATAACTGACACACATAACAGCACTGGAGAAATTCCATCAGCAATATCTCTGCTGCATCCTCTAGATTCAATGGGAAGACAGTCCAACAAATACTAGTGTCCTTCGTGAAACCAGCCCCACAGACATTCAGGCTGACATTCTACTGAATCAACTATGTTACACTGGACACTGTGGCTGGATGGGCAAAACTTATCTCCCCCATCAGGTTCCATTTTCTCAACTCTGGCCAGTGTTCCAGAAGAGGACAAAGAAAACAGTACAAGGACACTAACCTTACTGTACTCCTTATACACCTATGACTATGTGGCCAAATTCCCCTCCAACTTGATTTTCAAGTTTGCTGATGACACCACCGAAGTGGATCGGATCTCAAACAATGATGAGACAGAGTACAGGAAACAGCTCGAGAATCTGGTGAACTGGTGCGATGACAATGATCTCTCCTTCAATGTCAGTAACATGAAGGAGATAGTCATCGACTTCAGGAAGCATAGTGCAGAACATGCCTCAATCTACATCAATGGGGATGAAGTGGAAATGGCCCAGAGCTTCAGGTCTCTAGGTGTCCTGCTCACCAACAACCTGTCCTGGTCCCTCCACACCAATGCTATAGTTCAGAAAGCCCACTAATGCTTCTACTTTCTCAGGAGGCTAAGGAAATTTGGCATGTCCACTAAAACTCTCACCAACTTCTACTGATGCACCATAGAAAGCATACTTTCAGGTTGTATCACAGCATGGTGTGGCTGCTGTTCTGTCCAAGACTGCAGGAAACTACAAAAAGGATCGTGAACGAAGCCCAATCCATCACACAATCCAGTCTCCACCTTTAAGATGCTACTAAAAACCTTGCTGTTTGATCAAGGATTTGGTTAACTTGTCCTAATTGCTTGGCTCAGTTTTTAAATCTGACTGCATTCCTTTTAATGAAAAGACATTTAACTATGCTAAAGGTGTTAGTTACAGAATTAGCAACAACTTTCATAGACGAAATGTATACATATTTGAAAATGAAACAATTATGGAGCAAGAGGAAAGAGCAGAGAAGTTTAACTAGTGGTATTTAAAAATTAACTTGAAAAATAAACATTGTAGCAATGTAGCTAGTAAACCGACTGTGACTGTCTCCCTAAAAACCTTGTTCTTCAGCAACAAAAATGAGGTGAGGGGTGATCTCACTGGCTTGCCACACCAGTCAACCAATGTAGCGAGCCGGTAGGATCGGGCGAGAGGTGAAAAATCCTTGCGCCCAGTTTCTCACTTCTCGCGATGTTACAGGCCCTGTTCTGCCGGCTAAATCAACTTAGCTCCTAGGAAGGATGTGAAGCTGATTTAAATATTCATTTATTAATTTCAATGTAATTAGTGAGTCTCAAATGCTATCGTGCACTGGCAAACCAGGGCACCGGCGCAACCCCCAGAGCTCAGCAGCCGGCTTCCCACTCTCCTTCCTGGTGAGTATCACGTTTTGCCTCAATTTCTTTTTCAAGTGTCATACGATTGCATCTGCGATCTCGCCCAAAAAATGGGCGCAATTCTTTCCTGTTTTCACGCTCGTACGGCACTTAGAATTTTATTGGTAAGATCCCCCCTCCATGAGTTATTTTCCTAATGATTATGAGACTCTGAGCATTTACTTGCTTTCCCCAGGAATTATAAAACTCCCAACTTTGCAGGTAAAAAACAATCACAAATTCCCATGAATAAATCTGATAATTCTGATGAGAGGGTGAAACAAGACAAAGTTAAGACTTTTATTTACCTGTCCATATTTTGCAGCTAGGTGAAGTGGTGTCCAGTAACAGTTATCAGGGATATCAGTGTCAGCACTGTTCTCTAGGAGTAGGGTGGAGACATCTTTATAGCCACTAGCACATGCCATGTGTAACTGCAACAGTAAGAAATGAATACATTCATAAACAAAATATGAAAGCCAAAAAGATAACTATGAAGTCTTATATAAATGCAACACATGGGCACATAATTATTGGGAGAAGAATACCAAGGACTGGGCTACAAAGAAAATAAATTGACTAAAAACGGATGCTCCTCGCAGAAAATGCCATTTTGCTCACAGTTACGTGCATACAATCCATCATAGAATCATAGAAACCTGACAGTGCAGAAAGAAGCCATTCAGCCCATCGAGTCTGCACTGACAACAATCCCACCCAGGCCCTATCCCCCTATCCCTACGTATTTACCCGCTAATCCCTCTAACCTGCGCATCCGGGACACTAAGGGGTGATTTAGCTTGGCCAATCAACCTAACCAACCAGATGATGGGAAACTACAACAGGACTGGAGGCATCGATTGCTATGGACATTTTTAGTTACTTTGATGATTTCAAAGCCACTGCCAACATAATCTGAAGGTCAGCAATGCCTAAATGATTGCAAAGGATTTTAGAAATCTCATTCCAGTGGAATGAATGAAAATTCATTTCCTTTCAGTTGAAGTATCCTAGAGCAGCTTGTTAAATTCAGGGAGCTGGGGAGCAACTTTGAATTTTAGGTATTATCACTGCCGTAAAAATATAATAATAAATTTAAACTCAATTTGAATTGAAAATGAAAAATGTTTTTAGTGCTATAAACCACTTAAACAGTGTACTCACCAGGATCTCTATAACCCAACGCTGCTACTGCCTCAGTTCTGCTGCTGGAACTCTCATTCATAATTTTGTTACCTCTATACTTAACTGCTCCAGCACAAACCCTGCTGGCCTCCTACTTTCTACACTTGATAAATTTGAGGTAATCCAAACTCTGCTGCCTGTACTGATTCACACCAGTTCTTGTTCATCCATCACCCCTGTGCTTACTGATGTACATTGGCTCCTGGCTAAGCAATGCCTTAAATTTTAAATTAACATTCTATTTTTCAAATCCCTCCATGTCGTGTCCCTCCCTATCTGTGCAATCTTCTCCAGCTCTACAACCCCCTGAGATATTTGTGCTTCTCTCATCTTGGACTCTAAATATTCCATAATTTGTCAGCCATCTAAATATTGATGACTCCTCCCACACAAATCCCTGTGCCTCCCAAATTTGGTGTCATTCACAAAATTAGGAATCGTGTATTGCATTGCAAAGTCTAAATCAATAATATAAATTGTGAACAACAGTGGACGCTCCAACACATCAATCTGAAGTGGAACTCCATGCAAATTAATTCAAGGGAGATTATTGAAGAAATACATAAAACTTTAAAACCCTCTTCCTCATACACACCACACATATAGGTTAAATTTAAAATGGAAGGTAAAAGGATTTCATTGCACCAATGCAGCATGACACAAAATATTCCACCAAATATTTTTGACATGCTTAGTGGCATGGAAATAAATCCAAAAAATTATCGGATTTGCTGAATTGTACACAGTTTTCCATACCAAGAACTTTCCCAGTTAGCCCCAAGGGCAATGCAAATAGCAGCAATGAACTGTGAAATCTATCAAATTTGTGAAATCTGTGTTGGTGCAGATTCGATGGGTCAAAGGGCCTCTTCTGCACGATATAATTCTATGATAAACCTCTTTGGACAACTAAGTATCCACCAGGCATTAGTACACCAAAGCTTTACTTTTGAACAGTGCATGTATTAAAGTGTTGTTTTGTCAATAATAGAACACAAATGAACATGTAAAAAGGTCGGCCAAGTTTGATGGACTAAACTGGGTCAAGGCAATTGAAGATCTTACCAATGTGACTCCTTCATCATTCATTTGATTGACATTTCCACCAGTTGCCAGGAGATTCCTAACATCTGCCAACATTTTTGAAGGACGCTGCAACTTCATCTGCCGTAAGGAATTTGCATCAACACCTGTAGTAACATGTGAATTCAACATGAATAGCTGGAATATTCTGCAACACAACAGCACAAATTGAGAAAGAGAAATGGTGCCTGGGATCTTACTGTAAGACAAAGGTAGGTTTCTTTGTTATAATAAAATATATCAAGGTACTTCATTGGAGCTTTGCCGAACAAAATTTGACACTGAGGGGGTGATTTCCTGGACCCATGCACTCAGGCGCAGATTGCGTAGTGGCCATGCGAGGTCAGAGAATTGCAGAGGAGGGGCCGAGAGCATTTAGCGCCAGCAAGAACCCCTTTTGGGATTATCGTAACCCAGTGAGGGCGGGGACCAGATTAGCATATTTAAATATTCATTTAAATAGATTTTGTCAGTTTCAAACCGGGTTCAATCCGTTCCCGGGATTCTCTGACTCCTGGGCACAGTGGGAATCCAACGCGAATCACTACTTATCTCTACAAACGGAGACCAGGTGTGATGGGCACAGCGGAGTGCTTGGAGGCCATTGAAGCCCCCAGGTGGTCAGAAACATGGCTGGGCAGCGCCAATTTGGCACTCGGGGGGAGCATTGGTGGGGCAGGGGACCCATTGGAAGGCTCCGGTGCCAGCGTTCTATGAGGTGGAGGGCGAAATCAGCAGGCTGTTTGGTGGGGGGGAGGGGGGGGGGGAGAACTGGGGGTTCCCAATGTCTGCGGGGGCAGGCAGGGTGTCTTCAATTTCACTTTTTGAGATCGGGGTGCTCTTTAGGACCTGCCCATCTCCAGCCCAGTGCAAAACTCAAAAGTTAAAATTTTCGACAAGTAGAATTAAAAAGCAGAGAAGTTATTCTGTAGATTCTTGGTTGGACCCCACCTGAGGTATTCTCTGTATTATCAAAGGAGGTTCTGGACCAAGTGCAAAAAAGATGACACTGGAACGGAGAGCATGTACTTATTAAAAAGTGCTGTACGAGTAGGGAGGACACGTTTTGAGTGAAATCGCAACCAATATTTCTACTTGTGGGGGATTCCAATACCAGGGGTCAAAATACAAGACAGCCATTAATAAGTATGATAATGAATTCAGGAAGGACATCTTTACCCAACAATAGGAATAGAAAAAATGTAAACACCCTACCACAAAAAGTAGTCAAAGTAGATAACGAGCAGGATTCTCTGGCCCACCTGCCTCTGTTTCTCATGATGAGGAGATGCTGGCGTTGGACTGGGGTAAACACAGTAAGAAGTCTCACATCACCAGGTTAAAATCCAACAGGTTTATTTGGTAGCACAAGCCACTAGCTTTTGGCACGCTGCCCCTTCAACAGGGCATATAAAGACACAAAATCAATTTACAAAATAATGGTTGGAATGTGAGTCTTTACAGGCAATCAGGTCTTAAAGGTACAGACAATGTGAGTGGAGAGAGGGTTAAGCACAGGTTAAAGAGATGTGTATTGTCCCCAGCCAGGACAGTTAGTGAGATTTTGCAAGCCCAGGCAAGTCGTGGGGGTTACAGATAGTGTGACATGAACCCAAGATCCCGGTTGAGGCCGTCCGCATGTGCGGAACTTGGCTATCAGTCTCTGTTCAGCGACTCTGCGTTGTCGTGTGTCGTGAAGGCTGCCTTGGAGAACGCTTACCCGAAGATCAGAGGCCGAATGCCCGTGACCGCTAAAGTGTTCCCCAACAGGAAGAGAACACTCTTGCCTGGTGATTGTCAAGCGGTGTTCATTCATCCGTTGTCGTAGCGTCTACATGGCCATGCAGACACTACGACAACGGATGAATGAATACCACTCGACAATCACCAGGCAAGAGTGTTCTCTTCCTGTTGGGGAACACTTCAGCGGTCACGGGCATTCAGACTCTGATCTTCGGGTAAGCATTCTCCAAGGCAGCCTTCACGACACACGACAACGCAGAGTTGCTGAACAGAGACTGATAGCCAAGTTCCGCACACATGAGGACGGCCTCAACTGGGATCTTGGGTTCATGTCACACTATCTGTAACCCCTACAACTTGCTTGGGCTTGCAAAATCTCACTAACTGTCCTGGCTGGAGACAATTCACATCTGTTTAACCTGTGCTTAACCCTCTCTCCACTCACATTGTCTGTACCTTTAAGACCTGATTACCTGTAAAGACTCGCATTCCAACCATTATTTTGTGAATTGAATTTGTGTCTTTATATGCCCTGTTTGTGAACAGAACTCCCACTCACCTGATGAAGGGGCAGCGCTCTGAAAGCTAGTGGCTTGTGCTACCAAATAAACCTGTTGGACTTTAACCTGGTGTTGTGAGACTTCTTACTCTGTTTCTCATGGCAGGAGATAGCGCTCTGTTCGCACGTAGCGGGATTTTCTGGTCCTGCCAGTATCAATGGAATTTCCCATTGATTTCACCCCATGCCACCAGGAAACCTGCAATGGGGGTGCAACACCAGCAAGACCCCAAGTTCCCTTTGGCGCTGAATTCTGGCCAATGTTTAACAGAAAGCCACATAATCACATAAGTGAGAAAGTAATAGAAACAAAAACTGATCAGGTTAGAAGAGATGATAGGAGGATTGTGTAGAGTATAAATGCCAACATGGACTTGTTGGGTCAAGTTGCTTGTTTTTATGCTGTAGACTATTCTATGGAAAATCAAGGGGTATTTTAACAAAAAAGCTGTTTGGATGTTTCTTGACTGCCAACCTATCAGATAACAATGAAACTGCATTCCAATCAATGTGGCACTGCTGTGCGCTGCAGGATGGTGGAGTGGATAACCAGTCTTCGGACTGGGGCAGACACTCAACTGAAAAAATCTCCCAGAACGAATCCAACCAGGGTTGACAACTCGATCTGGGTGTAGAGTCTGTTTTGTTGTTCTAATTTATAAAGGCAACATAGCAAAATATCTTTCATTATCAACTCCTTTCGTTTTCGGGCGCGATGCAATGGTAAAATCGGGCCTATAGTTTCTCTCTATCAACTCTGTTTGTCTTATGTCTTGAAAACTTTGATCAAATCACTCCTTATCCTTTTAAATCACAGGGAACATGACCTTGGAGTGTGTAATTTAGCGTCATAAGTTAACCCTTGGAGGGTTAACTTATGAAGCTAGATTGGCATCACTCTGATAAATATACACTGACTCCTTCCATGGTCAAGATATTCCTCCAAGACTAAAGTGCTCAGAACTGTCCACACTACTCCAGATGTGGTGTAATCCAGGCTTGGTATAGATGAAGCATGATTTCCATCCCTTATATTCCAGATATAAAAGTCAACATTCCATTTGACTTTTTGATTATTTTCTGTACTTTGTTTACAACAGCAACAAATTTAATGTAATAAAATGCCCCAAGGTGTTTAAATGATCTATGTACCTGGACTCAGAAGTCTCTTTCAACCTTCACTGTTCTTAATTTTTCACCATTTAGAAAGTTCCCTGTCCATCCTTCCAGGACCAAAGTGCGTGACCTCACATTTATCTCCACTGAAATCCATTTGTCATAGATTAACCCATTGATTAAATCATCAATTATATGCTTGGTAGTTCTTGGTAATGTGAGGATGATGGAGCCAGTGGAGGTGGCTGTGTTTTTGATCACAGTGGAGCAGGAGAGGACGTTAACGTGTGGCTGCACATGGGCAGGACCAGTGCATGCAGAGGAGAGGATGGCAAGGTCCACTGGGGCAGGGCCACACATTGAGGTGGCTTGGAAGAGACACTACTGGGCATCGGTGTACCAGAGTACAGCATCATACCTCCAGACGACAGAGATCCAGCACCAGAGACGGCATCTGTCCGGAGGGACGGCGGACCACCCGTACCAGGTCGTGCAGAAGTTGGCACCACATGGACTCGGAGATCACCCATTGCCTGTGGCCTTGTAGATCACAGCTGCACTGAATTTTTATGCCAACAGCTCATTTCATGTTGCATTGGCAGCCTCTGCGGCATTTCCCAGTCTGCCGCACATAAGTGCATCAACTTTGACCGGGACCAGGCTAAACTAGGATGCCAGGGCCATAGGATTTGCCTGCATAGCTGGCCTGCCCCAAATGCAGGATCTGATTGATTCCACATAAGTGGCTCTGTGATCCCCATGGTAAAGGACGCCATTTATTCCCTCAATGTGCACATCGTCTGTGTCAATGCAATGCGCCTTACGCTGGTGTGTGCCCTTTCCCCAGGAAGTGTCCATGATAGCTACATTCTTGGATGCTATCAAATCCTGGCTGTCTTTGAGGGAGAGCTGGAGGGATTTTTTGATTTGATTTATTATTGTCAGATGTATTAACATACAGTGAAAAGCATTGTTTCTTGCACGCTATACAGACAAAACATACTGTTCATAGAGAAGGAAACGAGAGAGTGCAGGATGTAGTGTTACAGTCATAGCTAGGGTGTAGAGAAAGATCAACTTAATGCAAGGTAAGACCATTCAAAAGTTTGACAGCAGCAGGGAAGAAGCTGTTATTGAGTCGGTTGGTACATGACCTCAGACTTTTGTATCTTTTTCCTGAAGGAAGAAGGTGGAAGAGAGAATGTCTGGGGTGCGTGGTGTCCTTAATTATGCTGGCTGCTTTGCTGAGGTAGCGGGAAGTGTAGACAGAGTCAATGGATGGCAGGCTGGTTTGCGTGATGGCTTGGGCTACATTCATGACCTTTTGTAGTTTCTTGCAGTCGTGGGCAGAGCAGGAGCCATCCCAAGGTGGGATACAACCAGAAAGAATGCTTTCTATGGTACATCTGTAAAAGTTGGTGAGAGTCATAGCTGACATGCTAGTCTTCTGAGAAAGTAGAGGCGTTGGTGGGCTTTCTTAACTATAGTGTCGGCATGGGGGGACCAAGACAGGTTGTTAGTGATCTGGACACCTAAAAACTTGAAGCTCTCGACCCTTTCTACTTCATCCCCTTTGATGTCGACAGGGACATGTTCTCCTTTATGCTTCCTGAAGTCGATAACAATCTCCTTAGTTTTGTTGACATTGAGGGAGAGATTATTGTTACCACACCAGTTTACCAGATTCTCTATCTCATTACTGTACTCTGTCTCGTCATTGTTTGAGATCCAACCCACTACGGTGGTGTCATCAGCAAACTTGAAAATCGAATTGGAGGGGAATTTGGCCGCATAGTCATAGGTGTATAAGGAGTATAGTAGGGGGCTGAGAACACAGCCTTGTGGGGCACCGGTGTTGAGGATGATCGTGGAGGAGGAGTTGTTGCCTATCCTTACTGACTGTGGTCTGCGAGTTAGGAAGTTCAGGATCCAGTCGCAGAGGGAGGTGCTGAGGCCCAGGCCACAGAGTTTGGAGATGGGTTTCGTGGGAATAATAGTGTTGAAGGCTGAGCTGTAGTCAATAAATAGGATTCTGACATAGGTGTCCTTGTTATCTAGGTGTTCCAGGGTTGAGTGCAGGGCCAGGGAAATGGTGTCTGCTGTGGATCTGTTGTGGCAGTAGGCAAACTATAGTGGATCCAGGTAGAATGGGAGGCTGGAATTGATTCGTGCCATGACTAACCCTTCGAAGCACTTCATAATGATGGATGTCAGAGCCACCGGCCGATAGTCATTGAGGCATGTTGCTTAGTTTTTCTTAGGTACCGGGATAATGGTCATCTTGTTGAAGAAAATAGGGACATCAGATTGTTGTAAAGAGAGGTTGAAGATGTCTGTGAATACCTCCGCCAGCTGATCCGCGCAGGATCTGAGTGCACGTCCGGGTACCCCATCTGGGGTTGACCTTCAAGAAAGCTGCTCTGACACCTGCAATGGTGACCCCAGATACAGGTTCATCCAGAACTTCCAGGGTAGAGGGCGTGCTCTCGCTGACCTCTTGCTCAAAACGGGTGTAAAATGCATTGAGCTCATCAGGGAGGGGTGCGTTGGGGCCGGCGATTTTACATGTCTTCATCTTGTAGCCTGTTATGTCTTGCAGACGTTGCCATAGTTGGCGGGTGTCGGTGTGGCTAGCCTGGGACTCTAGCTTGGTCCAGTACTGTCTTTTGGCATCTTTAATGGATCTCCTTAGACCGTATCTCGCTTTCTTGTGTCGGTCAGTGTCAGCTGACTTGAACGCCTCAGACCTGGATTTCAGCAAGCAGTGGATATCCCTGTTCATCCATGGTTTCCGGTTGGGGAACACACGGATTTGCTTCTTTGGCACACAGTCTTCCACACACTTATTGATGAAGTCAGTTACTGTAGTGGCAGAGTTTTTAAATACTGACCAGTCAACTAACTCCAAGCAGTCCCATAGGAGATCATCCGATTCCTCAGACCAACATTGCACGACTCTTTGATGGATTCTCCCGCTTCAGTTTTTGCTTGTAAGCCAGGAGCAGAGCACAGCCTTGTGGTCTGATTTGCCAAAGTGTGGGCGGGCGATAAAGCAGGCATGTTTGATATTTATAATATTACTGTGCTTACCCCAGTCCAACGCTGGCATCTCCACATCATGATATTTGTGTAGCAGTGGTCTAGGATGTTTGGGCCTCTGGTGGAGCAGGAGACGTGTTGGTGGAAACTTGGTAGTACGCTCTTGAGCTTGGCCTGATTGAAGTCCCCGGCCATGATGAACAAGGCCTCGGGATGTTTCATCTCAAGGCTATTCGTAGTGGTGTCTATTTCGTCCAGCACGATCTTCACATCCTCTTCATGGCTCCTCGGGGACAATGGGTATCCATTCAGGAGTGGCTGATGACACCAGTGCAAAGGCCATAAACACCCAAAGAGACTCAATACAATGAGGCTCATGTGTTTATACGTGCTCTGGCCAAGCAGATGCAGCTCCAGTGCCTGAACCAGTTGGGTTCCTCCAGTACAGCCCACAGAAGACATCGCACATCTTCTTGGTGTGCTGCACACTCCATAATCTGGCACTAAAAAGGGGTGAAGAGCTATATGAGGCAGAGATGGAGGACCGCCACAACTCTTCAGGTGAGTATCAAGTCAAGGAGGATGATGAGGAACAACCCTCCTAGGAGGCAGAGGAAGGACATTGGACAATGACCCTGCGAGGTGGCTGGGAGTGAGGTCACCATGGAAGTCTGATGGGTGTGTTAAGTGGTGCAGGTGGACGTAAGAAAACAGTGACTTACCCTGGCTGTATAAAGAAGATCGTTCGTCTTCTTCCTGCACTGGATCAGTGTCCTCTTCTGCAAAGAGCTGGTGCTTACTAGTGCTGACACTGCCTCCCAGGCAGGGTTAGCCACCTTGCTGGCAGGCTACCTGCCCCGTGCGAGGATAGAAGATATCATGCCTCTGCTCCACCCCATCTTGCATCTTGGTGAGCTCTCCCTCTGAGAAAGATGGGGTTGTCTCCTGGTGGCCACAGCCCCCGATTGGATTTGGAACAAATGCTGGGGAAGCATTTAAAGGGAAAGCACCCCCCACCCCCCTCCCACCGATTGCTGAGATAAAATCATTCTGGGGTGAGCGAATCAGAGACAGAATGAAACTCAAGACAATTTTTTTTCCAAAGTGACTGCAGATACAGCGACGATGCTGGTGGGATTCCCTCCAGTTTTATCACTGAAATTGACACTTTTTTAAAAATTGCAGAATTCCGGCCCATTCTTTTTTGCTTGGAGATTCATGCCAATTGAAACAGAATAGCTCATCTACTGAAAGATATATATAGCACTGATTCGCGAAGTGAGCTTTCTTCAAAAGCTAAAATTCAATGGCATACCAATTAAGTTAATACTTGTCACATCCTTCCTGTGTGTTTACTACATACCACAGCCTTTATTGCAGGATCAGTTCAAACCGTCACTTTCCTCACCTATTTGATGAGTCAGCTATATGCTTTACACCATCATCCATGGTAAACAGATGGATTTAAACATCAGAATTCTATGAAAAACTGACTGAAGTGAAATTAAATAGCTCATGTAAAGAACTATACAAGTCTCATTGGGTGTAACTTATTGTATACCTTTAATTAGTTAATTATGATCTATGCTTATTTATTAGTCACAAGTAGGCTTACATTAACACCGCAATGAAGGTCTTGTGAAAATCCCCTAGTTGCCACGCTCCGGCGCCTGTTGGGGTACATTGAGGGAGAATTTAGCATGGCCAATGCACCTAACCAGCACGTCTTTTGGACTGTGGGAAGAAACCAGAGCACCCGGAGGAAATCCACGCAGGCACGGGGAGAAGGTGCAGACTCCACACAGACAGTGAGCCAAGCCAGGAATCGAACCAGAGTGATGTGAGGCAGCAGTGCTAACCACTGTGCCACCCTGTACATTACCAGATAGGAAATTATGTAATATATCACGATTGTCAGTCTTAAATTAGTCTGCAGTGTGAAGTCATTCAAGTAAGAAGCATTACCAAAGACTTCCAAGATTATATTTGTGCTACTTAATTTTCAGAATAAATAGCCCACGTTTGAGTTTACTAATCACCATGTGAGTGGAGCATTTGCATTCAAAAGTTAGAAAACGAAACATAACAGCAATGAGAGCACCACTTCAAGCAACTACAGCACTCTCAGAGTATGCCACCTGGTAATGTGCTCAGTATAAAAGTCAGTAACATTCTTCAAGCAAGCCCACTGTGATAAATATTCATGACCCCAGCAATGATTTATGTTTTCCATTTGTAAAATATGGAACTAAATTGAATCAACAAAATGAATGTGATGCTACAAAAGTGTCAAATCTAAATTTCATTTTCTTCAAATGGTTCTGTATCTACATATGAAATGGAAAAAGATAAATAATAAGAACTTTGAGGGTAAAACGGGAGGAATTGTCTGAAAGCAAGAAATAGTTTGAAAGAAAACAATCCTTATCACAGTAAAAGTAAGAGGTTAACATGAAAGGAAAGTCAATTATATTAGCATATTAACTGTAAAAAGGTTGTCAGAGCGGCAAAGGGGCCAATTTGGGACCAAATAAGCTTGCTTTCGGATTTTCATTCGGAGATACCTAGGGATATGTTATTTTCAACTGTTAAATTTCAAAGGGGAGTAAAAGACTCTTACAACCGAAAAAGTTTTCATAAGTAAACAAGGGAAGGTTATTAAATTTTACGTGACCCGAGAATTGGGGCCATGGGAAAAAATGAAATATTTTTATATTTTGGAAAGGTTAAGTTCAAAGAAGTGCTGAGGTCAATGGAATTATAGATGGAAGGTAAAGCGGATATCAGGAGAGATTGAGTCATCAAGGTTTACAGCATGGAAACAGGCCGTTTGGCCCAACTTATCCATGCCGCCGTTTTTTTAACCACTCAGCTAGTCCCAATTGCCCACATTTGACCCATTTCCCTCTATACCCATCTTACCCACATAACTGTCTGAATGCGTTTTAAAAGACAAAATTGTAGCTACTACTACCTCAGGCAGCTCGTTCCAAACACTCACCACCCTCTGTGTGAAAAAATTGTCCCTCTGGACCCTTTTGGATCTCTCCCCTCTCACCTTAAACCTATCCCCTCAAGTTTTAGACTCCCCTACCTTTGGGAAAAGATGTTGACTATCTACCTTACCTATGTCCCTCATTATTTTATAGACCTCTATAAGGTCACCCCTCAGCCTTCTACGTTCCAGAGAAAAAAGTGCCAGTCTATCCAGCCTCTCCTTATAACTCAATCCATCAAGTCCCTGTAGCATACTAGTAAATCCTTTCTGCACTCTTTCTAGTTTAATAATATTCTTTCGACAATAGGGTGACCAGAACTGTACACAATATTTCAAGTGTGGCCTTACAATGTCTTATACAACTTCAACAAGACATCCCTACTTCTGTATTCAATGTTCTGACCAATGAAACCAAGCATGCCGAATGCCTTCTTCACCACCCTGTCCACCTGTGATGCCACTTTCAAGGAGCTATGAACCTGTACTCCAAGATCTCTTTGTTCTATAACTCTCCCAACCCCATACTATTAACTGAGTAAATCCTGCTCTGTTTCGATCTACCAAAATGCATCACCTCGCATTATCTAAATTAAACTCCATCTGCCATTCATCAGCCCACCGGCCCAATTGATCAATTTCCCGTTGCAATCCTAAATAACCTCTTCACTTTCCACTATGCCACCAATCTTGGTGTCATCGGCAAACTTACTAGCCATGCCTCCTAATTATCATCCAAATCATTAATATAAGTGACCAATAACAGTGGAACCAGCACCGATCCCGGACGTACACCGTTGGTCACAGGCCTCCAGTTTGAAAAACAACCTTCTCCAACTACCCTCTGTTTTCTGTCATCAAGCCAATTTTGTATCCAATTGGCTACCTCACCCTGGATCCCGTGAGATTTAACCTTATGCAACATCCTACCATGTGGTACCTTGTCAAAGGCCTTGCTAAGGCCTATGTAGACAACATTAACTGCACTGCCCTCATCTACCTTCTTGGTTACCCCTTAAAAAAACTCAATCAAATTTGTGAGACATGATTTTCCACTCACAAAGCCATGCTGACTGTCCCTAATCAATCCTTGCCTCTCTAAATGCCTGTAGGTCCTGTCTCTCGGAATACCTTTGAACAGTTACCCACTGCAAATGTTAGGCTCATCAGCCTTAGGTGCAATGGCCATGCTAAATTTTCCCTCAGTGCACCCGAAGAGGTGCCAGAGCGTGGCAACGAGGGGATTTTCAGAGTAACTTCATTGCATAATATACATTAGTATACGTTAACATTAGTGTCGCAAAGTCTACTTTGTGACACTAATAAATAAACTTTAAAAAAACATTTGCCACCCTTCATTCTTCAAGCACCTCACCTGTGAATGTTGAGAGCTTAGATGTTGGCTGTGTGAAAAAGAACTGCTGGAAACAGCTCTGGGGTCGGAGAAGAGGTGCAGGTTGAATCATACATCCAGCCAAGCCAAACATTATTGAGGCTGCAAAAAGCAGTCCTGTTCTGGATTTCCATGATGTGGAGATGCCGGCGTTGGACTGGGGTAAGCACAGTAAGAAGTCTCATAACACCAGGTTAAAGTCCAACAGGTTTATTTGGTAGCAAATACCATAAGCTTTCGGAACACAGTTCCTTCGTCAGATGGAGTGGAAATCTGTTCTCCAACAGTGCACAGACACAGAAATCAAGTTACAGAATACTGATTAGAATGCGAATCTCTACAGCCAGCCAGGTCTTAAAGGTACAGATAATGTGGGTGGAGGGAGCATTCAACATAGGTTAAAGAGATGTGTATTGTCTCCAAACAGAACAGCTAGTGAGATTCTACAAGCCCAGGAGGCAAGTTGTGGGGGTTACTGATAATGTGACATAAATCCAACATCCCGGTTTAGGCCGTCCTCATGTGTGCGGAACTTGGCTATCAGTTTCTGCTCAGCGACTCTGTGCTGTCGTGTGTCGTGAAGGCCGCCTTGGAGAACGCTTACCTGAAGATCCAAGGCTGAATGCCCGTGACTGCTGAAGTGCTCCCCCACAGGAAGAGAACAGTGTTGCCTGGTGATTGTCGAGCGGTGTTCATTCATCCGTTGTCGTAGCGTCTGCATGGTTCCCCCAATGTACCATGCCTCGGGACATCCTTTCCTGCAGCGTATCAGGTAGACAACGTTGGCCGAGTTGCAAGAGTAGGTACCGTGTCCCTGGTAGATGGTGTTCTCACGTGAGATTATGGCATCCGTGTCGGTGATCCGGCACGTCTTGCAGAGGTTGCTGTGGCAGGGTTGTGTGGTGTCGTGGTCACGGTTCTCCTGAAGGCTGGGTAGTTTGCTGCGGACAATGGTCTGTTTGAGGTTGCGTGGTTGTTTGAAGGCAAGAAGTGGGGGTGTGGGGATGGCCTTGGCGAGATGTTCGTCTTCATCAATGACATGTTGAAGGTTCCAGACGCTGAAAGATGCCCTCATAAGAACAGGATATGGCGCTCGACTCATCGATGAACAGTTCCGACGCGCCACAGCGAAAAACCGCACCGACCTCCTCAGAGACAAACACGGGACACGGTGGACAGAGTACCCTTCGTCATCCAGTACTTCCCCGGAGCGGAGAAGCTACGGCATCTCCTCCGTAGCCTTCAACATGTCATTGATGAAGACGAACATCTCGCCAAGGCCATCCCCACACCCCCACTTCTTGCCTTCAAACAACCACGCAACCTCAAACAGACCATTGTCCGCAGCAAACTACCCAGCCTTCAGGAGAACCGTGACCACGACACCACACAACCCTGCCACAGCAACCTCTGCAAGACGTGCCGGATCATCCACACGGATGCCATAATCTCACGTGAGAACACCATCTACCAGGTACACGGTACCTACTCTTGCAACTCGGCCAACGTTGTCTACCTGATACGCTGCAGGAAAGGATGTCCCGAGGCATGGTACATTGGGGAAACCATGCAGACGCTACGACAACGGATGAATGAACACCGCTCGACAATCACCAGGCAAAACTGTTCTCTTCCTGTGGGGGAGCACTCCAGCAGTCACGGGCATTCAGCCTTGGATCTTCAGGTAAGCGTTCTCCAAGGCGGCCTTCACGACACACGACAGCGCAGAGTCGCTGAGCAGAAACTGATAGCCAAGTTCCGCACACATGAGGACGGCCTAAACCGGGATGTTGGATTTATGTCACATTATCAGTAACCCCCACAGCTTGCCTCCTGGGCAACTAGTTGTTCTGTCTGGAGACAATACACATCTCTTTAACCTGTGTTGAATGCTCCCTCCACCCACATTATCTGTACCTTTAAGACCTGGCTGGCTGTAGAGATTCGCATTCTAATTAGTATTCTGTAACTTGATTTCTGTGTCTGTGCACTGTTGGAGAACAGATATCCACTCCATCTGACGAAGGAGCTGTGCTCTGAAAGCTTATGGTATTTGCTACCAAATAAACCTGTTGGACTTTAACCTGGTGTTGTGAGACTTCTTACTGGATTTCCATAGCAGAGTGGATGCAAATTTGAGAGGTTGTGCTGTATGCCTGATTAAAGCAAAAGCAACTTTACTTCAGGGTAATATCACTGGATTTTTATAGTTAAACATCTACAAGGGAGTATTACTGGGTGGTGTTTACTTGTGGGTCTGACCACGCAGAGAGTCTTCTTGGGGAATGTTGTGTAGGACCAATTTGCCCGTGTAACTTTAATCTGGTGTGTTTAAGTTTTCTTTTTTTCTTGTTAATAAACTGTTTACTTTTTTTATTTGAAAATGCTGAGATTAGTATGTTGTCTTCTCACTTTCAGAAAAAAAAAGAAAGGGTATAGCCCAGTAAGACAAGTTTCTCATGAGATTAGTAATGTTTATTTATTAGTCACAAGTAAGGCTTACATTAACATTGCAATGAAGTTACTGTGAAATTCCCCTTGTTACCATACTCTGGCACCTGTTTGGGTCAATGCATCTAACCAGCACATCGTTCAGACTGTGGGAGGAAACCGGAGCACCCGAAGGAAACACATGCAGACAAGGGGAGAATGTGCAAACTCCACAAAGACAGCGACTCAAGCCGGGAATCGAACCCCGGTCCCTGGCACTGTGAGGCAGCAGTGCCACCGTGCCACACCTTAGTTTGTGCAGCAATTAACATCTGCTGTGGTCATAACAATACAGAAAGTGAAATCTTGTCCAGTCATTTCTTCATTTGGATAGGGGATGATGTGCAGTGGAGGGGGTGGGGAGGAGATTGTGGTTATTCAGTAAATTTAGTTATCAAAGTCATCCTGAATCACCAAGATCATGACGTGCATTGACTCATTTGAGAACCATGGATTCATAATATAGGTGACAATTAAAAATATCTCTGAAACACATGTTGACTTTATTCCATCGATGTAAGAGAAGCCTGAATGTCAATACTATTAATTTATTAGGACTAATTCATATCCATTTTTATTACCTTCCAGGGCCTTCACCCATCAGGCAACTGCCTATGAATATGCCTGACATGTTCCTCCTAAGTATGCACAATCACAGGAGATAAAGCTATGGTCCAGGATAAATACTCCCTCTTCAGTGGGTTCAGATAATTGGGTATAATCGCCTTCAGGCTTTGCCCAGCTGGATACAAATACTGAAACCCAGGGTCCTCGAGAAGGAGAATGTTAGAGGTACAGCATTTCGTGAGGCACTGCCAGATATGCCACCCAGACCCAGAGATGATGGGGAAGACTAGCTCTTGTGCATTGCTGTTGCAGGTAATTAGGAGAAAGTCTGTCAAGGAGAGCCTTTGTGGAGCCTCAGGAGTGGTTCTCAAATGAGTCAATGCAGGCCATGATATTGATGATTCAGGATAAATCTGCTTCATTAAACAAATGGACAGATATTGTATCGGGCAGCACAGTGGCTAGCACTGCTGCCTCACAGCGCCAGGGACTCGGGTTCAATTCCGGCCTTGGGTGATTGTGTGGAGTTTGCATGCTCTCACCGTGTCTGCATGGATTTCCTCTAGGTGCTTCGGTTTTCTCCCACATTTCAAAGATGCGCGGGTTAGGTTGATTGGCAATGCCAAATTGACCCTTAGTGTCAGAGGGATGAGCAGGGTAAACACATGGGGATATTGGGATAAAGTCTGGGTGGGATTGTTGTTGGTGCAAGTTTGATGGGCTAAATGGCCTCCTTCTGCACTGTAGGGATTCTATGATTCGATGATCTGTGACCTTGCAATGCACCACTGATCTGTACAAAGTTGCTTTCTGGCAGAGCAGTAAGGAGTGATTCTGCACTGGAGAATGACAATAGTGAGATGGGTGAAAGTGGGAACTCCACTCAAAGTGCTCCCACTCATCCACCTGTAGCTCAACCTCAGGCAATGGTCAATATTTTAACTCATTTCCCAATGGTTGAGTTTCTTCTAAAAATTTGCAGGTCAAACAGTCTTTGGCCAGGCTTTCAGGAGCTCTAAAACTCAAAAAGATGTTAGCCAAAGTTAGCAGGCAGATCAGGATTTTGAGCAGCATTGAATTGGAAAAAAGAAACCGGGACAGAGTGTAGGAGAAAGAAATTGTAATTTACCAAGAGTATGCACCTGAATGTTCGACAAAATATCATGCTCTTAAGGTTCGGTTTTTGGCAATGTGGCCTTCAATTGCCATTGATCAATCTCCAGCAGAGTAGTAGGAGCAATGCGCCTCAAGAGGATGATGGTGAGTAGGGGGGTCAGAAAAATGGGAACCCACCACAAAGCGCTCATGTAGAATCATAGATTCCCTACAGTACAAAGGAGGCCATTAGGTCCATCAAGCCTGCACCAACCACAGTCTCACCCAGACCCCATCCTGTAACTCCACACATTTACCCTGCTAAGCTCTCTGACACAAAGGGCAATTGAGCATGGCCAATCAACCTAACCTGCACATCTTTGGACTGTTGGAGGAAACCGGAGCACCCGGAGGAAACCACGCAGACACAGGGAGAACGTGCAAACTCCACATAGACACAAGACCGCAATTGAACTGGCGTCCCTGGAGATCAAAGGTGGATCGTGTCTGAAGGGACACTATGTACAAATTTCCAATAAGGGAGGAAGAAATATACCCAACAAATTCTAAACAACACACAAACAGGAAAGGGGAGAGAGGACAGCCCTGCCTGACTCCAGATTTGATCCGAAAGTTTTCTAATTCCCACCCATTAAATGAAACTGCGCTCCTGATGTTTGTGTAGAGCAGTTGGATCCAGTTGCGGATTCTCTCTACAAACAGGCACATTTACCCCACGACAGTGAAAACTGAAAGGAAAAGTGGACAGGCAATGGCAGGCATTTAAAGAATGAATAGGTGAACACCAGAAGTTGTTTATTCCTGTTTGGTGCAAGAGTGGTAAGGGCATTGTGGCCAAACCATGGCTTACAAGGGAAATTAGAGATAGTATCAGATTCAAGGAAAAAGCATACAAATTGGCAAGCAAAAAACAATAGGCCTGAGGATTGGGGGCAGTTTAAAATTCAGCAAAGGAGGAGCAAGGGGATTAATTATGAAGGGAAAAATAGAGTTTGAAAGTAAGCTAGCAGGCAACATAAAAACGAATTTTAAAAGTTTCTATAGATATGTAAAGAGAAAAAGATTGCAAAAACAAATGTCGGCCCCTGACAGTCGAAACAAGAGAATCTGTAAAGGTGAATAAATGGCTGAGGAATTAAATTTGTACTTTGCTTCAGTCTTCACAAAGGAAGACATGAATAATGTACCAGAAGTGCTCAGAGAAACATATTTTAGTGAGGAGCTGAAGGAAATCAGCATTAATAGAGAAATGGTTTTGGGGAAATTGATGGGATTGAAGGTGGATAAATCTCCAGGTCCTGATAATCTTCATCCCAGAGTGCTGAAGGAAGTGGCCCTGGAAATAGTAGATCCACTGGTCGTTATTTTCCAAAATTCTTTGGACTCTGGAATAGTTCCTACAGATTAAAGGGTCGCTAATGTACGCCCATTATTCAAAAAGGGAGGTAGAGAGAAAACAGGGAACTATAGACCAGTGAGCCTTCGTTGGTACTGGGGAAGTTGCGAGAGGCTATTATCAAGGATTCCATAACTCAGCATTTGGAAGGCAGTGGTATAATCTGACAAAGTCAGCATGGGTTTAGAAAGGGAATTCATGCTTGTCGAATCTATTGGAATTTTTTGAGGATGTAACTAGTAGAGTTGACCGAGGAGAACCAGTGGATGTTGTTTATTTAGACTTTCAGAAGGCTTTCGACAAGGTCTCACATAACAGGCTACTATGTAAAGTTAAAGCACATGGTAATGCCTTGAGATGGATAGAAAGCTAGTTAGCAGATAGGAAACCAAGAGTTGGCATAAATGGGTCTTTTTCTGATTGGCAGTCAGTGACTAATGGGGTTCTGCAGGGATCTGTGCTCGGACCCCAACTGTTCATATTATATATTAATGATTTGGAAGAGGGAACTGAATGTATTATTTCCAAATTTGCAGATAATACAAAGTTGGGTGGGAGGGTGAGCTGTGAGGAGGATGCGGCGATGCTTCAGTGTGATTTGGACAGGCTGAGTGTGTGGGCATCTGCATGGCAGATGCAGTATAATGTGGATAAATGTGAGGTTATCCACTTTGGTAGCAATAATAGGAAGACAGATTTTTACTTGAATGGGTGTAAATTGAGACAGGTGGATACTCAACGGGGCCTGGGAGTCCTCATGCATCAGTCGCTGAAAGTAAGCATGCAGGTACAACAGGCAGTAAAGAAGGCAAATGATATGTTGGCTTTCATAGCGAGAGGATTTGAGTAGAGGGTTAGGGAATTTTTGCTGCAATTGTATAGGGCGTTGGCGAGTCCACACCTGGAGTATTGTGTGCAGTTTTGGTGTCCTTACCTGACGAAGGATGTCCTTGCTATCGAGGGAGTACAGCAAAGGTTGACCAGGCTGATTCCTGGGATGGCAGGTCTGTCATATGAGGAGACACTAAATCAATTAGGATTATATTCATTGGAGTTTAGAAGAGTGAGAGGGGATCTTATAGAAATGTATAAAATTCTAACAGGGTTAGACAGGGTAGATTCAGAAAGAATGTTCCCAATGGTGGGGGAGTCCAGAACTAGATCATATTTGAGGATAAGAACTGAGGTGAGGAGAAATTTATTCATCCAGAGGGTGGGGAATGTGTGGAATTGACTACCACAGAAGATAGTTGAGGCCAAAAGGTTGTCTAATTTCAAAAAGAAATTAGTTATAGCTCTTGAGGCTAAAGGGATCAAGATATTGATCCCTTTAGCCTCAAGGGGGGAATCAGGATATTGAATTCGATGATCAGCCATGATCAAAATGAATGGCAGAGCAGACTCAAAGGGCTGAATGGCCTACTCCTGCTTCTAATTTCTATGATTCTATGTAAACTAGAATCGGGGTCAGAATCTGGAAGATAGTCTCACCCATCATTTTTAAATGCCTCCTTAGTCAGCTTAACACATCATTAACAATAGTTGTGGGGGACGCAATGGTTAGAGGCACGGACAGGCGGTTCTGTGGGACTGAACGAGAATCCAGGATGGTAGTCTGCCTCCCTGGTGCCGGGGTACTGGATGTCTCCAAGAGGGTAGGAAGCATATTTAAAAAGGAAGGTAGTCAAACGGATGTGATTGTACACATTGGGGGAAATGATGTAGGTAGGAAGAGCAGGGGGGTCATACGAGAGAAATTCAGGGAGTTGGGTGCTCGGCTAAAAAGTAAGACCTCTAGGGTAGCAATATCTGGACTGCTCCCGGTGCCTAGTGCAAGTGAGGCTTGGAACAGGGAGATTCTACAGTTGAACGCGTGGCTAAAGGACTGGTGCAAGAGGGAGGGTTTTAAATTCATAGATAACTGGGAAATCTTCAAGTCAGGATGGCAACTGTACAGAAAGGATGGGTTACACCTTAACTGGAAGGGAGCAAATATCCTGGCTGGGAGTTTTGCTAGAGTGTTTCGGCAGGATTTAAACTAGCGTGGCAGGGGGGTGGGGAACAAAACAGGAGGTCAGTAAATACTGAGGCTGGGGTCGAGCTGGGGGCCAGGGCAAGGCTAGCTAGGAAGAGGAGCACTCTGGAGGAGGAGGACCTGACTGGGCCTGGAGGTCTGGAGTGCATCTGCTTCAATGCGAGGAGTGTAACGGGTAAAACAGACGAACTTAGGGCCTTAATGCTTGTGCGGAATTTGGATGTGGTTGCGGTGACGGAAACTTGGTTAAAAGAAGGACAGGACTGGCAGCTGAATATTCCGGGGTATAAGTGTTTTAGGCGAGACAGAGGAGGGGCTCAAAAAGGTGGGGGAGTAGCGATATTAGTTAAGGAGCATATTACCACGGTGCAGAGGGTAGACAACTTAGAGGGGTCATGTACTGAGTCGCTGTGAGTGGAACTCAGAAACAGGAAGGGTGCAGTCACTATGCTGGGGGTGTACTACAGACCACCCAACAGCCCACGGGAAGTGGAGGAGAGGATATGTCAGGAGATTCTGGATAGGTGCAGAAAACATAGGGTTGTTGTAGTGGAGGACTTTAATTTCCCTGGCACAGACTGGAAAGTGCTTAGAGCTGGGGGACCGGACGGGGAGGAATTTGTAAAATGCGTACTGGAAGGTTCTTTGGAACAGTATGTAGATAGCCCGACTAGAGAGGGGCCTATACTGGACCTAGTTCTGGGAAATGAGCCCGGTCAGGTCGTCAAAGTTTCGGTAGGGGAACATGTGGCAAATAGTGACCACAACTCTGTTAACTTTAGGATAGTAATGGACAAGGATGAGTGCTGTCCTACGGGCAGGGTGCTAAATTGGGGGAAGGCTGACTATAGCCGGATTAGGCAGGAATTGGTGGATGTTGATTGGGAGAGGATGTTCGAGGGTAAGTCCGCGTCTGGCATGTGGGAGTCTTTTAAGGAACTATTGATAAGGCTGCAGGGTAGGCATGTGCCTGTAAAAAGGAAAGATAGGAAAGGTAGGATTCGAGAGCCGTGGATAACCAGGGAAATTGAGGATCTGATTAAAATGAAAAGGGAGGCGTACGTTAAGTCCAGGCAACTGAAAACAGATGGAGCTCTGGAGGAATACAGAGAGAGTAGGAAAGATCTCAAACGGGGAGTTAGAAGGGCAAAAAGAGGTCACGAGATGTTCTTGGCAGTCGGGATTAAGGAGAATCCTAAGGCATTCTATTCATACGTTAGGAACAAAAGAGTTGTCAGGGAGAAAATCGGACCTCTCAGGGACAAAGGAGGGGAATTATGCTTAGAACCCAAGGGAATAGGGGAGATCCTAAATGAATACTTTGCATCGGTATTCACAAAGGAGAGGGGCGTGTTAACCGGGAGTGTCTCGGAGGGAGGTGTTGACCCGTTAGAGAAAATCTCCATTACAAGAGAGGAAGTGTTAGGTTTTTTAGGGAACATTAAAACTGACAAAGCCCCAGGGCCTGATGGCATCTATCCTCGACTGCTCAGGGAGACGAGAGGTGAAATTGCTGGGCCTCTGACGGAAATCTTTGTCGCTTCTTTGGACACGGGTGAGGTCCCTGAGGATTGGAGGATAGCGAATGTGGTCCCGTTGTTTAAGAAGGGTAGCAGGGATAACCCAGGAAATTATAGGCCGGTGAGCTTGACGTCCGTGGTAGGGAAGTTGTTGGAGAGGATTCTTAGAGACAGGATGTATGTGCATTTAGAACGAAACAATCTCATTAGTGACAGACAGCATGGTTTTGTAAGAGGGAGGTCGTGCCTTACAAATTTGGTGGAATTTTTTGAGGAAGTGACAAAAACGGTTGATGAAGGAAGGGCCGTGGATGTCATCTATATGGATTTCAGTAAGGCATTTGACAAAGTCCCACATGGCAGGTTGGTTAAGAAGGTTAAGGCTCATGGGATACAAGAAGAAGTGGCTAGATGGGTGGAGAACTGGCTTGGCCATAGGAGACAGAGGGTAGTGGTCGAAGGGTCTTTTTCCGGCTGGAGGTCTGTGACCAGTGGTGTTCCGCAGGGCTCTGTACTAGGACCTCTGCTATTTGTGATATATATAAATGATTTGGAAGAAGGTGTAACTGGTGTAATCAGCAAGTTTGCGGATGACACGAAGATGGCTGGAATTGCGGATAGCGAAGAGCATTGTCGGGCAATACAGCAGGATATAGATAGGCTGGAAAATTGGGCGGAGAGGTGGCAGATGGAATTTAATCCGGATAAATACGAAGTGATGCATTTTGGAAGAAATAATGTAGGGTGGAGTTATACAAGAAATGGCAGAGTCATCAGGAGTATAGAAACACAGAGGGACCTAGGTGTGCAAGTCCACAAATCCTTGAAGGTGGCAACACAGGTGGAGAAGGTGGTGAAGAAGGCATATGGTATGCTTGCCTTTATAGGACGGGGTATAGAGTATAAAAGCTGGAGTCTGATGATGCAGCTGTATAGAACGCTGGTTAGGCCACATTTGGAGTACTGCGTCCAGTTCTGGTCGCCGCACTACCAGAAGCACGTGAAGGCATTGGAGAGAGTGCAGAGAAGGTTTACCAGGATGTTGCCTGGTATGGAGGGTCTTAGCTATGAGGAGAGATTGGGTAGACTGGGGTTGTTCTCCTTGGAAAGACGGAGAATGAGGGGAGATCTAATAGAGGTATACAAGATTATGAAGGGTATAGATAGGGTGAACAGTGGGAAGCTTTTTCCCAGGTCGGAGGTGACGATCACGAGTGGTCACGGGCTCAAGCTGAGAGGGGCGAAGTATAACTCAGACATCAGAGGAACGTTTTTTACACAGAGGGTGGTGGGGGCCTGGAATGCGCTGCCAAGTAGGGTGGTGGAGGCAGGCACGCTGACATAGTTTAAGACTTACCTGGATAGTCACATGAGCAGCCTGGGAATGGAGGGATACAAACGATTGGTCGAGTTGGACCAAGGAGCGGCACAGGCTTGGAGGGCCGAAGGGCCTGTTTCCTGTGCTGTACTGTTCTTTGTTCTAACCTCGACCAAAATCTATAAAGAACATTAACTCAAGCTCAGAAGAGGCAAGATGAATACAGAATTTAGATAGAATTAATTTACAAAGAACCTGGCAAATAGATTTGCCTTCCAAAGTGGCAGCACAGGTGGATTGTACTGTCAAATTCAAAAGTGAATTTGAAACATACTGGGTAGAAAAGCGGAATACTGGCTGGTATTTTTAAACTATGGCAAAAGTCAGATAAATTACAATATTTTTTGCTGGTTCACCAAATCCCAATATTCCCTTGCAATGTCATATAGATATTCAGTAAACGTAAAAAGATCTTACTTGAATCACTCCAAATTTTGAATTCAATTCCGAGTTCTTCCACATATTCTGTGTAACTTCTATTTGCAGCAAAAATGTGAAAGCAGCCCTTTCTGCATCTGCCTCCAATGAATGAACAATGAAGTTTGTTCATGCTTACTAGATTTTCCCATTGTGATTACATTCAATTACTAATGACCAACATAATTAGAATAGATTAGGAATCTCCACAAACAATTAGTGTGAAATTCAATTAGAATATACAGCTCCAATTACATAAACGCCATTACGGAAAACCCATATTAAGAAATTAAGGGCAATTTATACAACAACAATAAAATTAAATCAGGGTGCAGAGTTCGGGGCCGGAGTCATGTTGAGGCATCAGGGGAATCACCTGCCGGCTGCAAAGCCAGTAAGAGATCCATGCTGCCTCTTTTCCAGATGGCCTGCTGACCCTGTAACTTGATTTTGTGTCACTGTATGCCCTGTTTGAGAGCAGATATCCACTCCATCTGATGAAGGAACAGCGCTCCGAAAGCTAATGGCATTTGCTCCCAAAAAAACCTGGTGTTGTTAAAACTCTTGCTGTATTTACCCCAGTCCAACGCTGGCATCTCCACATCATGCCCACATGTCAATCAGACAGTGGCAAGGCCAGCAGCTGGCTTTCCCCTGAAATCAGAGGCTGGCAACTTTTGTGCTCAGGAGCGCCACTAGGGAGGCTATGGCTGCTGCAGGACGCTCAGGCGCTGGAGTCCAAGGATCACGGAGTGACCAAGACCGCAGGTAAGTAATGTTGCCGAAGGGGGGAGGGGGGGGGGGGGGGGGTGAAGATCATGGGGTCAGGGTCATGGGGATTGGGTTGCATGAATTCAGCAGCAAGGACAGGACAGGGGGTGTGGGTCTCAGCAGACCCTACATCCCTATGTTCAGCCCCTCGATCAGGCAGTGAGTGCCTTTGATCAAAGGACCCCAACCCCCGCCCTCTCGACCAGGGGTGAGAGGCTGGCAGCACAGCTTTATCTGCTATGCCCACAACGTGGTGACAGGGAACTGCCTGCTGGCTGATTAATATCAGCAGCGGTAGGATGAGGCCATTAATTGGTCATTCATTAGCAACTTAAGGACCTCAATTGGTGGCAGGATGAGAAAGTTGACCACGGGCATTCCTTCACAGAACCTAATTCTGGCAGAGGTAGGAAGGCGAGAGGTTCGCCATCCTGCTTAAGCAAATGCCTTTCCCTCTCCAAGCTCGCCACCCGTGAGAGTACAAGATTCCAGCCATAGTTAGATATTCAGAATACAGCCTTGCACAAATACTATAATAATTTTGTATCTGTGATACTGATATTTATGGGAGCTTACACTGCACAAAGTTACAGCAACATTTCTTTTCATTCCAGCAGCAACTCTACTTCAAGTGCTAAAAAGCACTTTGGGACATCTTGAAGTCATGAATGACAATTTATAAATGCATTGGTGCAAAAGGTATGATGGAAGCATTCACAACAATCTCAGCTAGAAGTGCCGAGTGGATGATCCATCGTAGCCATCATCCAGAGGTTCCCAGCACAGATTGCAGTCTTCAGCTAATTTGATGCCCCGCACGTAGTATCAAGAAACGGCCAAATGCACTGGATATTGCAAAAGCTATGGCCCCTGACAATATTCTCGCAATAATACTGAAGACTTGTGCTCCAGAATCTGCTGTGCCCCCAGCCAAACTGTTCCAGAACAGCTACAATACTGATATTTATCCAGGTATGGCCAGTACACAAAAAGCAAGATAAATTCAATTTCTAGCTTTATTATCAATTCATTTATCTTGTTACAAATAAAATTTCACCCTCTCCAATTAATAGAAGTGATGCCAGAGTTTATCGAAGGAGTTACAATATGCCATAAGTAAAACTGAACAACAAAAACCTTAAGAGGGGGCAGGACAAATCCAACCTGGCCAACTACCACCCCACAATCTACTCTTGGTCATCAGTAAAGTTATTGAAGGGGTCATCAACAACGCTATCAAGCAGCACTTGCTTAGAAATAACCTGCTCAGCGACACACAGTTTGGGTTCCACTCGGGTCACTTAGCTTCTGGCCTCATTACAGCAATGGTTCAAGCATTGACAAAAAAGCTAAACTCCAGAGGTGAGGTGAGAGTGAATGTCCTTGACAACAGGCAGTGTTTGACTGAGTGTGGCATCAAGGAGCCCTAGCGAAACTGGAGTCAATGAGAATGAGGAGGAAAAATCTCTGCTGGCTGGAGTCATACCTCATACAAAGGAAGATAATTATGGTTGTTGGAGGTTAATCATCTGAAGATATCACTACAGGAGTTCCTCAGGGCTGTGCCTAGACCCAGCCACCTTCAGCTGCTTCATCAATAACCTTCCTTTATCATAAGGTCAGAAGTGGAGGATGTTTGCCAATGATTGCACAATTCCTTACATTCTAACAGTGACTCTATTTCAAAAAAGGTGCTTCATTTGCTGAAAAGCACTTTAAGATATCTTGATGTCATGGATGAAATTATATAAATGCATTTGTGCAAAAGATAAGACTAAAGCATTCACAACCATTTTCAGCCAGAAGTGCTGAGTAATTAACAAGACCTGAATAATGTCCAGACTGGACTGAGAAGTGGCAAGCATCATTCGCACAACACAAGTGCCAGACAATGACCATCTCCAGTAAGAAAGGGTCTAACCATCGCCCCTTGACACTCAATGGCATGACCATTGCTGAATCCCCCGCTATCAACATCCTGGATGTCACCATTGACCAGAAAATGAACTGGACCAGTCATACAAATACTGTGGCTACAAAAACAGGTCAGAGACTAGAAATCCTACAATGAGGAACTCACTTCCTGACCCTGTCTAAAACCTGTCCACCATCTGCAAGGTACAAGTCAGGAGTGGGATGGAATACTCTCCACTTGCCTGGATGAGTGCAGCTCCAACAGCCGAGAATCATAGAGCCATAGAATCCCTACTGTGTAGAAAATGGCCATTTGGCCCATCGAGTCTGCACCGACTCTCCAAAATAGGATTCCCCACAGATTCTCCCCGCCACCCTATCCCCATACCCCAGAATATACCATAGTTAATTCACCTAACTTGCTAATCTTGGCCTCATTACAGCAAAGGTATGCCGGAAGCAGCTGAAGGTGGCTGGGTCTAGGCACAGCCCTGAGGAACTCCTGTAGTGATATCTTCAGATGATTAACCTCCAACAACCATAATTATCTTCCTTTGTACGAGGTATGACTCCAGCCAGCAGAGAAGCTCTAGGAAACTAGAGCAGTGAAGCGGGCCGGGAGACATCACCAGAGGCCGTTTCGCGGTCTTCAGGGCGCCATGGCCTACACGACAAAGATTTCTAGCGAAATCAGCTCCACGCCAGAAATCAACGCAGAGCTGATTACAATATGGAAATCTCCATTTACGCTTCATTAGAGGACCCGGGACTGAAGTCTCCAGGCCCGCTAGTCTCTCCCCGGCCTGGCCAGGAGTGGTTCCCTTCAGCAGGATTTACTCCTGCTCTCCACTAACAGGGAACAGGTGGCCCGACCCCACTGGAGGGAACAGAGGTACCCCAAGGTGGTCAGGGGTAAGAGAGAGTGCTCCTTGGGCAGTGCCAGCCTGGCACCATGGCACTGCCCTAAGGGAAAACTGGCACTGCCCTGGTCCCGCGCACTGGGCAAGGGCAGTGCCAAGGGGGTGTGGCCTACCAGGGGGTGATTGGCGAGGGTGGGTGGACCCACTGCCACTCCACTTGGGATGGCTGGGAGAGGGAGGGAAAAGGTGATCGGGGCTGGTCGTCCGGGTGGGGGGTTTTGGGGCTGGCCCAGAGAGGTCAGCAATCGGGGGAGGGGGAGTCGGAAGGCCAGCAATGCAGGACCAGCGCACATGCGCCGATCTCTGCGCTGACAGATCGGCGCATGCGCAGTTGCCCGCTCAGTGCTATGCTGCCGGTCTCTCAATCCAAGAATAGGCCCCACCCATCACTTTTCCGAGCGAATCATGCTAGAGCACTCTGCAGTGCTCAGGGTGTCAGAGATTCATTCTGGAAATCGCGCTAAAAATATCAACGGGAGTTACTCCCATTTTCCCGCATGTTGGGAACAGAGAATGTTTTTGGGAGAATCCCAGGCTATACGTGCAACTGGTGTGTGCAGTATAAATTTAAAAATTAGGGATGTTTTGGTGGAAAAAAGGAGATTACAAGTAGTCGTCGACTTTACAACATTCGAACTACAATGGAAGGCAATTACGACATTTCAAAATTTATACTCTGTTTCGGCTATAGGCAACGGCAGCTCCTGCATGATTATCCTTAAACACTGGTGCCCCACAAGGCTGTGTTCTCAGCCCCTTACTATACTCCTTATACACCTATGACTGTGTGGCCAAATTCCCCTCCCATTCAATTCTCAAGTTTGTTCGTGGGTCGGATCTCAAACAATGACGAGACGAAGTATAGGAAAGAGATAGAGAATTTGGTGAACTGGTGCGATGACAATAATTTCTCCCTCAATGTCAGTAAAATGAGGGAGATAGTCATTGACTTCAGGAAGCGCAGTGGAGGACATGCCCCTTTCTCCATCAATGGAAGTGGAAATGGTTGAAAGCTTCAAGTTTTTAGGTGAACAGATCACCAACAACCCTGTCCTGATCCCTCCACACTGACACTATAGTTAAGAAAGCCCATCAACACCTCTACTTTCTCAGGAACCTATGGAAATTCAGCATGTTCGCTACAACTTTCACCAATTTTTACAGATGCACCATTGAAAACATCCTTTCTGGTTGTATCACAGCTTGGTTTGACTCCTGTTCTGCCCAAGACCGCAAGAAACTAAAAAGGGTATTGAATGTAGCCCAGTCCATCATGCAAACCAGCCTCCCATCCATTGACCCCGTCTACATTTCCCGATGTCTCGGAAAAGCAGCCAGCATAATCAAGGACCCCATGCACCCCAGACATACTCTCTTCCACCTTCTTCCGTCGGGAAAAAAGTTTGAAGTCACATACCAACTGACTCAAGAACAGCTTCTCCCTGCTGCCATTAGACTTTTCAATGGACTTGCCGGAGATTAAGTTTATTTTTTGCGATACCCTAGCTATGACTGTAACACTACATTCTGCGCCCTCTCCTTTACTTCTCCCCCGTGTACTCTTTGTTTGTATAGCACGCAAGAAACAACACTTTTCACTTTTCCCAATACAAGTGACAATAATAAAGTAAGGAAAAGCAAAAAGTAAAGTTTATTTATTAGTCACAAGTAGGCTTACATTTAAACTGCAATGAAATTACTGTGAAAATCCCCCAGTCGCCACACTGGCACATGTTCAGGTAAACTGAGGGAGAATTTAGTATGGCCAATTCACCTAACCTGCACATCTTTGGACTGTGGGAGGAAACCGGAACCCCCAGAGGAAACCCATGCAGACACAGGGAGAATGTACAAACTCCACACAGACAGTGATCCAAGACGGGAATTGAACCCAGGTCCCTGGCACTGTGAAGCAGCAGTGCTAACCACTGTGCCACCATATAATAAATCAAATCAAATCAAAAACAACGCTGGTTTCAACTTTATGACACCATAAAGTACAAATATGCGCAGGTTAGTTGTATTGGCCATGGTAAATGTGTGGGGTTACGGGAATAGGGCAGGAGAGGAACTGGATAAGATACTTTGTCAGAGAGTCAGTGTAGACTCGATAGGCTGAACGGCCACCTTCTGCCTTGTAGGGATTCTATGATTCAATGCCAGTGGACAACTGGTCTTTACCAACAGTTATTTTCCTTAATGTTTCATCTTTCAAACTTCAGGAAGGACAAATTACTTCTCAGATGTAGAAGATCTCACAAACTTTAATGTGACAAAAGCCCCAGTTTAAAATCAACTGACTCAGCAGAAACGGATGAGTCGGAACCTTGTTTTGCAGAAAGCTTGAGTTTATTTAATGTCTGTCTGTGTGGAGTTTGCACATTCTCCTCGTGTCTGCGTGGGTTTCCTCCGGGTGCTCCGGTTTCCTCCCACAGTCCAAAGATGTGCGGGTCAGATTGATTGGCCAGGTTAAAAATTGCCCCTTAGAATCCTGAGATGCGTAGGTTAGAGGGATTAGCGGGTAAATATGTGGGGGTAGGGCCTAGGTGGGATTGTGGTCGGTGCAGACTCGATGGGCCAAATGGCCTCCTTCTGCACTGTAGGGTTTCTATGATTTCTTCTTTCTATTTAACACTGTAAACTGGTTTTCTCTTCAAAATTACAAATCATCAAATGAGGGGGCGATCCTAAACCTCTGTTCATCGTGTCACAAGTTGATGGAAAGGAAACGTTACTTTGCAATGAAATTAGGGTTCAGATACCAATCCCCTGTTTATAACATTTTTCTTCGAGGAAAATCGATTTAACTTGCAATATTGCGGCTTATGACGCGCTTTTCAGGATCCAATTAAATGATATGTCCAAGAACTGCCTGTATACCATGATTTCTTAGGGATATTTAAAATTATAAAAAGACAGACAAAATAAATTAGAAACAGACTATTTCTGATAATTCAGGGTCTGGGACAAGGGATATGTACACATCTAGGAGAATTAGGACATACAGCAGAAGAAACATTTTTATACACAGGGTTATGAAATTGTGCAAAATGCTACTGGAACTAAGAATTGATGCCAAGACCATGAGGAAAAATTTCATTTCCATAGCGATACACATTTGCATCAATTTCCTGAGGGCAGAGAGTGATGCAGAATTCCTCATTGATATCACCGATGAATACTGCACAGGGCACATAGATAGCGGCAACAAAGCTGTCTGCCCCTGGGCAACTGGCAAGGTTTCTCTACTCTCCCACCCTGCCATGTCAACTTTTATGGCTGCATGAGATAGATAGTTGAAAGAAGGGGAATAAATGGGGCGGCATGGAGGCACAGTGGTTAGCACTGCTGCCTCACAACGCCAGGGATCCGGGTTTGATTCCCAGCTTGGGTCACTGTCTGTGTGCATTTGCATGTTTTCCCCGCGTCTGCATGGGCTTCCTCTGGGTGCTCCGGTTTCCTCCCACAGTTCAAAAGACATTTTGGTCAGGTGCATTGGCCATGCTAAATTCTCCCTCAGTGTACCAGAACAGGCACCAGAGTGTGGCGACTGGGGGATTTTCACAGTAACTTCATTGCAGTTTTAATGTAAGGCAACTTGTGACACTAATAAATAAACTTTAAACAGAACAAGATACCATGTGGGATTAGCAGAACTGCTATATGACAGATAAACACCAACACAGGCTGACTGGGCTGAAAAACACGGAAGTGCTGCTTAACTTTTAGATGGAAGCTATTTGAAGATGGGAATGGGTTAATGAACTTTGTAATACTTAGAGATTTGTAACAGGCATCGTAGAACTTATTTTCGTGTATCCAAGAACAGATAAGAGAAGCAGCTGTCCTTGCTGCTGTATACAAAGCTCATGATTTTCCCAGCTAATTGTGCTCAGGAATGTGGCTAACCCAGCTAGAATCCATTTTGTGTTCGTTTATATTATGCTGAACACGGTGGAGCTTACATGTATGCCTTCTGTGATTGTATAATAATAGATTCATATATATTCATTATATACCATTCAGCCTTACCGATATAAATTGTTATATAGGCCCCTGTATTTCAGTTAACTTGTTTATGCAAACTTATAGGGCCTAATTTTACCAAAGCTTCGTGGTGGTAAAGTTGGGCGTCGGGCCTTTAACGCGATCCGCACCCGAATCCGAGCAGATCCCGCCTTTACCGACACACGATTTGGGCGTGGGTCCGGCCCGCGCCCAAATCGGGCGGCCCGACGATTTAAACGCATTAGCATGCATTTAAATCTACTTAATGAACCGCGCGCCCAACTCTACCGCCAAATCCCACTTTACCGGCTTCTGGCTCGATCCGCGTCCGCGCTGTAATCGACCTGCAAAGTAAAAGTCTGAAGTCGCCACTACAGCCTCCGAAGAGCGGGGTTAGAGACTGCAACGGCTCTCTGACCCAGGTCATCCTCTGGTCGGGGCCATCTCTCCCACTCTCTTGCCCCTGCAGGGAAGAGTAATCTGTGGCTGGTAGTGTACCAGTGATGGTGTATCCCTTTACAGGCCCAGCTTGGTCCTTCTCCAGTGTCTCCTCTTGGACTTGTACTGATCTTGTTGCCGGTTTTCATGCGGATCCACTGTGGAATCGACCGGTTCTGCTTCATCTTCTTAGCGAGTCCCGTTGTTTAAGAAGGGTAGCAGGGATAACCCAGGAAATTATAGGCCGGTGAGCTTGACGTCCGTGGTAGGGAAGTTGTTGGAGAGGATTCTTAGAGATAGGATGTATGTGCATTTAGAACGAAACAATCTCATTAGTGACAGACAGCATGGTTTTGTAAGAGGGAGGTCGTGCCTTACAAATTTGGTGGAGTTTTTTGAGGAAGTGACAAAAACGGTTGATGAAGGGCCGTGGATGTCGTTTATATGGATTTCAGTAAGGCATTTGACAAAGTCCCACATGGCAGGTTGGTTAAGAAGGTTAAGGCTCATGGGATACAAGGAGAAGTGGCTAGATGGGTGGAGAACTGGCTTGGCCATAGGAGACAGAGGGTAGTGGTCGAAGGGTCTTTTTCCGGCTGGAGGTCTGTGATCAGTGGTGTTCCGCAGGGCTCTGTACTGGGACCTCTGCTATTTGTGATATATATAAATGATTTGGAAGAAGATGTAACTGGTGTAATCAGCAAGTTTGCGGATGACACAAAGATGGCTGGACTTGCGGACAGCGAAGAGCATTGTCGGGCAATACAGCAGGATATAGATAGGCTGGAAAATTGGGCGGAAAGGTGGCAGATGGAGTTTAATCCGGATAAATGCGAAGTGATGCATTTTGGAAGAAATAATGTAGGGAGGAGTTATACAATAAATGGCAGAGTCATCAGGAGTATAGAAACACAGAGGGACCTAGGTGTGCAAGTCCACAAATCCTTGAAGGTGGCAACACAGGTGGAGAAGGTGGTGAAGAAGGCATATGGTATGCTTGCCTTTATAGGATGGGGTATAGAGTATAAAAGCTGGAGTCTGATGATGCAGCTGTATAGAACGCTGGTTAGGCCACATTTGGAGTACTGCGTCCCGTTCTGGTCGCCGCACTACCAGAAGGACGTGGAGGCGTTAGAGAGAGTGCAGAGAAGGTTTACCAGGATGTTGCCTGGTATGGAGGGTCTTAGCTATGAGGAGAGATTGGGTAAACTGGGGTTGTTCTCCCTGGAAAGACGGAGAATGAGGGGAGATCTAGTAGAAGTGTACAAGATTATGAAGGGGATAGATAGGGTGAACGGTGGGAAGCTTTTTCCCAGATCAGAAGTGACGTTCACGAGGGGTCACGGGCTCAAGGTGAGAGGGGCGAAGTATAACTCAGATATTAGAGGGATGTTTTTTACACAGAGGGTGGTGGGGGCCTGGAATGCGCTGCCAAGTAGGGTGGTGGAGGCAGGCACGCTGACATCGTTTAAGACTTACCTGGATAGTCACATGAGCAGCCTGGGAATGGAGGGATACAAACGATTGGTCTAGTTGGACCAAGGAGCGGCACAGGCTTGGAGGGCCGAAGGGCCTGTTTCCTGTGCTGTACTGTTCTTTGTTCTTTGTTCTTTATAACGCTAATGTTTGTATTTGTCTTGTTTTGGCTCAACTAATACAATTCTACAAACCACTGCTCTTATCAATTGTTTTTGACTTGAGTTCCATCAACCTTCATATACTCACCCTCACCTTTGTTTGGTACATCCAATCCCAGACAACATTGACTTACAGGTGTAAAACAGAGAAATATACAACAGAGTCTGAACACAGATAACATGAACCTATGTGCTTTCACACATTCATTTGTGTTCTGCTATAAGATTCTGCAAGCTCACTTTTCATTGTATTTGTATTTGTGGACTATACAATGACAATAAAGTTGAATTGAATTGAAGGGCCGGGACAATCTGTGCCAGGAACTAGGGAAAGTTTCTGATTAGCCTGGAACTCAGGGGATTCTTGCTCAATCGTGTATCATCCTGACTGGTTTACTGTATCGAGATTTGAAACTTTGTTGAGCAAAATAAATAGAAAAACATTACACCACTCGATTGGCAAAAATAATTCCAAACAGAAAATTAATCTGAGGATTTAACTGCAGGTAAGTACTGTTCGTAAATCAATGCATCAATTATGTACCGTTATCTTCCAGATGTCTGAAAAGGATGGAACTTGATTCTGTGCCTTCCATTGTGTAATCCAGTGCAATATTTCCATTGATATCTTGCAATAATACATTGGCTCCAGCCTGAGGAAAAAATATTAAATACATATCAAACTTTATCATATAGCTCTGGATGACAGTACTTTTAATATTTGGACAGCTTTTACAGCTATAGACTTTTCTCATTAGTTAATTTAGTGATATATTCTATTTTGTAAACACATCTTTAATAATTTATTTCAGAATTCAATGTTCTTTCTTTCCCTTTTCTATCTCTAATTTTTCCACTGACCAGTGGAATTCCTTTCCAAAACCTCTTCATCTCCTTCTCTTCCTTTAAAGATCTTTCTTTGAATCAACAATTTTGACCATCCCTCCTAGTTTCTCCCTTTGATTGACATATTTGTTTCATTAAATCTCTATGGAATGCTGGGGAATGTTTTTCTATGTTAAAGATGAGATATAAATGCAAGCTGTAGTTGGTTGTGACTCATCTCCCCTTTACCTTCCCAAGTCTGTTCTTGAGATGTGGGCAACAATAACTTTAGTTGTTCTAAGGTGACAGTCATGGGCTTTCCTCTTGACCCGTGGAAGACCTTGCAGTGACGGTATCCTGTAGAATATTCCAGGGTTTTAACTCTGTGACATTCAAGGAGAAGCTATATATGTCCAAGTCAGGGTAATACATGACTTCAAGGTGATGGTGTTTCCATAACATTGTGAAGAATTATGCAACTTGCAATGTTGGGATATTCAAATGCTAGCCAGCAACCAATCTTATGGAGGAGCATTAATTTGGGTAGAGCTCCATGCCAGGAATGCAGGTTAAGAAATTAATTGAAGTAGAATAGTCCATAGAGTCTTGCAGCCTGCTCTCCTGCTCAAAATGGTCATGGCTGAATCATTACATCAGCTCCAGTTTTCCACCACCTCCATTCCTTGATTTCCTTAGCATCCAAAAATCTATTTATCTCAGTCCTGAATATATTTATCAACTCAGCATCCATAGTCCTTTGCGTTGAAAGTTCTAAAGATTCATAACCCTCTGAACAAATAAGTTTCTCCTCACCTCAATATCCTCGTATCCTGAGACTACTGCCTGGATTTCCATCCTCTAGGACGGCAGCAGTAGCTGGGAAACTTGCCAGCTTGGTCCACCTGCCTTGGGAGAGAGTGCCCGCAAAGGCAGGATCTTCATTGTTGGGTGGGTGGAGGGTGCAGGTTGGAGTTGTCAGCTGACCTGGGCAAGAGGTCAAAGGTTGGGTGCCCTTTATGCCAAATTGTGCCCCTCCACCTAACCCCATGACTCTTCGTGCACTCTATGTTAAGGAAGTAGGCCCAGCAGCAGCCTGGGAAGGTTTTGGAGGGTTTAAAAGTAGGCCACACCTTTGAGTGGGCAGCATCGTTAGCGGGCAGCAGAGTGAGCAGAGTGAGAACTGAAGGGCTTTGGCTCAAAACGGGCTTCGACGAGAACAGGCAGAGGCGAGAGTAGGTTTTTTGTTAAATCAGAAAGTTTATTCCTGTATTCCTGTATTTCCTGTATTCCTGTATTTCCATTTCCCCAGAGTAAAAAAAAAATTCTTGGATCATTGGGACCTCTTCTAGGGCAGGTGGGACCTGTACAAGAGAGACGGGTTACACTTAAACTACAAGGGGACCAATATACTTGCAGGGAGATTTGCTAGTGTTATTGGGGAGCATTTAAACTAGATTTGCAGGGGGGTGGGAACCAGAGTGCCAGAGCAGATAGCGGAGCAGGGGTAAAAAGACAGGTTAGTTCAAGCAAAATCACAATTGGAAGGGTAGAGTGTGGTGGAAATAATTTTTTGAGGTGTGTCTATTTCAATACCAGGAGTATTGTGGGGAAGGCAAATGAGCTGAAGGAGTGGATAGACACATGGAAATATGACATTATAGCCATTAGTGAAACTTGGCTACAGGAGGGGCAGGACTGGCAGCTCAATGTTCCAGGGTTCCAATGTTTCAGGCGGGATAGAGGCAGAGGGATAAAAGGTGGGGGGGGTGGCATTGTTGGTCTGGGAAAATGTTACAGCGGTACTCAGGCAGGATAGATTAGGGAGCTTGTTTACAGAGGCCCTATGGGTGGAGCTGAGAAACAGGAAAGGTATGACCACATTAATGGGGTTGTATTATAGACCACCCAATAGTCAGCGAGGATTGGAGGAGCAAATCAGCGGAGAGATAGCTGACAACTGCAAGAAACACAAAGTTGTGATAGTAGGGGATTTTAATTTTCCACATATAGATTGGGACTCGCATACTGTTAAAGGTTTAGACAGGGTAGAGTTTGTAAAATGTGTTCAGGAGAATTTTCTACATCAGTATATAGAGGTGCCAACTAGAGAGGATGCGATATTGGATCTCCTATTGGGAAATGAGTTCGGGCAGGTGATGGATGTGAGTGTGAGGGAACACTTTGGATCCAGTGATCATAATGCCATTAGTTTCAACCTGATCATGGATAAGGATAGATCTGGTCCTCGGGTTGAAGTTCTGAACTGGAAAAAGGCCAAATTTGATGAAATGAGAAGGGATCTGGGAAGTGTGGATTGGCACAGGCTGTTCTCTGGTAAGGATGTAAATGGAAAGTGGGAGGCCTTCAAAGGAGAAATTTTGAGAGTGCAGAGTTTGTATGTTCCTGTCAGGATTAAAGGCAAAGTAAATAGGAATAAGGAACCTTGGTTCTCGAGGGAGATTGTAACACTGATTAAGTGGAAGAGAGAGTTGTATGAAATGTACAGGCAGCAAGGAACATATCAGATGCTCGAGGAGTATAAAAAGTGCAAGAAGCTACTTAAGAGGGAAATCAGGAGGGCTAAAAGAAGACATGAGGTTGCTTTGGCAGACAGAGTGAAGGAAAATCCAAAGAGCTTCTATAGGTATGTTAGGAGCAAAAGGATAGTGAGGGATACAATTGGTCCTCTTGAAGACCAGAGTGGTAGACTGTGTATGGAACCAAAAGAGATGGGGGAGATACTAAATGGTTTTTTTGCATCCGTATTTACTGAGGAAATGGGCATGGAGTCTACGGAAATAGGGCACACTGGTAGGGAGGTCATGGAACCTTTACAGATTAAAGAGGAGGAGCTGCTCACCGTCTTGAGGCAAATCAGAGTGGATAAATCCCCAGGACCGGACAGGGTATTCCCACGGACCTTGAGGGAAGCTAGTGTTGAACTTGCAGGGGCCCTGGCAGACATATTTAAAATGTCAGTATTCACGGGGAGGTGTCGGATGATTGGAGGGTGGCTCATGTTGTTCCGTTGTTTAAAAAAGGTTCCAAAAGAAATCCGGGAAATTATCGGCCAGTAAGTTTGACGTCGGTGGTGGGCAAGTTATTGGAAGGTGTGATAAGGGATAGGATCTACAAATATTTGGATAGACAGGGACTTATTAGGGAGAGTCAACATGGCTTTGTGCGTGGTAGGTCATGTTTGACCAATCTATTAGAGTTTTTCGAGGAGGTTACCAGGGAAGTGGATGAAGGGAAGGCGGTGGATGTTGTCTACCTGGATTTCAGCAAGGCCTTTGACAAGGTCCCTCATGGGAGGCTAGTTAGGAAGGTTCAGTTGCTAGGTATACATGGGGAGGTAGTAAACTGGATTAGACACTGGCTCAATGGAAGAACGTCATGATGTGGAGATGCCGGCGTTGGACTGGGGTAAACAAAACTTGATGTCTGTGTCGATATTACCTCAATGGAAGAAGCCAGAGAGTGGTTGTGGAGGATTGCTTCTCTGAGTGGAGGCCTGTGACTAGTGGTGTGCACAGTAAGAAGTTTAGCAACACCTGGTTGGACTTTAACCTGGTGTTGTTAAACTTCTTACTGTGTTTACCCCAGTCCAACGCCAGCATCTCCACATCATGACTACTAGTGGTGTGCCACAGGGATTGGTGTTGGGTCCATTGTTGTTTGTCATAATGTGGTAAATTGGATCAGCAAGTTTGCTGATGATACAAAGATTGGAGGTGTAGTGGACAGTGAGGAAGGTATTCAAAGCTTGCAGAGGGGTTTGGACCAACTAGAAAAATGGGCTGAAAAATGGCAAATGGAATTTAACGCAGACAAGTGTGTGAGATATTGCACTTTGGAAGGACAAACCAAAGAAGAATGTACAGGGTAAATGGTAGGACTCTGAAGAGTGCAGTTGAACAGAGGGATCTGGGAATACAGGTACAGAATTCCCTAAAAGTGACGTCACAGGTGGATAGGGTCGTAAAGAGTGCCTTTGGTACATTGGCCTTTATAAATCGGAGTATCGAGTATAAAAGTTGGAGTGTTATGGTAAGGTTATATAAGACAGTGGTGAGGCCAAATTTGGAGTATTGTGTACAGTTTTGGTCACCTCGTTACAGGAAGGATGTAAATAATGTTGAAAGGGTGCAGAGAAGGTTCACAAGGATGTTGCCGGGACTTGAGAAGCTGAGTTACAGAGAGAGATTGAATAGGTTGGGACTTTATTCCCTGGAGCGTAGAAGATTGAGGGGAGATTTGATAGAGGTGTATAAGATTTTGATGGGTATAGATAGAGTGAATGCAAGCAGGCTTTTTCCGCTGAGGCTAGGGGAGAAAAAAACCAGAGGGCATGGGTTAAGGGTGAAAGGAGAAAAGTTTAAAGGGAATATTAGGGGGGGCTTCTTCACGCAGGGAGTATGGAATGAGCTGCCGGATAAAGTGGTAAATGCTTTTAACATTTAAGAAAAACTTGGACGGGTTCATGGATGAGAGGGGTGTGGAGGGATATGGTCCAAGTGCAGGTCAGTGGGACTAGGCAAAAAATGGTTCGGCACAGACAAGAAGGGCCAAAAGGCCTGTTTCTGAGCTGTAATTTTCTATGGTTCTATGATGCCCCCGACCCATACCTCATGATCCCTCAAATCCCCAATGCTAAGCCATGTCCTTCCTCTCACCCATATGGCTCCTTATGCTCCCTATTTCAAGCTATGCCCCTCCTCCCTCCATTTTACCCCAGGACCCACATATCCCCATTGCCAATAATGCATAATGAGACTTGGGTTGAGAGACTAGATTTCCATTACTCCTGTTGATATACCTGCACCCTTGAAAAAAATGTTGCTTCATAGCTCAGGCTGTGTGATCTCTGTGGTTAATTTCACAATGTTTATTCACACAAGGTTAAGTGGGTTCAAGAGCTGATGATTTTTGTTATTGATACTTTAAACAGCCTGGATGATTGCCACTTTTGTTGCCTTGTAGTGAAATGACTTACTTTTCAACAAAAGTTATGGATGAATTACTTTTTTAAAAGTTTTTTTTATGCCCTACTGTCACAACGTGAGACCTAATCGCACAGTGGGTAGTATCCCTATATAGCCAGAGGCTCTGGGTTTACATCCTAAGAAGGATGCATACATAACGTGGCTATTATCCTGCAAAACCCTTCCAACACACTAATGGCAGACAGTAAGAGCAGGAGACACTCCTGGTCAGCCACGCTTAGAGTCATAGTGATAGAAGTTTATAGCATGGAAACAGGCCCTTCAGCCCAACCTTTCCATGCCGCCCAGTTTTTACCACTAAGCTAGTCCCAATTGCCCGCGTTTGGCCCATATCCCTCTATACCAATCTTACCTATGTAAATGTCGAAATGCTTTTTAAAAGATAAAATTGTATCCACCTCTACTGAAAGGAGAAGGTAAGGAGGTACATGGAAACATTATCACCACTGCTGACAAATGACCAGAAGCTCAGTGTCAGGCTTGTAGACGGAATGGAAGCGTTATACAAAGAGTTTATCTAATTGTACTTGGTTTCTCCAGTGTAAAGAAGGCAGCATCGTGAACAGAAAATACAGAACACTAATTTGAAAGAAGTACAAGTAAATCACTGATCCACCTGGAAGGAGGCCTTAGATGGTGGGAAGGGAGGTAAAGAAGTATTTGTTGCATCGCTCGTGCTTTAATATGAAGGTGCTGTGAGAAGGAGAATTGGGGATGATTGAGGAGTGGACCAAGGTGTCACAAAAGAAATGCTCCTTCAGAATGCGGAAAGGAGAGGGGAGAAGAAGATGGGTCCATGGTGGCATCACACCAGAAATGGCAGAAGATTATCTATTGAATGTAGAAGCTGGTGGAATGAAATGTGAGGACCAACACTTTTGAGATGTCCTAACAACATGAAAGGTGCATTATAAATGGAAGTTTTTGTCATATTAGGGTTGAATGGCTGTGACAATCAAAATAATGCATCATCAATCATCCCAATCAGATCGACATTAAATAGACTTTCCTTAATGATAAACTATAGAATTTGATTGGTTAATACAGGGTCTCAGCTAATGTGTCCATTGCATCTGTATAGTTAACATAATTAAAAGTTTAAAGTTTTAAAGTTTATTTATTAGTGTCACAAGTAGGCTTACATTAACACTGCAATGAAGTTACTGTGAAAATCCCCTAGTCGCCACACTCCGGCGCCTGTTCGGGTACACTGAGGGGGAACTTAGCATGGTCAATGCACCTAACCAGCATGTCTTTCAGACTGTGGGAGGAAACTGGAGCACCCGGAGGAAACCAACGAAGACACAGGGAGAAGGTGCAGATTCCAGATAGACAATGACCCAAGCCAGGAATCGTCCATGGCTCTGAGGCAACTGTGCCAGTGTTTCTCTGTGATTCAGCAAAATTGATCCAAACAGAAATCATTCCAAATTAAATTGAATAAAATATAAAAAGCAATGGGTTCGGAGTTCATTTCATGGGCAGAAAATTCCTCAGGGGGGGCTTCCTGTTGGGTTCCTGCCCACCCCGGAATCTCTGCAATTTACGCTAAGGTGGGCAAGACCTTGGCCAGCCCACCTGCTCTTGCCGCAATTGAGGCTCTTAGTGGCCAATCATTGATCATTTCAAGCCCATTTCTCGCCTAGCCTCAATTTTTGGGCAGGAGGAGTTCCAGGATATGAGAGAAGCCTGAAAGTAATCAGATTCAGACCTCGAATGGAAGGGCGGCGGGGACACCTCCATCAGCAGCCCCCACTTAAGGTCTGGTGTTCAAAAAAAACTAAGATCCTCTTCTGGAGTAGAACTACAAACATTCATAAACCGTTGTTTTTCTTCATGAAACATGGTGCAGACCTCTTCTTGAGGCTGCTAGCCTTTTGCCTTTGGCTTGCTAACATCCTGCACGACCTCACGAAGACAAGTGGGCTGGATAGAGAAGAATGTGTGTGCTGTGCCAGTGTTTAAATCTGGCAGTCAGACACTTGAACTTGCCAATTCATGGCAGGTGGACGAATCAGCTCCTGACTCGTGATTCGGAGAGATGCTCGCTCTTGCATAATTAATGAGGCTCCAAGTAAAGACTCGGGTGCAGGTTGACACATTTTGGCCAGCAGGAACGGTGCCACCAGAAACGTCCATCACCACCATTAGAGAAAAAACATTTTCACCCAATGAATCTCCCATTTAAAATAAAATGAGGAGGAATTTCTTTTCCCAGAGAGTCATTAATTTTCAGAATTCTCTTCTACAGAGAGCAGTGGAGACCGAGTCATTAATGATATTCAAAGCTGAGGGAAATAGATTTCGGATCCACAAGAGAGTTAAGGGTTACAATGGGCAGGCAGGGAAGTGGAATCAAGGCCACAATACGATCAACCATGATTTTATTGACTGGTGGAGCAAACTGAAGGGGCCAAATGGCCTACTCCTGTTCTTATGTCATATTCTTTGGAAATATAAGGTCTTAGTGATGGCATGAGTAAGTGGCCAGAAACTGATCTTTGGCAATGAAAGGCTGCGAACAGACTGGTTTTAATCTCAACCCCTAAAGTGAAGTAATTCAAAGCTAGATTGGCCACACGTATGGAGGAAACCCTAAAGATTTTGGGAACTGCATCCACACCAGTGACTTATCAGCACTACTCTACTCAACCATCAATAAATCATAGAATATCAGAAGGAGGCTATTCAGCCCATCAAGTCTGCACCAACTCTCTGACAGAGTACCTTTCCCAGGCACACCCCCTGCCCTATCCCTGTAACCCCACTAATTCTACACATCTTGGGACACTAAGGGACAATTTAGCATGGCCAATGCACTTAACCGGCAAGTTTTTGGACTGAGGGGAAAACGGAGCACTGAGAAGGGAAAGCGGACCCATGCAGACACGGGGAGAATGTGCAAACTCCACACAGTCACCCAAGGCTGGAATCTATGAGTTCTCTATATTTGTGGGAACTACAATTAACTATCAATCAAGCAGCTAAGCTGGGCAGATATCCAATTCCAAAAATTGAGCATCTATATGCAAAGCTAATGGGGACCGAACAAATACAAAACTAGACATGAGCCATGCCTATGACCAAATAGAATTGGACGAGGATTCAAGAAAACTTTAAACAATTAACACCCACAAGGGTTTACTTCAATACACCCGGAATACCTTTAGGTGTCCCTTCAGCATGTGCTGTTTTCAATGCATCATGGAAAGTTTATTTTAACCAAAGTCGTGATATACCTAGATGGTGTCTTAAGAACAGGAGATTTCCCAGAAGAGCATTTGGTAAACCTCAAGGAGGTGCTTCAGAGATTCAAAGAGGTGGTGATGCGTCTTAAAAGAGAGAAGTGCACCTTCCAGGCCCACATGGTCACTTACCTTGGATTTAAAGTCGAGATCAAGGGGCTACACCCTCTTGAAGAAAAAGTAAAGCTATAACGAGAGAACCGGCACCTAGAAATGTGCCAGAACTGAAATTTATTTTGGGCATGGTTAATTATTAAGGCCAGTTGAAACCAAATCTATTAACAATACTGGCACCGTTATAACTGTTTTTTAAAAAATCAACGTCGGTATTGGTGCACATGACAAAAAGCTTTCGAGAGTTAAATCTGCTTTGCCATCTTCAGATTTGCAAGTCCATTTTGACCCACAAAAAGAATATAATTCTAATGTGTGGTGCTTCGCCAGTTGGCATGGGGCATTTTTCTCTCAGAATGGAAGATGGCATAGGAAAGCTAATTGCTTTTGCATCAAGATCCTTAACTGATGGCAAGATAAAATTCTCCCAAATTGAAAAAGGGCATCATTGATGGAGTTAAAAAATTCCACTACTATGTTTACGGACGTCAGTTCAATATAAAGCAAATGTAGTACCAGTATATTCGGTACATCAAGGAAAACATGATACATAGAACATAGAACAGTACAGCACAGAACAGGCCCAATGCATTTGTGACATTGTCTAATTTTTCAATATGCATGGATATTTCTGTATCTGGGAGAATCAGAGACCTTTTATTAAGCTCCATCTCTCTGTACCATCCTGTAATCTAAAGGGGAAAAAAGAGTGCCTTTTTATACTCTTCAGAATTGGCAGTAAAGGTGAAGCAGCAGTTTAACTTATTAAAAGGTCTGTGTTTTTGGTAAGCTATTATGGCACTGCAATCGGCAAATTATTATTCAAACTTGAACTCTTAAAGCAGCCCAAGAATAGAAACTAGTCAGTAGAAATGGGTCAGACCTCTCAAAGCAGGAGCAGCATTCATAAGACGTGCTGCTCAATAATTGATGTTGCAGCGCATATTATTGAGCTCAATTGTATGCATGTCAAATAAATATGACCTGTAAGGTTGAACTGTATCATTACAAGAATCAGAAACAAATAGACTTGATCCATTTCAGTGGGGGAAAACATCTGGCTATGACATACTTTTGGCATTTATGGCTCAAGTCTATGATAGCAAAGTGGCCCTGAAGCACAACTCAAATCTAAAAACTGCAGCACATCAAATATTCCAAACAAATATGGATATAAAAAAATGATTATATATGAGGAGAATTACACTCGGCACATGTCAAAATGCACTTTACAGGATTTGTCTCTTCCTTTAACTGTTGAGTGTCTAGCTGATTCAGGGAAATGTTTGACTCATTTTGTATATTTTTGAGCATGGTTAGGATTAATGCTGCTGGTGCAGAGCTTTTTCCAAGGGCAGTGCACGCCAGGAACTGACCAACCTCCACACCTGGAAAACTAGGTAGTCATTCCCACAAGACGCACCATGTTATTGTTAATTCATCCTCAGGATATGGATATTGCTGGCAATATTGGTATACCCTAGTTGGCCTAGGAAGTTGATGATGGCCCTTCTTTCTTGAAGTGCTAGTAATTTGTAAAACTTCCAGCACAGTGGTTAGCACTGCTTCCTCACAACACCAGGGACCTGTGTTCAATTCTGGCCTTGGGTGAAGTTTGCACATTCTCCACATATCTTCGCTTAATTCCTCCAGATGTTCCAGTTTTATAGAATCATACAGCGCAGAAGAGTCCCTTCAGCCCATCGCGTTCCACCGACATTAGAAACACCTGAACTTCCACCTAATCCCATCTGCCAGCACTTGGCCCATAGCCCTGAATGTTATGACTTGCCCAGTGCTCATCCAGATACTATTTAAAGGATGTGAGGCAAACCATCTCTACCACCCTTGCAGGAGTGCATTCCAGACCGTCACTACCCTCTGGGTAAAAAAGATTTTCCTCACATGCCCCATAAACCTCCTGTCCCTCACCTTGAACCTATGTCCCTCGTGACTGACCCTTCTTGAATCATAGAATCCCTTCAGTGCTGAGGGAGGCCGTTCAGCCCATCGAGTCTGCACCGACACCAATCCCACCCGAATCCCAATCCCCACTTATTTATCCTAGCTAGTTCCTCTGACACCAAGGGTAAATTTAGCATGGCCAATCAACCTAACCCGCACATTTTTGGACTGTGGGACGAAACCGGTGCATCTGGAGGCACGGGGAGAACGTGCAAACTCTACACAGACAGTGAACCAAGCCGAGAATCAAACCTGGGTCCCTGGCACTGTGAGGTAGCAGTGCTAACCATTGTGCCACCATGCCACTCAACTAAGGGGAACAGCTGCTCCTTATCCATTCTGTCAACTCCCTCATAATCTTGTATACCTCGATCAGGTCGCCCCTCAGTCTTCTCTGCTCTAACAAAAATGACACAAACCTACCCAACCTCTCTTCATAAACTCAAATGTTCCGTCTCAGGGAGCATCCTGGTGAATCTTCTCTGCACCCACTCCAGTGCAACCATATCCTTTCCTCCCATAGTCAAAAGAGTGAGTTAAGTGGATTAGCCATGGTAAATGCACAGTGTAACGGGGATAGGGTGGAGGGATGGCCTGGATGGAATGCTCTTTCAGAGAGTCAGTGCAGACTTGCGGGGCTAAATGGCCTCTTTCTGCATTGGAGGGATTCAACGGTTCTACCTGTTCCTGGACTGCTTTGGTTGACAGGACATCTGGTTTAGCATAGAAAACAAGACCATCTAGCTTTTTTGATAATGGCATGATGAAGACAATAGGACATCTGGGACATCAATAAATGGCTATCTGATTTCTCTTGAAACAGAGGTCAATGTTGAGAAAGAAACAGAGGAATGATGGAGAAAGAAGTGATTCAGAGTCAAATCAAAAAGAAAAAATATATACTGAAAGAAAAAGAAAGAAGTTTACACCTGTCACATTTGACATTTTTAACAATAGGGAACTTGCATTGGGATGGGAGTTGCATTATTGCTCGGAATGAGAAGAAAATCACTTCTATAATTTGACGGCTAATGATTAATATCTGAAGTAATTTCTTTTACAATCCCAGCAAAAATATGTTTCAGGACCAAAATGTTCTGTTACCCAAAATATTGTCATATTCCAATGATAATCCAATCAATAAGTGCATTCCTATTTTACTGAATGATGGCCATCCTGTTCCAATACTTGAACCAATAACTCACATGTCAATAAAGGCAAGAAGTGTACTAATGAGTCTGTAGGTAAATGCATGTTCAAATCTGAAACATGCCATGTAATCCAGCAGGTTCAGTATTTTATTGGTGTTTACTTAGCTGAACTCAACCTGGCTGATATAAGAGGCTTGCAATGATCCAACATGCCCCTTGGGTGAAGAGGAAAGAAATAAATCAGACAGAACTTCTCCTGATTTCTATCAATTTTACAAATGCCTGTGTGTGGATCAGGTATTATTGTGATAACGAAAGAGTTGAATTGTCTGCTGACAATTGTTTTCTAGACAGAATGAACGTTCACTTGCATAAGTATGGAATATCTTGAGTCAGTCTTCAGGTGAAAAGCTGGCAAGGAAGTGATATAAAATGGCCTGTGCGTGGATTAGACTCAGGGGCCGATTTTACCAAATCCGCTCTAAGTGCCGGGTGCGGTCGTAAATCAGACCTGCGCCCGGCAGCCGCGCTCCAGCGCCCCCATACGTCTTTTTTCGGCGTGGGTCCAGTGGGCGGGACCTAGTGCATTTGCATATGTCGGAGCACCGACCTGCGCATGCGCAGTTCGAAGCCGTCAGCACTCAGCGCGCCCGAGCGCGAAAGTCAAAAGCAGCACTGACAGCAGTGGGGGTGGGGGGGGAGGGGGGGTGGGGGTGGGTGGTCGGAATGGGGGTGGGGGGGGATCTGACATCTCTTCCCTGAGGGGGGGATGTGACATTTCTTCCCTGAGGTTGGGGGGGGGGGGGGGGGTAGATTTGATATCTCCTCCCTGGGGGGAGGGTAGGGGGGGAATGTGACGTCTCTTCTCTGGGGGGGGGGGGGGGGATCTGACGTCTCTTCCCCGAGGGGGCGGTGATGTCTCCACCCCCCCTCAGGGAAGAGATGTCACATCCCCCCCACCCCCCCCTCAGGGAAGAGATGTCACATCCCCCCCCTACTCCCCCCTCAAGGAAGAGACGTCAGGTCCCTCGCTCCCCCCCCCCGCCTCCCCCCCGGGGCAGAGAACTCACATCCCTACACCCCCTCAGGGAAGAGATGTCACATCCCCTCCCCCTCCCCCACCCCCCCTTCAGGGAAGAGATGTCACAACCCCCCCTCCCCCCAGTGAAGAGACGTCATTCTATATCAGGACCCCTGGAGCAAGGCCAGGATCCAGGATTGCAAGATGCTTTCGAGGGGCACCAGCAATCAAGGTAGGTCGGGAGCCCGGGGGGTCCGATCCCGGGGTGCGGGAGGGGCAGGCAGCTGGCGGGGCCTGCGTCCCAGGGTGGTCCGATCGGTGGGGGGGGGGGGGGGGGGCTGCCGGGGTGGTTCGCGGAGGCGGTCCGCAAAGGGTGGTCGGGGGCAATTCGGCGGTTCAGTTGCTGAGTTGAAGCCCTATCGGCCTTGAATTCAGCAACATGGTAAATGTGCGGGCGCCAATCGGATCGGAGCTTCGTAAAGTGGGAATCCTTGGGTAAGTTGGGCACGGGCTTCATTATGCCGATTTAAATGCATGCAAATGCATTTAAATCGGCCCACTGGCCGATTCGGGCGCGCGCCGGATTGGCGCCCGGATCGGCCGTTGGTAAAGGTGCGATTGGCCTTGGGTCGGGTCTGGACCGCGTTTTAGGCCCGACGCTGAACTTTACCACGATTTCACGCCTGTTTAAAATTTTGGTAAAATCGGGCCCACTGTGTTGTGCATCACTCTATTGCAGAATATTTCAGAGAACTTCAGCAAGGACTAGTAATAGAACATAATTGCATCCTTTTTTACAAATGTTCAGATGTCTCTTTTTTCAGTCTCATTGCTATTCACGACTAAGTTCTGGATAGCTTTGAGTGTTTTTCGAGATCAATGTTTAGAAAATTTCAATAAATGGATTTGTTAGAAAAATAACTTGCGATTTTACAGCACCTTATCATAGCTCCCAGGATATCCCTAAGCACTTTATATGGTTTGAATTTGTTTGTCGTTCAGACACTTATCATGAATAAAGGTGATAGCCATTTTGTAAACAGGAAAATCACAAGGACACCAATGCCTAACCAATTAATCATTCTTGTTTTTGGCAGTGTGTCCAAGGAAGGAATTATACCTTGCTAAGTGTTGCTGCCAAGTTCCTGATGTTGTTCTATCACTTTTCAATAATTTTAATTTGTGTACAGCCAGTGGGAAAAAATTTGCAACATCTGAAATCATTTGTTATGCCTTCTTTGGAATAAAATATATTCATCACAGATAAGTGATACAAATAAAAATCATTACCAGTAATCATATATGGGACCATGCATAGACATGACTATGTATATTATGGGTATGCTTTGCCTAATTTCCAACAATTTTCCCTCTTGTCCTCCTGATGTGCATGGCTAGCCGCTGAAGATCTACATTAGAAGCAAAAGCTCAGAAAATCAACTTGTGTGTCTGAAGTTATGTAGATTCATACTGCTGTGTATTTGTTCCACTCACCAGCTGCTCAGCACCAGCTATCTTTAGTCAGGCTCTTAAGTGACGCTACAGTCATGCTCTTGATACAACTCCCTGGAGTGAAATCTATGCAATGGAGCTAGTGCTTACATCAAACATGTGCTAACAAGCCAAACGTTAATATTAACTCTCTCAATACAAAGCTTCAAACCACCAGAGGGTGTGAAAAAACTGGTTGCTCAACCCAATTTGACTGACTCTGAGTCTGCATGATCTTCCATGCATTCATTTTACGTATACAGAAAATTGTGAGCCCGAGATGATGGGCTGAATTTTCCCATAACTTTTCAGATATGCCAGGCTCTGACTGAGAACCGTCATACATCTCTTCAGATCTTGAGCCGCTTTGACAGGCTCGATGGGCTGAATGGTCTACTCCTGCTTCTATTTCTTATGTTTTTCTTTGTTAAAATATCAGGGCGCATGTTTTATGCCGTCCATCTGGTAGGGTGGGGCCTGATAGAGCTGACAAGGTCAGCTACACAGAGATCAGGGCAACATTTTTAAAGGGGAGCCCCGATCAATACTGAAGTAAAACTTCACTGCACAAGGATTGGGGTTTCTTCTAAGATTGTTTTCTCTCTTCCTCATTAATATGCTTACATTAAAATAAAATCTATTCTCTCTCTCTCTTTGTTCATATTAGAGTTTTTCAGACTCAAAGTGGGGCGGGGTGGGATTTTATGGAGCCTGCAAAAGCGGGAAACATGACGTGCAGAGTAACTGAATTAGGCGGGAGCCAAACTTTCAATTTCCTGACAGCAGGTTGAGAGGCGTACATTAAGTCAGCAATGTGTTTTAGGCACTGTCCTCTGGCACAAACCTGTAGTCATGATGTGGAGATGCCGGCGTTGGACTGGGGTAAACGCAGTAAGAAGTTTAACAACACCAGGTTAAAGTCCAACAGGTTTATTTGGTAGCAAAAGCCACACAAGCTTTCGGAGCTTGCAGCTTTCGAAGGGGCTTGCAGCTCCGAAAGCTTGTGTGGCTTTTGCTACCAAATAAACCTGTTGGACTTTAACCTGGTGTTGTTAAACTTCTTACAAACTTGTAGTACCAGAGGCGAGCCTCTGGGGATGGGGGGTTCCTGTAATATGTGCTGGTGGAGTGGGGTGGGGAAAAGGGCTGAGGCCTTTGAAGAATGATCTGGCAGTGATGGAGGGAATGCCCACGATACTGCTGCAGTGATTGTGGAGTGGTGGGTGGGGGGGACCTCCAATACTTGAGTGGTGGTGGCTGTGTTGGGATGTTGGGCCTCACGCTGTCCTGTGGCAGTTTCCCAATCGTAGGAATACTCATCAGCATTAAACTTTTAAAAATTATGTCTCAACTTCAAGATAAAGTCAATGGCACAAGAGAATCTAGTGGCACCAGGTTCACTTTTGTTTAAAGATGATATACAACATTTGGCTTTGTGTAGTTGAGTGTGAGGACAGCAGTATTCATTTTTGAACTGTGGCATAAGGAAAGGAAAGCAGGAAGCAGGAGAATGGCAGCTTTCATGGAGGCTCGGGAATAGTGAAGGTGAGCCAGGGTGAGGGGTATGGGTTTGGTATGGGGTCAGGAGTAAGGAGAAGTGCAAAGGGGATCCAAAGGTAGACAGAGGGTGGGGTCAAGGGGTATGCAGGAACAGAAAAGGGAATGGCCTGGTGTCCTGAATAAGGTGGGCAGTGAATGAAGGTATGAAAATAAGGGGTCTCAAAAGCAATGTCAGTACTCTCCAAATGCATGTCCATATCAAGGTATTGGCTAGCTGGACTTCATACAGGCCCTTCAGTGCAGTTACAACATTTAATTTATCCCCACAGAGAGTGATCTCAGACAATGAATCATAGAATTGAATCACAGGAGGAGGCCATTTGGCCCATCGGGTCTGCACCGACTCTCTGACAGAGCATCTCACCCAGGCCCTATCCCCGTAACCCCACATATCTACCCCACTAATCCCCCTGACCTATATATTTTGGGATACTAAGGGGCAATTTAGAATGGCCATTCCACCTAACCTGCATATCTTTGGACTGTGGGAGGAAACTGGAACACCCGGAGGAAACCCATGCAGACACGGAGAGAGCATGCAAACTCCACACAGACAGTGACCCGAGACTGGAATCAAATCTGGGTCCCTGGCGCTGTGAGGCAGCAGAGCTAACCACTGTGCCACCCCAATAGGCGGATTCTTCCGATAGTTTGTTCGAGTGTGGGTTTCAGTAAGAAAACTGGTGTGTTGCTCTCCTGCTGCACAGATGAGTTTTCTTTCCAGATTCTCTGGCACTCTATACACAGAAAATCTGAGGGTGTGGCTTCTGCTGTCACTCTGGTGGGTCAAGGCTAGTTGGAGCCAACAATGCCAGCTCCACAGTGATCGTGGTGGCACTTAAAAGGGCACCCAATCTGCATTAGAAATAAACTTACCCCCACCCCTCTCAAGGTCACAGGGGACCTCCCCACAAGCATCAGGGAAACCCCCCACCCACCACAAGCATTAGAGCAACTCCTCCCACATGTACACAAGTCCCTCAATGGGATTTCCCAGAGGGCCCACCTCTGGCACAGCCCACAGCACTGCCATCCAGGCACTGTAAGGATAGTGCCAGGGATGTCCCTCTCTCCCCAGGGGCTGTACTTACCTTTGTGCCCCAGGTGGGTTTCCCTCAACTGCTTCACGTTTGCAGAAGTTGTAAACCTTTCCCTACCTGTGGGGGGAACGTATGGTGGGGAAATCCTTTACATATATTTACTTTTATTTAAATGTATTTAAGGAGGTTTCTTGAGTGGGAACCTCATTGCATCACCAGTTAGGAGCAGGGGAAAATCAGAGAATGAGTTCTCACAGGGAGATTCCCATTCCCGCGGTCTTGAAGATTTTCCACCAGCGTTACCATTTTCGCTCATTGCGAATGCCAGTAGAAAGTCCTCTCCAGTGTCCTTTGCAATAGAGACTGTAGGCACATCTAAGCCTGCAAGTTCAGCCATGTGCCACAGAATAGGAAGTATATTACTGCAGAGTAGCATGAACATTCAAGAAAGAGTGAAAGCAAAACACAATGAGGGCGATCTTACCAAAAACATTCTAAGCGCTGAATGAGCATGAAAACAGGAGAGTTTCAGACCCTTTTTTTCGGCAAGAAAAAAAATCTTATGACACTTAAGGTAAAAAGAATGAAGCAAAGTATGATTCTCACCAGTAGGGGGAGTAGATGGTGGCTATTCATGTCGAGAAGCCCTGCTGACTGCTAGAGGGAGCTATTGCGCATGCACCCTGATCTCTGCCCCTTAGGCCTCACCCTCCCTATCCTTAGGCCCCATCCCTTAGCACTTCCCCACCATATGTTCCCCCCACAGGTAGGGAAAGGTTTACACTGCCTGCCCCTGCCTGCCCTGACCACCCGAGGGGGAGGGGGTGGGGGTGGGGGAGGCTTCAATGGCTTCTGTTCCCACCAGTGAGGCCATCACATCTGGTCCGCATTGCTGGGCCCGGGCTCACGAAAAATATTTAAGTGTGGATTTAAATATTAAAATCAGTCTCACGCCCAATTATGCCAGCAGATCAGGGCAGGTAAGATCATGCGAGATGAGAAACCATGCGTAAACCCAGTTTTTCTCTCATGATCTTACCAGCTCACCATGTTGATCGACCGGCGTGACAGGTTGGTAAGATCGCCCCAACATCTTTTCTTCCACATTAAAGAAATGTCTGTAATGCCGCCCCCACCCCCCATAACTATCAGCCATTAGACATGCAATACATTTAGCTCACTGATTAAGCTAGTCTCAACAGATAATGATGATGCACACTAATAAAAGGAAATCAATGTCATGTGAAATTTGACAAGTGAAATTTAAATTTGAAAAACACCCATGCCAACCTTTCAGCTCTCAATAAATCTATGTTAATGACGATGGAGTTAGGCCAGGAAGTTTTGGCCGTGACACAGAACTTTGTTTGTCCAGGAGGTTCTTTTCTAGCCCACCCATTGCTGCTGCAGCATCACGAGCTGACAGCAGGTTTCACCAGTGAAAATGTTCCCCCGCTGCGTCATCACACTTTTCTCCTGTGCACATGATGATACTTTCAACTTTAATTGTTATCGTGTGGGAACCAGCAAGAAACAAAACAGTGGCAGTGGCATCCACAGCTTTTTCAGTTGTCAGGAATGACGCACCTCAGTTAAAATTCCACCCTAAATTGTTATATTTTTCTTCTCTTCCTCCATATATAAATGTTTGAATTTTCAAAACCTTGACCCCCCCCCTGCATAAAACAAATGGGTACTTTTCCAAAATTGAGCGCTGCCGCAGTATTGCGCTCAGTGGGAAGCAGAATTCCAACATCTGCTTCCCACTGTTTATCCTGATTTTGATTTCCAATGGGAGAAGTTCACTCTGGAATAAAGTCACTCCCATTGCTCTTCCATGCTTTATCACCTTTTGACCTCTGCCATTTCTCTTTCCATACAGTTTTCTAGGAATTAGACCTTTGTTGCTTGGTTTCTTTCAAGGTCCTTTTGCTTTGTTTGGTAAAATATCTCTTCATTTAAATTCTTGACACTTGGTCTTTGCCACTTGCTCTTTTTTCTCGGTTTCTGGCGTGCACATCATCTGGACCTAACTGCTTTATATCATCCTGCTCCCTGACCTTCGCCTCTGCAATGTCACTGTTCATTCTCTTGATTTAGGCTGTGCAAATATTAAATAAAAGTCATGCTTTTGTTGCTTCCTTTGTTAGCATTTTCTTTGTTAACTTTCCTTGTTAGGATCTTTAAACATGTCTGAAATTGTACAGGGTGCAGGCCAAAATAAATAACCAGGGCAGTTCTTTCAGTGATGGTACAGAAAATCCTGCAAATGTTGTACAGGTCTACCGATGAATAAATTACACATTTCCCATAGCCCCAGTCATTCTGGTTCAGATGGTTGACCCTGCATTTAAAATTCTGCTCATAGTGGCCTTGCAGTGAGTTCCAAGAGAAGACACAATCTGCCTTCGGTTTGATGCAGAATTCTGACACAGAGCTGCAGCAAGCAGCTCTTGTGTTCTTAGCACCAGCTTGCAGGTCTGGTAGAGTAATGCCTCGCTTAGATTGTTTGCAGCGCATTTCTTTTATTTTGAACCCTCCTGGAGAGACTTTCTAATTGTGTGGAAGATGATGAGTGTGGCTAAAGGGGACTCACTCAAGTTTTCACTTTGTGTACCTGACGTGTGAAACTTGACACTGTGACTGCTGCACTACTTCACCTCTCTTCAGTTTCACAAGTGTAACTGAATCCAGCAGCAGCAAATGGATTTTCTCTTTAGTTTGTCAGATGGGCTCATGCAAGGCAGGTACAGGGTTTCTATAACACTGAAGTTACTAGGCTAAGTTGTCTTTTCTTACCATCTTCCAACCATAGTGATTCATAAGCGCAGAAAAGTGACAGGCAGGAACAGATCAGTTAACCCATGAGCTTCCCTCATGCACATTTTGCCAGGCACATCACAATTCGAGACTTCCTATTTAACCTCCCTCTCCTCCCCAAAGCTATATCATCTACTGGGAAAGGCAGCAGGAAGAGAAAATAAGGGAAAAATACCATGAAATGATTCCTTTCCACCCCCCAGACATTCAAAACTAATCCAGCAGATCACATTGACCATCTGTACATTAACTATTAATTCACATACATATACTTTTGTCTCAACATTGCCTCTCCCCAAAGGGTCGAACACCCTCTCAAAGGCATGCATAGAGTCAGCACCTACCACACCAACTGGTAATGTATCCCAGAAGCTCAGAATTCCCTGGGAAAAGAACTGTAACAACTAGCCTATTGCTGCAATAAGTTGTTTAAATGGAGATATTTAGATAATATCCTGTCCACTAACTTGCCATACTTGTGCAAACATAGAACTGGTGGTAGCACGGCGACACAGTGGTTAGCACTGCTGTCTCACAGCACCAGGGGCCCAGGTTCGATTCCCAGCTTGGGTCACTGTCTGTGCGGAGTTTGCACATCTCCTCCAGGTGCTCCGGTTTCCTCCCACAGTCCAAAGATGGCCGTAGTAAAAAAAAATTGCCCCTTAGTGTCAGAGGATGTGTAGGTTAGGAGAGTTAGCGGGATAAATGTGTGGGGTTATGGGGACAGGGAAGGGGGTGGGCCTGGGTAAGTTGCTCTGTTGGAGAGTTGGTGCAGACTCGATGGGCTGAATGGCCTCCTTCTGCATTTAGGGATTCTATGAACTGCTGGAGCCATTTAGATTATTCATTACTCATAGAACAGAATTTTCCCCAAAACTGACAAGTGTGTCATTCCAGGCATCAACATCAGTGCCAACGCCATCCTGAACCAACCCCACTCAGTGCTGCCCAACATGCTACACACCAAACCTGACTCACTAGGCCCTATTTACCCAGCCTGGGGCACTGCAATCATAGGGTGCTGAAATTAAATGGTCCCTCAGCACTTAGTTCCAGTCAAGCCAGGAGGATGGCTGCAAGAACGTTGTCAGCAACATTCCTGAAACTCCAAGGCCGATGGGAGGAGTTAAAGAACAAAGAACAGTACAGCACAGGAACAGGCCCTTCGGCCCATCAAGTCAACCATCTGTATCCCTCTATTCCCCGCCTGTTCATGAGTCCTAAAGCTTTCAGTCACAGGAGATGTTGCTGGCATCGAGTGACACCAATGCCAACACTGCAAGAATGGCGATCACAGTGGAGAACCTGAGGCAGGACTTCCGGGCCATGAGTGCTGCAGTTAAAGGCGTGGAGCAGTCTCTGAGGGCCTTGAGAGCATGGCCCAGACACAGATCATCATCATCAAGGGCTTCAACATCATGGAGCAGACAATGTTGGGTCGCCAGGACTGGCAGCACCAGGTGATGCACAGGCTTCTAGAGCTCATTCCAGCAGTTCCTTCATCTTATGGAGAAGCCCAGGGGCCCACAAGCATCCTGAGGGACGAGGGAATCCTGGAGCCCATCACGGAGCCTTCCAGTAAGGAGACTCCGACAGTCTCCAGCCCTGCTCAATCCCCACCTTCCTGATACCGGTGCAAGTCAGGGGCAGTGGGCTGAACAGGGTGACATGGCAACACCAGTGACACCCAAAAGTCGTTCGGGTCCTGTCAGGTTCAGGCTCTCCAGAGGAAGTGCACCAAGGGCATCACAGGCCCCAGGAAGCAGAAGGCAGCAGGCCGTCTCCATGTCTGATATGCATCCTGGGCAAACATAGACATAGCGGTGGGTCAAACAAGATTAATAAGTTGTAGGTGCACAGAGTGGGCGCAGGTGAAGTTAGACATTGTTGATAATGTAGCATTGTCACGGTTCACCATTTCAAATAATATTTCACCTCAAAACTGAAACTGCAACTGTGTTTGACCCCTGTCCCACAGGGAGGGTTCATTTCTCCATCAAAACTGAGAAACTGCTGGGGGCCCTTCAAGCAATCGAAACATTTAGACGCCCAAGCGACCTGAAGTGTCAGATATCCTGGAATGACTGTCTTATCATTCATTGAACCCTTAACTTTGTCCCTTTTCCCCCGCTTGGATAAAGGAATGTGTTCCCCCCTCCCCCCACGCTCAGACATGAGCCCAGGAGTCAGTGTGCAGTCAGCAGTCAGACACAAGCGGATCCTGAGGAACATCTCAGCTTTCCTCACAGCGAGTCCTCATTACCCTCCTGCATTGACAAGTGAATCACTCACATGGCCAATCCAGGCCCATCACACTGGTGAGATGTCAAGCGGGCGGGGGGCTGCTGGTCTGGGAAGGTTTGTGAGGAATGGAGCAGAGGTTTGGGAAGGTTAGAACAAAGAAAATTACAGCACAGGAACAGGCCTGCACCGATCATGCTGCCCGACTGAACTAAAATCTCCCACCCTTCCGGGGACCATATCCTTCTATTCCCATCCTATTCATGTATTTGTCCAGACGCCCCTTAAAACTCACTATTATATCTGCTTCCACTACCTCCCCCGGCAGCGCATTCCAGGCACGCACCACCCTCTGTGTAAAAAGCTTGCCGCGTACATCTCCTTTAAACCTTGCTCCTTGCACCTTAAACCTATGCCCCCGAGTAAATGACTCTTCCACCCTGGAAAAAAGCTTCTGACAGGCGTCCATGATTGCTAAGCAGTATAAGCAGCATACAACAGACAGAGCTAAGCAACTTCACAACCAACAGACAAGATGCGAGTTCTGCTCACTGCCAGATCCAGTCATAAAAGATGGTTAACAATTAGACAACTAATGGGAGGAGGAGGCTCTATAAACATCCTCATCCTCAATGATGAAGGAACCAACATGTCAGTGCAAAAGACTAGATTGAAGCATTTGCAACCATCTTCAATACTGTGAAGTGGATGATCCATCTTGGCCTCCTCCTGAGGTCCTCAGCATCACAAAAAACAGTTCTTTGCCAAATTGGTTCATTTCATATGATATCATTCATGTACTTGTCAAGACGCCCCTTAAAAGTCACTACCGTATCCGCTTCCACTACCTCCCCCGGCAACGAGTTCCAGGCACCCACTACTCTCTGTGTAAAAAATCTGCCTTGTACATCTCCTTTAAACATTGCCCCTCGCACCTTAAACCTGTGCTCCCTAGTAATTGACTCTTCCACCCTGGGAAAAAGCTTCTGACTATCCACTCTGTCCATGCCTCTCATAATCTTGTAGACTTCTATCAGGTCTCCCCTTAACCTCCGTCGCTCCAATGAGAACAAACCAAGTTTCTCCAACCTCTCCTCATAGCTGATGCCCTCCATACCAGACAACATCCTGGTAAATCTTTTCTGGACCCTTTCCAAAGCCTCCCCATCCTTCTGGTAGTGTGGCGACCAGAATTGAACACTATATTCCAAGTGCAGCCTAACTAAGGTTCTATAAAGCTGCAACATGACTTGCCAATTTTTAAACTCAATGCCCTGGCTGATGAAGGCAAGCATGCCATATGTCTTCTTGACTACCTTCTCCACCTGTGTTGCCACTTTCAGTGACCTGTGTACCTGTTCGCCCAGATCCCTCTGCCTATCAATACTCTTAAAGGTTTTGCCACTTACTGTATATTTCCCATCTGTATTAGACCTTCCAAAATGCATTACCTTACATTTGTCTGGATTAAACTCCATCTGCCATCTCTCCGCCCAAGCCTCCAACCTATCTATATCCTGCTGTATCCTCTGATGGTCCTCATCACTATCCGCAATTCCATCAACCTTTGCGTTGTCCGCAAACTTAATCAAACCAGTTACATTTTCCTCCAGATCATTTATATATATTACAAACAGCAAAGGTCCCAGCACTGATCCCTGAGGAATGCCACTTGTCACAGCCCTCCATTCAGAAACACACCCTTCCACTGCTACCCTCTGTCTTCTTTGACCGAGTAAGAGTTTTAACAACACCAGGTTAAAGTCCAACAGGTTTATTTGGTAGCAAATGCCATTAGCTTTCGGAGCCCTGCTCCTTCATCAGATGGAGTGGATATCTGCTCTTTGACCGAGCCAGTTTTGTATCCACCTTGCCAGCTCACCTCTGATCCCACGCGACTTCACCTTCTGCACCAGTCTGCCATGAGGGACCTTGTCAAAGGCCTTACTGAAGGTTGTGGGAGAGGAGGGTGCTGTGGAGCTGGTTGACACCAAGCCTCAATCCATGAACCTATGAGGGCCTTCCTGGTCCTCCTAAGCTGGCGCACCCTGGTTGCCGTCTGGCCTCCTTTCACACGGTCCCTCCTTGTCATAGGAAGCACGCTCCTCCCCGTCCTACTCCAGCATGTCAACCCACTACTGCGCGAGGTTGTGGAGGAAATGCAGGATACCCTCTGAGGTTATGTTAAAGAGCATTGCTGGTGCAGTCAATGTGGTGAAGAAGCATCTTTAGCAGCCATATGCACTGCTCGATTACTGTCCGGGTGGCTTTGTGAGCCTCATTAGAACAGTTATAAGGGGCGACACAGTATCAACACAGTAGCACAGTGGTCAACACTGCTGCCGCACAGCTCTAGGGACCCGGGTTCAATTAGGTGACTATTGCACATTCTCCCCATGTCTGCCTGGGTTTCCTCCGGGTGCTCCACAGTCCAAAGATGTGCAGGTTAGGTGGATTAGCGGGGTAAATCTTGGGGTTACGGGGGTAGGACAATGGATGGGCATGGCTAAGATACTCTGTTGTAGAGTTAGTGGAAACTCAAAGGGCAGAATGGTCTCTCTCTGCACTATAGGGATTCTATGAAGTCTTGGGCCTCCACTCTGGTGACTTCAGCCATGACCTTATCAGAAAGGCCTTCATTTCATGAGCCATTGCCGCAGCCTGGGATGGTCCTTAAAGACCCAGGGCTCTATGATTGTCCCAGTATGAAGCTGCCATGCACATTTCCTGGGAGTCGTTCACACACGTGCAAGATGATCAGTCAGTGGTCAAAGGCAAGTTGGACATTCAGGGTGTGGAACCCCTTATGGTTGATGCCATGTGCTCTCAAGGTGACATGTGATCCGTTGATGGCCCCCTGGACTGAGACATCCTGGCAATGGTCACGAATTCTGCAGTCGAGGCATCTTAGTGGGCCGGGTCGAGGTCAAAGTGGATGTAATTGGAGGCTCAGACTTTCAGAGCATCCATGACCTCTTAGATGTACTTATGGGCTGAAATCCCACACAAAATCACCACTCGAGCCCTGGAATGACCCAGTTGCATAGAACCTTAGGGCTGCCGTGAGCTTCACGGCCACTGGGAGTGGATGCCCTCCTACTCCTATTCAAACAAACCTCTTAATGTTGAGATCATTGTGCCAAGCGAAGCCAGACCTCAGATGTGCAACCACAGAGCCTATTGAAAGTCAATGAGGCATGAAATGCTGCATAAACAAACAACTTCAAGAGGATCTATGGTGCTTCAGTACAATCGCAAAAGCTCTTGGAGGTTGATGGGGCATGAAATGCTGTATAAACAAATAACGTCAAGAGGATCTATGAAGCCAGAGCACTTCTCTTTTACCACAGAGCCTCTTCAAATGTCATGAGGCATGAAATGCTTTCCAAGATAAGATTTTAAACGTGAAAGACACCAGACTTCAAGGTAACAGCATCCAACCACAACCCACAACCTGTCCACTCCAGCCCAGCCCAAGCCCCTCAACATCCGGCTCCCTTGAAGGATATCGCCCCCATGAGATTGAAATTGATTTAAATCAGGTTCTTGCCCTTTCAGGGTGTGAGCCTGATCACTCCAACAGGAAGGGCCCAGGATGATCGTATTCAGAGTGCCTGCTGGCATGAGTCCTGTTTTTGGCCTCACGCCAGAATCTGCAGCCCTTACAGGATTGGAGCCATGGCAAACGTGCCTGGAAATCACGGCCAACAGAGTTTTACAATGTTACCTGCAGAGAATTACAGCCAAAAACAGATGATTGATTTGTTTCCAAAAACAGTTCACAACAATCAGCCTTCAAATTGGCAATGGCAGTTGGACTGTGATTTTAAAAAAAACTCATAACTTACAAAAACACGTGTCTAGCTCTCAGCTCGATTAAACAATTTTCATTTCAGTTACAGCCCTGAAGCATTCCACAGCCCACACATCAATACAAGTTGCATTTAAGAAAAAAAACAACACTTGCATTGAAAATGTGCCTTTCACAAGTTCAGGATGTCCCAAAGCACTTTACTAATTTAATTTTTTTGCCATATGGACACTGCTGCAATGTAAGGAATGAGTACCCCCCCCCCCCCCCCCCCTCTCCAGTTCACTACACCTCCATATATTGCTCAGCGCAGCTGAGGGAAGTTAAATCAGTCTTTAATCTTGAATTACATCTGGCACCCCTGATATTTTGCTAACCCATTTTAAAAGGTGTGATCTTTTAATTCACATTAACTCAATAATTAACCATGATTCAAACTTTCTGTTGAATTTCATATCTAACAGCTTTGGCTTTCTCCTCCTGAATGATCATCTCGTGGAGCTGATTGGCAACCCACTCTAAAAGTTGTCTGTGTTTTGTTCCATTGAAAACAGTGGGATGAAAGTCAGCTGCATTCCACAATGTTGCACTCCCCACAATATTAATGCCCAAGGCAGTGCGGGTGAAAATGGCCCCGGTGATATTGTAAAAACAAATTACCAAATAAGGACAAGTGTGATACTTGTTGCTTTCTTAATTGGGGTTGTACCACTAACTCAACATTTCATTACCAATTTTGTTTTATATTTAAGAAAAATAGTTACCTCATGAGTAAAAGATTACGCCAATGTTTTGCCTGCATTGTGTGCAGGTCATAATGCTGCCATCCAAGTATGATAAACCCATCCATGGGGATTTAGAATAAACTGCTCACCACTGGCAATTCTGTTTCTAACTTTACATTTCAAATACAAAATTCCATAAAACTGACATGCTTTCTTTTTAGTAATTGACATAATATTCAGAAACGTAGTCTTTGTGAGGAGGACACAGACAGACTGATGGAATAAGCAAGCTGGGGCCCCAGTTTTACACCTCATCTTCAAAAACAACACCACCAATGATGCAGCGCTTCGTCAGGTGAAAGGATGGAGTTTCATTTTCGTTTATGTCTTGATGTAGGCTTAGGGTCTAAGACACAGTAAAAAAGGTACAGACCATTGCAGGCCTCTTGTCACTGTAACAGCCTCTTACACTGTAAGAAGTCTCACAACATCAGGTTAAAGTCCAACAGGTTTATTTGGTAGCACAAGCCACAAGCTTTCGGAGCACTGCCCCTTCATCAGGTGAGTGGGAGTTGTGTTCACAAACAGGGCATATGTAGACACAAACTCAATTTACAAGATAATGGTTGGAATGCGAGTTGGAATGATTGGAAGACTCACATTCCAACCATTATCTTGTAATAATTAACTTTGGGGGGTGGGGGGGAAGCTAACTTCAATGGGGCAAGAATAGAGCTGGGTCGAATAAATTTGAGTGAAAGGTTGACAGGAAAAATGGCAGCCAGATAGTGGGCTACCTTCAAAGAGGAGATAGTTCAGGCAGTCAACATGTATTCTCTTGAAAGGAAAAAGGTCAGGCAAACAAATCCAGAAATCCTGGATGACAAAAGGGATAGGAATGAAAAAGGAAAAAAGTGTGATTATGACCGATATAGGGACAAATACAATTGAGAACCAGCTGAATATAGAAAGTTCAGAGGGAAAGTGAAAAAGCAAATCAGAGAAGGAAGGAGGGACTATGAAAAAAGACTAGTTGCCAACATAGGGTCTTCTGTAGACATATAAAAAAGTAAAACGGTGATCCAGGAGCAAAAATGGATTTTAAACATGGAGAAAGAGGGCATAGCTGAGGTTTTAAATGAATACCTTGCATCTGTGATTACCAAGGGAAAAGATGCTATCCCGGCCAGGGTGAAAGGGGAGGTAATTCAGACACTAGAAGAGTTTAAAATTGATAAGGCGGAGGTATTGGATAGGCTGGCTGTATTTAAAGTTAAGACATCAGGACTGCATATGATGCATCCAAGTAAATGGAGGAAAGTGGAAATTGCAGGGTGCCAACCATCATTTTTCAGCCTTCCTTAGCCACAGGGGTGGCTCCAGAAACTGGAGAACTGCAAATGTTACATCCTTGTTCAAAAAAGGGTGTAAAGATAAATCCAGTTCCTCTGATGACAGCAGTCAGAGCCATGCCGATGGCACTATGAGTGGTTCAACTGTATGATGGGACAGGGGGAAGCTTGGGAAAGCAGTAATAATAATATATTTAAAGGTGTTTCTGCAACTGCAGAAGCAATTCCAGGATGGCATTTTGCCCTCAGGGTCACTGAGCGGCTACAGAGCATTCTAGGAGGACTGTATGAGGCATCAACAGCCAGAGATCGTGATCAATATCCGATCATCATCAGTAACAGCAATACAGGTAGAAAGAAGGATGAGGTCCAGCTGTCAGATTTTGGTGATCTAGGACGGAGACAAAGAAATAGGACATCAAAGATAGAAATCTTTGGATTAGTCCTGCTGCCACATGCTAATGAGTTTTGAAACAGGAGGAGAGGGCAGATAGAATCATCGAATCCCTACAGTGCAGAAGGAGGCAATTAGGCCCATCGAGTCTGTACCGACCACAATCCCACCCAGGCCCTATTCCTGTAACCACACATATTTACTTTGCTAATCCCCTGACACTAGGGTCAATTTACCATGGCCAATCAACCTAACCCACACATCTCTGTACTATGGGAGGAAGCTGGAGCACCCGGAGGAAACCCACACAGACAAGGCGCGAATGTGCAAACTCCACACCGACAGGGACCCGAGGCCAGAATTGAACCCGGATCCCTGGCGTTGTGAGGCAGCAGTGCTAATCACTGTGCCACCGTTTCACCCCCGAATGATGAATTGAGGTTGCAGAGATGGTGCACTAGGGAGGGCTTTAGAATCCTCGGACTGGTTCTGGGGGAAGTCGGAACTAAACAAGCTGGACAGGTTGCAGCTCAACAGAGCCAGGATCAACTTCCTTGTGGGGCCATTTACTATTGCTGTTGGGTTTAAACCAACTTAGCTGAGGGATGGGAACAGGGATGTAGCATTAGAAAGGAGAAATCAGGTGCACAAAGGATTGGGAGGGGCAGATAGCACCAGAGTAAGAAAAAAATAAGATATTAGGTGGGGTCAGACTAAGAGGTAATGCAATGTCAAAATTAGGTCTCCAGTACGCATATAAATGCATATGTATATAGATACGAAACACTATAGTAGCAACTATAGTTGGTGAGCTGCACATAGCCACTGTTGTGTGCTGAGTTTGAGAATTTGGAATTTGATGTTGGTAAAGATGTAAAAAAGCTACAGGGAAAAAAACATTGTGTGGTCCCTTTAAAAGCTGGTGTTTTGTTTCAGTGCTTGGAGGTTTAAAATGCAAAGTACATACAAATGTTTCAGCTTGGACCCTATCAAAAAGTCAAGCAGTAGTCTTGTCAAGACAACCTGTTTTGTTGAATTTAGCCCCAGCAATTTAAAGCAGGCACTATGCTACCATGAACCTATAAAATTTGAATTTGATGGTGTCAACAACATCCGACCAATCCTATTGTAGAAATATTGATAGGTCGTCACAATATTGAGAGAGTGCGGGGGAAAAACAGAGGAGCAACTGAAGAACTGCCACCTCTTAAGCCTCGAGAGGGAGAGAGCAGTTCTCAACTCCGCCAGCTTCAGATATCTCTTAAGGGAACACAGCATCTAACTAGCGAAAGGTACCAAATCAGAAAGAACTTTCAGACAGAGGATTCAACAGAAGAAATCCAAAATATTCCGAAAGCCACAAACCTGGTTGTATTTTTGAGAGTGACTGATTTCTATTTTTTTTTTGGCAAATGAACGAGTATTGTATTTATTTCAACAGCATACCTTCGAATCTTATTTTATTTGATATATTACTTGTTTAAAGTTCCCTGTTAGTTAAATAAATAAATGGTTGAGTGTTCATTTTAAAGTGAGTGTCAGGCATTTCTGTTAGTTACCCACTAAACGTCACTGAAGAACAGTTCACACCTCCCCATACACTTTTAACAGATTATGAGGTGAGGTGTTCCTCTTTGGGGGATTTGGTGTTACTTCTAAAAAGGGAGTCAACCTCCGCATTGTAACACCACACAGGAATATAATTTTGTGGCAATAGAGAACAAAGAACAGTAGAGCACAGGAACAGGCCCTTCAGCCCACCAAGTCTGTGCCAACACAGATGCCTCTCTAATCTAATATTTTCTTGTCTCTATGTGGTCCACATCCCTCTATTCCCTGCCTATTCATGTATCTATCCAGATGCCTCTTGAACATTGTTATAGAATCTGCTTTGTTAAAGAATCTGCTTCCAGCACTTCCTCCGGCAGCATGTTCCACTTATTCACTACCCTTGGTGTGAAAATCTTGCCCCTTACATCTCTTTTAAACTTTCCCTCTTTCACTTTCAACCTATGCCCCTGAGTAATTGACCCTTCGACGCTGGGAAAAAGACTGACTATCCACTCTATCCAAGCCTGTCATAATCTTGTAAACCTCCCTATCAGGTCTCCCCTCATCATCCAAGGTTTCAGTGAAAACAATCCAAGTTTGTTCAATCTTTCTTCATAGTCCATATCCTCCAAACCAGGCAACATCCTGGCAAATCTCTTCTGCACCCTTTCCAATGCATCAACATCCTTCTGGTAGTGTGGCAACCAGAATTGTACACAATACTCCAAATGCAGCCTAACCAAAGTCTTATACAGCTGCAACATGATTTTCTAATTCCTATACTCAACGCCGTGACCGATGAAGGCCAGCATGCTATATGCCTTCTTAACCACCCGAGTTGCCACCTTCAGGGAACTGTACATCTGAATGCCTAGATCCCTCTATATGCTAATATTTCTAAAGGGTTTACCATTTACTGTATACTTTTCTTCTGCAGTGGACCTTCCAAATCGCATCACCTCACATTTGTCCAGGTTAAATGCTATCTGCCATCTTTTGGCTCAGGTCTCCAGCCGATTTATATCCTGCCATATCCTCTGACAATATTCTTCACTATCTGCTATGCCCCCAATTTTTGTATCATCTTCAAATTTACTGATCAAACTACTTACATTTTCCTCCAAATAATTTATATACATATATTACAAACAGAGGCCCCAGCACTGATCCTTGTGGAACACTGCTTGTCACAGATCTCCAGTTAGAAAAAGTATCCTTCCACTGCTACTCTCTCTGTTTTCTATGCCCAGGCCAGTTTTGTATCCATCTTACCAGCTCACCTCGGATCCCATATGACTTCACCTTCTGTACCGTCTGGAGAGGATTCTTAGAGACAGGATGTATGTGCATTTAGAACGGAACAATCTCATTAGTGACAGACAGCATGGTTTTGTAAGAGGGAGGTCGTGCCTTACAAATTTGGTGGAGTTTTTTGAGGAAGTGACAAAAACGGTTGATGAAGGAAGGGCCGTGGATGTCGTCTATATGGATTTCAGTAAGGCATTTGACAAAGTCCCACATGGCAGGTTGGTTAAGAAGGTTAAGGCTCATGGGATACAAGGAGAAGTGGCTAGATGGGTGGAGAACTGGCTTGGCCATAGGAGACAGAGGGTAGTGGTCGAAGGGTCTTTTTCCGGCTGGAGGTCTGTGACCAGTGGTGTTCCGCAGGGCTCTGTACTGGGACCTCTGCTATTTGTGATATATATAAATGATTTGGAAGAAGGTGTAACTGGTGTAATCAGCAAGTTTGCAGATGACACGAAGATGGCTGGACTTGCGGATAGCGAAGAGCATTGTCGGGCAATACAGCAGGATATAGATAGGCTGGAAAATTGGGCGGAGAGGTGGCAGATGGAGTTTAATCCGGATAAATGCGAAGTGATGCATTTTGGAAGAAATAATGTAGGGAGGAGTTATACAATAAATGGCAGAGTCATCAGGAGTATAGAAACACAGAGGGACCTCGGTGTGCAAGTCCACAAATCCTTGAAGGTGGCAACACAGGTGGAGAAGGTGGTGAAGAAGGCATATGGTATGCTTGCCTTTATAGGACGGGGTATAGAGTATAAAAGCTGGAGTCTGATGATGCAGCTGTATAGAACGCTGGTTAGGCCACATTTGGAGTACTGCGTCCAGTTCTGGTCGCCGCACTACCAGAAGGACGTGGAGGCGTTAGAGAGAGTGCAGAAAAGGTTTACCAGGATGTTGCCTGGTATGGAGGGTCTTAGCTATGAGGAGAGATTGGGTAGACTGGGGTTGTTCTCCTTGGAAAGACGGAGAATGAGGGGAGATCTAATAGAGGTGTCCAAGATTATGAAGGGTATAGATAGGGTGAACAGTGGGAAGCTTTTTCCCAGGTCGGAGGTGACGATCACGAGGGGTCACGGGCTCAAGCTGAGAGGGGCGAAGTATAACTCAGATATCAGAGGGACGTTTTTTACACAGAGGGTGGTGGGGGCCTGGAATGCGCTGCCAAGTAGGGTGGTGGAGGCAGGCACGCTGACATCGTTTAAAACTTACCTGGATAGTCACATGAGCAGCCTGGGAATGGAGGGATACAAACGATTGGTCTCGTTGGACCAAGGAGCGGCACAGGCTTGGAGGGCCGAAGGGCCTGTTTCCTGTGCTGTACTGTTCTTTGTTCTTTGTATCAGCCTGCCATGAGGAACCTTATCGAAGGCTTTACTGAAGTCCATGTATACAATGTCCACTGCCCTGCCCTGGTCAGTTTTTCTTGTCACTTCCTCAAAGAACTCAAATCAAGTTTGTGAGACACAACATCCCCTTCAGAAAACCAAGTTGCCTATCGCTAATAAGCCTATTCTTTTCTAGATGTGAGTACCTAAGATGACTCACAGACCTGTAATTTCCCAGATTCTCTCTTCCGCCCTTCTTGAACAGAGGAACAAAGGAGAACTATGATGATGCGTAGGATAGGTGACTGAGCCATGGTAAATGTGCTCGGTTACAGGCATAGGGGAGTAATGATGCTCTTCAGAGAGTCGGTGCTGACTCCATGGGCTGAATGGCCTCTTTTTGCATTTTTGCACTGTTGGGATTCTATAGATCTATGAATTTGGAAACCATCAGGGAAAATCTGATCAAGGTATTGGCTGCAGTTTTCTCATCATTGCATCCACAACCTGTGATGCTTTTTCAATTGCATTGCAGAGCTAAACAAATTCTGCTTTCCACTATAAAATCCGCACAATGCCATTGAAAGATACTGAACACTCAGCATTAAAGCAATGCAAAATGTATTCAATGTGCTTGCAGTTATGTATTTTGCCATCTTTAAGACAAGTAAAACTTTACAGTCAATGTCCTTGCTTTTACAATGTTACTTCATGTACATGAGCTGCCACACCTTACGTGTTGTAAAATATCTGACTGCAGTACAGTAACAAAAAAAAATTTGCATTGCATTTCAGAAATCCATTTTTTTTGCACGAGTGTTCCCAAAAGGATCCTATTCCATGTACCAGTATGATCACACACACTTAATAAGCAGCGAAAGTTGATGCTGAAGAGGAAAAGTCCATGCAATAAGTCTGCTCCATACTATAAGTGCTGATAGCAGAAAACTAACCTAATTGTCAGCCACAGTGTTTTATTAATGCATTAGTTGATGGGTAGAGATAGTGGAGTGAGATGACCATAGAAATTAATCTGACAAAAAAATACTGCTGACAGTTTGGATAAAGCTTATTTGTGTATACATATATTTGTTAAACATTTTGGAGAGCTTGCTGCTTCCATCATAAAGCTGTGCATTGATAATTGAGGATGAAAATAGCCTTTGTTAAAATTTAAGGCAGATGTATTGGTCTGGAATTTCAGAGTCAAGGGTCTTGGATCTGGAAGTCGTGTCTTCATTTCTCACAGATCCCATTTTGCAGTGGAAGTAAGGAGGATGGAGGATGATTCACACATAAGAGAAACCTGAGCCCTATAGGGCCATCTGAACTCAGTGCTAAGTCCAAACTGACTCATTTTTGGTTGCAACAAAGCCATTAACCCAGTGTGGGAGTAACAAATTATTAGAGTAGTTATTAATACTCTTGAAGGCCGGAGAATGTCTGTAGAACTGTGAAACTGTGAATTTATTTAAACCCCAAATCTGTTAAAACTAAAGAAACACAGCCTGGCAGTTTCAGTGAGTCCCCAGAGGGACTCAAAATGCTAACTCTGTTTTTCTTTCCACAGATGCTGCCAGAACTCCTGTTTTTGTTTCCCAGAATTTTCTGTACTTATTTCAGATTTCCAGTATGAGCAATATTTTGCATTTATTTTAGGACTTAACTGCCTGTCATATTGAATGGTTTGTTTAATCTATTTTTGATTATGCTAGTCTGGTAACTAATGTTTGTACACTAGCTAGATTGCTTAAGCCTGTGAATGGAGCTAGCGAATTAAATTGCAAATGACACAGGCAATATCCCAGAAAGAGTCTGGGATCTGAGATGCAAATATGCATGTGGTGAAACTACTGCAAGTTTTGAGATGTTTTAAAGTTCTATAAATAAACCATTTGGATTTAAATCCAGAGTCATCTCTGCATTGCTTTACGATAAACAAGATATACAGCCAACTAGCAAATTTGTAACAAAAATTGTCCGGAGATGGTTGAGAAAAGTTTAACTTTAGCAGCTCCAGCAACACCTGGAGACCCTCCAATGTTGTGGGATTGCATGCTACAGGAATGGATCAGCCAGATGTAGCAGCAATTTTCAAGATGACGATAATTGTACATTGCCTTGGAGCAGAAGGCTGGTGAATATTCAAGCAGCTCACGGAAACTTTGTCTGTGTTGATAAAGCAATTATGTGCCCTTGTGAAATACTTTGAACTAAAGAAACATGTGATGGTCGAACAATATACTTTGCATCAGAAATACCAGGGAAATGGAGAACCTATAAAACAACATGTGACAGTTCTGAGAAATTTTGTTTCTACATGTAAATTTGGTATACTAACCAATGAGCTAAACTGACCAATTAATTGAAAAGACTCCAATCCACGAATTAAGAAACATTTCCTCATGGAGATGCTTTAACTTGGAATAAGCCACAACATTGGCAGATTGGATTTGGACTGTCATTCACATTCAAAGAGGTTACACAGCAATGCAAACTTAGACCCAAGTTGCAGACACAGTTTGCCCATACGGCTCAAGTGCAAAGGTTATGGATGAAGATCTTAGCAATCTCATCAACAAATGCCCCATCACAGTCAGATACCTGCAAATTGTGGAAAGGCTCATTGTTACAAGAGTCAACTTACCATCTTGTCAGGCAGAAGTCAGGATCCAAGTCCTGACAGACTTCAGGGATTTTGCACATGCGTGGGCCAGAACCAGGCAGCACATGTGCAATCCAGAATTTTGCAGTGCTTCAGGCTGAGGACAGGCCCTGTGAGGCTGCACAAAAAGAAAACAGTGTGAAAATTGGACTATGTCTCTCAGAAGCTGAGCACCATAATCAGAGAAGGAGCTCGAAGCAGGCAACAGGGAGTGGAGACAGGAGAGGTCCCAAAGAGAGTCGCAGATAAGATTATGGAGAGGGACAAAGAAAGAGGTTCCAAGCAGAAAAAAGGGGCTGCAGTTGGCAGACTATAAGAATTGGGGCTCAAATGAAACACTAGATCTAAAAAGGTTGGTGAATTCTTGGTGTGGACCATTGGGGTGAAGATACCCTTTTGGAGCAATAGTATGCTGCTTGGCATGGCTAAAGAACTGAAGTTGTGCTTGTGAGTTGGTGCTGGAGTGTAGACTCGGAAATCCAGGGGAATGGAGTCTCAGAAGACTAAAACCTGCAAGTTGCGCCATGTTTGAGGCGCTTCCAAACCAGAGCAACCTTTGGAGAGAATTCCAAGATGAGATCTTCAAAGATGAAAACTAGAATCCTTTCAGAGAGAGAGAGAGAGAGAGAGACAGAGTTCCAATAAGATTGATTGTCTTAATATTTACTGATAACTGGGTGGAATGTTGAGAAATCTGTCTTGGTCGCATCTGCCATTTATTGTGCAGTGTGGTGTGTTTGATCACAGTTTTTCTATTAATTCACACATATGTCATACTAACTCTGAAAATAGTTATTGTAAATTGTTTCATCTTTCTGACCTTGTATAGTAAAGTTTATTGTTTGTTCAAAACCTGTGGAACTTTGTTACTTTATTCTCTTAGCAAGTGCCTTGAATCTCAAACTTTTTACCTCAAACAAAAAGTTTTTGGTCCCTAACCAATCATACCAAACATTTGGGGGTCTGGTCCAGGATTGTAATATCAGCTAGTCACAACGCAATATCCAGCTTGAGGGAAGAAATGCAACCTGTGCTTTAAGTGAAACCTTTTTGCAAAGTTGTGCAGATCATTGAAGAAGACTTCATCGATTTGACACATGGAATGGTCTTTTCCTGACAGTAAGGTACAGCATGTATACATAATCACACAAGGTAACTCATCCTTCAAACAGCTATATCAGGTGAACACACACACAATTATCCATGGCCAGGACAAAACTTCTGGAAAAGGATTTGATCACATAAGTGTGTGAAGAACCACAAAGAACAAACACGCAAGTGGGACTATTTCAGTGTGAGGCTTTGGGCGGAATGTTACCAAAAAAATGGCCAAGCGTCAGGTTCTGACCGAAAACCAGTGTGTTTCCCGCCAGAGAAACAGGCAGGTTTTCTTCTCAGATCTTATGGTACTTCATCAAAAAATAAAGCAAATGGACATGTTTCATGCTGTCATTTTGAGGGATGGGGCTTAAGCACACAGTTATGCTTGCACTACTCCCATTCTGCCAGTGTCATTACTGTTATCTCTCAACCAGCCAGCCCTGACCACTGCCATATATGCCAAGGTAGTATAATCTGAAGCTAGACTTTTTAAGCCCAGAGCTGCTTGACAGCATCCTGTAAAGGCTTCTGCAGTCTCCATTAGTGAAAGTCAACAGCTTTGCACTAGCCATGTTGCAGCCACTGCATGATCAATTCATAGGAGCACTAGGGATAAGGCATATAAAATAGGCACCAAGTGAGCGAACAACTTTTATATGAAATATTGGAATGCTCAGAGGACTGTGGATTAGTGCAGAATGAAAGTAGCATGATTTGTGTCAGGATAATGGACTTAAACTGGTAAGATCTGCTAAACACGGTCACAAAACAACTTCATATTCAGCGGCAAGTAGAACATTTGTGGTTGCACCTCAGCATTTAGATACAAGCCTGCAAAGCATCATGTACATAATCAATGGCAGTCTGCACCATGGAAAAACCTAATATCCAAGTAAAGCCATGTTCATGTTTTGCCTGCTTCTCCCTGGTCAGAAAATGAACTCCTTCACTATCACTGGCCATGCCAGCCTTGCCCTGCTTTGAGGCTAGTGGCCTGCTTCCAAGAATCAGCAGAGTTTTACGAGCACCTCCATGTTAAAGCTTGCATGACACACAAACTGCTCCTGGCCTATGTTGATCTAAGAGAAGTGCTCTCAAAGAACCCTCAGCTGAAAGCCCTTCTTCCTCTTGTCAGCAACTTGTCCTATTCTTTACTGGCTCTGTCCAACCTCTTTTCATGTTGAAATTCAAGAGAGTGACTGTAACTCTTAACACCCATGATTAGGAGCAAGTGGTCTGACCAGAGTTTTTGGATGTCAAAACCAAGGCTTCGCCAAGTTCAGTACTATTCCCTGTTAATTTCACCAACTTTAAACCATTCTGCCAACCACTAAGCATCTCTAGAAACTCTAACGGAGCCAGTGGAGAGTATAGAGTAACTAGAATCATAGAGTGGTTACAGCACAGAGAGAGTCATTTGGCCCATAATGACAGTGCCAGATCTCTGCAAGAACAACTCAGTTAGTCCCACTCACTCACTCATTGCCTAGCGCCCTTTTTTTTCTCTCTTCAGGTGTTTATGAAAGTTTTTTTTCCAAGGTCCCAGATTGAATCTCTCTCTTTCACACTTTCAGGAAGTGCATTCAAGATCCTAAACACCCTCTGTGTAAAAGCATTTTTCTTCATCTTGCTGTTGGTTCTTTTGCCATTCATCTTAAACCAGTATTGTCTGATTCTTGAATCTTCCTCCAATTGGAGCTATTTCTCTCTACCTAGTCCGTCCAGACCCCTCATTATTTTAAACTCTTCTGTCAAATCTCCTTCAGCCTTCTCCTTAAAGGAGTGTCTTGGCTTCTTCAATCTATCCACATTACTGAAGTTTCTCATCGCTGAAACCATTCTTGTAATTTTTTCTGCACTTTCTCGAATGCTTTCACATCCTTCCCAAAATGTGATACCCAGAATTGAATACAATATTCCAGTTGAGATGGAACCAGTGCTTTGCAATGGTTCATCATAATCTTTGCACTCTGCCTTTAGTAAGAAATCTCACAACACCAGGTTAAAGTCCAACAGGTTTATTTGGTAGCACAAGCCACTAGCTTTCGGAGCGCTGCCCCTTCATCAGGTGAGTGGGAGTTCTGTTCACAAACAGGGCATATAAAGACACAAACTCAATTCACACAATAATGGTTGGAATGCGAGTCTTTACAGGTAATCAAGTCTTAAAGGTACCGACAATGTGAGTGGAGAGAGCGTTAAGCACAGGTTAAAGAGATGTGTATTGTCTCCAGCCAGGACAGTTAATGAGAATTTGCAAGCCCAGGAAAGTCGTGGGGGTTACAGATAGTGTGACATGAACCCAAGATCCCAGTTGAAGCCGTCCTCATGTGTGCGGAACTTGGCTATCAGTCTCTGCTCAGCGACTCTGTGTTGTCGTGTGTCGTGAAGGCCGCCTTGGAGAACGCTTACCCAAAGATCAGAAGCCGAACGCCCGTGAATGCTGAAGTGTTCCCCAACAGGAAGAGAACAGTCTTGCCTGGTGATTGTCGAGCGGTGTTTATTCATCCGTTGTCATAGCGTCTGCATCGTCTCCCCAATATACCATGCCTCGGGACATCCTTTCCTGCAGCGTATCAGGTGGACAACGTTGGCCGAGTTGCAAGAGTATGTACCGTGTACCTGGTGGATGGTGTTCTCACGTGAGATGAGGGCATCCGTGATGATGATCCGGCACGTCTTGCAGAGGTTGCTGTGGCAGGGTTGTGTGGTGTCGTGGTCACTGTTCTCCTGAAGGCTGGGTAGTTTGCTGTGGACAATGGTCTGTTTGAGGTTGTGCGGTTGTTTGAACGTAAGAAGTGGGGGTGTGGGGATGGCCTTGGCGAGATGTTTGTCTTCATCAATGACATGTTGAAGGCTCCGGAGAAGATATCGTAGCTTCTCCGCTCCGCGAAATTACTGGACAACGAAGGGTACTCTGTCCGCCGTGTCCCGTGTTTGTCTTCTGAGGAGGTCAGTGCGGTTTTTCGCTGTGGTGCGTCAAAACTGTCGATCGATGAGTCGAACGCCATATCCTGTTCTTATGAGGGCATCTTTCAGCGTCTGGAGGTGTCTGTTGCGATCCTCCTGTGATCTAAGCAGATCCTGTGTATACGGAGGGCTTGTCCGTTGGGGGTGGCTTCTTTAACGTGTTCAGGGTGGAAGTTGGAGAAGTGAAGCATCGTGAGGTTATCCGTGGGCTTGCGGTACAGTGAGGTGCTGAGGTGACCGTCCTTGATGGAGATGCGTGTGTCCAAGAATGCAACCGATTCCGGAGAGTAGTCCATGATGGTGGAATGGAACTTGTTGATGTCATCATATAGTTGTTTCAGTGATTGTTCACCATGAGTCCAAAGGAAGAAATTGTCATCGATGTATCTAGTGTATAGCATCGGTTGAAGGTCCTGTGTGGTGAAGAGGTCTTGTTCGAACCTGTGCATCAAGATGTTAGCATATTGAGGTGCGAATCTGGTCCCCATGGCTGTTCCGTGTGTCTGGATGAAGAACTGATTGTTGAAGATGAAGACATTGTGGTCCAGGATGAAGCAGATGAGTTATAAAATTGCATCTGGAGATTGGCAGCTGTCTGCATTGAGTACTGAGGCAGTTGCAGCAATGCCATCGTCATGGGGGATGCTGGTGTAGAGTGCCAAGACATCCATTGTGATGAGGAGTGCTCCTGGTTCAACTGCTCTATGTGTGCTGAGTTTCTGTAGGAAGTCCATAGTGTCGCGACAAAAGCTGGGGGTTCTTTGTACAATGGGTTTCAGGATGCCCTCAATGTAGCCGGAGAGATTCTCGCACAGGGTCCCATTGCCCGATACGATGGGACAGCCGGGTGTGTTTGCCTTGTGTATCTTCGGGAGGCAGTAGAGATCTCCAACACGGGGAGTACGTGGGATGAGAGCACGGAGGACGCTCTGAAGTTCCGGATCAAATGTCTTGATCAGTCTGTTGAGTTGACGGATGTGTTCTTTGGTCAGATCTGCAGGTAACTGTCTGCAGTGTTCCTCGTTGTTCAGTTGTCGGTACACTTCTTTGCAGTAATCCGTTCTGTTCAGTACAATGGCCCCTACTTCGCTGGTTTGATGACAATGTTGCGGTTGGTCTTCAGAGCGCGGATGGCGTTGCGTTGTGCTTGGGTGATGTTCGGGGCTATTTTGTGAGTGCGGCTGATGAATCTGGTGTTGACACACCTCCTGACGGCTTGGGCATACATGTCAAGTCGAGGGCAGCGGCCTTCCGGAGGAGTCCAATTCGACTTTTTCCTCTTCGGTTGCTGCACTGCGGATCTCTCTGCCAGCTGTTCTGGTTCATTGTGTTTGCTGTTAGCCACTTGGGGTTTGTGGAAGAATTCCCGCAGCCTCATTCCCCTAATGAATTCCTCTGTGTCTGCTGCGAGACTGATGGGGTCTATTTTGGTGGTGAAGCAGAAATTGAGCCCTCGGCTGAGAACTTCGATTTCATCTGGTTATTTATAAAGCCCAGGATCCCATCTGCCTTTTGAACTACTTTCTCAGTCTGCCCTGTCACCTTCAATGATTTGTGTGTATATACCTCCAGATTTCTCTTATTTCTACACCCCTTTTGGAATTATCCCCTTTATTTTATTTTCCCTCTCCATGTATTTTCTACCAGCGTATATCACTTCATATTTTTCTGCATCAAATTTCATCTGCCAAGTGTCCGCTCATTCCACTTGCCAGTCAACATCCTCTTGAGGTTTAGCACCATCCTCTCAGTTCACAATATTTTCAGGTTTTGTGTCGCCTGCAAATTTTGAACTCGTTCATTACACACCCAAGTCTAGGTTAATCATTAATATAGATCAAGAAAGGTAATGACCCTTGGCAACCCCATAGTATTCATTCTTCCAGTTTGAATAACAACCATTTACCGCAACTCTGCTCCCTATCACATAGCCAATTTCATACCCAAGCTAGCATTATCCCTTTTATTTCATGGGCTTCACCTTTTCTGCCAACTTATTTGGTGGCACTTCATCAAACTTCTTGCATACCATGTGAACTACATTCCCCTCATCAACCCCTCACTTGCCAAAGCCTGCAGTCCCCCAGCTTTTGGTTCTGGTGGTGAGGCCCATACTGTGCAAGTAAATCTGAGCCCAGAGTCCTAGTAGATAAATACCTGGACAAATGTGTTGAAGAGGAAAACTTGCACCGTTCTGAGGAAATTATTCAAAAGCAGAGTCTTTTTTCTTCAACTCACTGTATTCCTGCCTAAATTGCCAAGAATTAAGTCTTAATTTTGAGTTTGATGCAGAAAGCCTACAGCAAAAAGGGCTACATCTTTAGTCTTTCAGTTATTTACCCTCATCCTTGCAGCCCCAATCTTCAGTACGTTATTTGGGAAAGGGAGGTTGTTGTGTGAAATCTAATCGCTTTATCACCAATGAGAAATGAGGCTGTCGGAAGATACAGCTCAGAAACAGCTCAGATGGAAGCCTTCATGCAAACCTTGACATCCTCCAACCCTTTCACTGGAAGCATTGATATTAATGCAGTTTGATCATGTCTGCATTCTGTACTCACCAACATGAGAAGCAAAACAATATCGGGATTATCACAAGCACACGCCACGTGCAGCGCAGTCCACAAATCCTCATCTTGCCGATTAACGTTTACTCCCCTTTCTATCAGAATCTCTGCAGCAAAGACGTTGTCATACCGGGCACACTGTTTAAAGGAGAATGCAGCACGTTAGCAATGTTTATATCTTTCTTCATCTACACTTTTTATACAGCACCAATTTAAGTTTAACTTTTTACCCCTCCACTGTGCAATAGAGCCAACTGTAGTACAACAAATTGGGTTGTTGCTGCTTTCCCCCGAGAGGCCTTCCCCTCAACAGTATCCAAAGCGGTATACTCGTTTTGCAGGGGAATGGCCGCAGGAGATTCCTGCATTGCCTACCAAATCCTCTTGCTCTGCCTGGTGGTCACCCATTTCCTTCCTGCCTGTGGAGTCATAGCCTGTGGTGTGACCATCTCTCTATATGTATTAACAACGATACTCTCCCCCTCACGGATGCTCCAATGTCTCCATCCACTACTCCAGCTCCGAACCCGGGCTTCCATGAGCTGCAGCTGGAGACACTTCCTGCACACATGCTGGCCCTGGACACTGGAGATGTTCCTGGCTTCTCACATAGAGCGTGAGGAACACACCATGGCTTTGAGCACTCCTGCCATGACATACCATTTTAAATTCAACCTTTTGGAAGATGCTAAATATCATTTCTCTAGGGCCCTTCTTCCCCGGTCCTCGTTACTACAGAATACAGCAATTACAAACTATAAACCACAACAAAGACTTTATAAACTAGAAGCAATAAAAGTGGTAAATACTTACTCAACCTTACCCACTGCCAATCAGCTCTGTCCCTTGTAGCCCGTACTCCTGCAGCAGGGCAACACCACTATTACTAAAAAGTTAAAGCCAAAAAAGCAAAAAATATATTTTCCTCTCTGCACCAAATTTCCAGATAACCACACTCACTCTGGCCCCATCTCACTCAGGATGTACTCTCTCCCACTCGTTGCGTATAAAACTTGCTGATCATGAGCTTCCAATAGTCCCTTTCTTAAATAGGGCTACGGGTGGCACAATGGTTAGCGCTGCTGCCTCACAGTGCCAGGGATCCAGATTTAATTCCAGGTTTGGGTGACTGTCTGTGTGGAGTTTGCATGTTCTCCCAGTGTCTGTGTAGGTTTCCTCCTGATGCTCCGGTTTTCTCCCATAGTCCAAAGATGTGCGGGTTAGGTGGATTGGCCATGCTAAATTGCCCCTTGTGTCAGGGAGATTAGCAGGGTTACAGGGATAGGACCTGGATGGGATTGTTGTTGGTGCAGGCTCGATGGGCCAAATGGTCTCCTCCTGCACTGTAGGGATTCTATGATTCTGTGTGAGTTGTGAAGCTGTTAAGCTTCAATATCAATCATCACCTATCGAGGTTGTAAGCAGGCTTCAGGTGTTTGACAGTTAACTGCCTGTCAGCTGAGTGAACTACCTTATCAATCTTTTAACTAGACTGTGTCTCACTCAGAATGTACTCCTTATTTGTCTGTGTATCATGCAGCCCTGAGGAGCCAGCTTCCCTCCCCTTGGTCTTCCCTTTTGCCTTCCATTGTTCATCCTCTCCATCTACCTCTTTGCCTTTGGACTGTGGGAGAAAACCGGAGCACCAGGAGGAAACCTACGCAGACACTGGGAGAACATGCAAACACCACACAGTCACCCAAACCTGGAATTCAACCTGGATCCTTGCCATTGTGAGCTCTTGACCTTCAACTACCCTACTCCTTGCAGAACCATTCTACCAGATTGCCCCCATTGTGCTTGCCTTTCCCACACCCCCCTTGCACAGCCCTCCTTCCGTATTGCCCCTCCCTTGCCTTTGACCTTCCACAACCCCACTCCTCACATTGCACCCCACTCCCAATCGAACTTCGGGCCTTTACTATGCTGGCTGCATGTTCCGCAGCACTGTGTTGGCCAGATAGACATTGGTGAGAGGATCTGGCGCAAGGTAAGGGGAAGGTGGGGAGTTAGAGGAGGAGACTCCTGTACTTCCCAGCCCTGGCACTGTACTGCTCCAAGTTGTCCATGAAGACAAGCTCGGCAGGAGATGGCAGTCAGACTGGTCTGCATGGAAGAGTGGTGAACAGCGCACATGGAGCAGCACAGCACTATGGCAGGTAGGTATCGCATATTGCATTCTCCTCAAATTCTCTGGCGAACCGAGGGCCGCTTTGTGCACGCCAGCTTTTATCAATCAAGCTTGACGCCGACATGATTTCCCATTGGTGTGCCGCAAGATTGGAAGCCCTGATGGGATTCCAGCAGCAGTTTTAATGAGTGTTCATGAAATACAAATCAACTGAGTTTCACTCCTTTCAAATACACAACTTCTCGGGCCTGCTTGTACAAAAGCTCATCCCCACTAGCGAATGAAAATTCAGCTCTCTGTATTTACTGTTACTTGAATTTGCTTTTGAATACTTTCTTTAAATCTGTGGACAAACCTTTACATTGAAGGAATACAAGACGAGTTTCATAGAAATCACAGAAACCCTACAGTGCAGGAAGAGGCCATTCGGCCCATCGAGTCTGCGCCAACCACAATCCCACCCAGGCCCTACCCCCATATCCCTACATATTTTACCCGCTAATCCCTCTAACCCACACATCTCAGGACACTCAGGGGCAATTTTTTAGTATGGCCAATCAACTTAACCCGCACATCTTTGGACTGTGGGAGGAAACCAGAGCACCCAGAGGAAACCCACGCAGACACGAGGAGAATGTGCAAACTCCACACAGACCGTGACCCAAGCCGGCAATCGAACCCAGGTCCCGGGAGCTGTGAAGCAGCAGTGCTAACCACTGTGCTACCATGCCGCCCAAAGTTTATGCAATTACTCCTCATAACTTAAATACTTAGTTCTAATATGAAACTGCACTGCATTTCATCTGAGGTCACTGTATCTTTCCCAATGTTTGGCACCCAAAACTGTCATCAACTCACACAAAACACTGTGGGCAGCACAGTGGTTAGCATGCTGTCTCACAGCACCAGGGACTCAGGTTCAATTCCAGCCTTGGGTGACTGTGTAGAGTTTGCACATTCTCCCTGTGTCTGCGTGGGTTTCCTCCGGGTGTTCCAGTTTCTTCCCACAATCCAAAGATATGCAGGTTAGGAGGACTGGCCATGATAAATTTCCCCTTTGCGTCCAAAAATATGCAGGTTAGGTGGATTCGCCATGATAAATGTGTGGGGTTATATAGATAGGGCAGAGGGGAGGAACTAGGTAAGAAGCTCTTTCAGAAAAGTGATGCAGACTTGATGGGCCGAATCGCCTCTTTCTGCATTGTCGCGATTCTATGATCAAGAAGGTGTAAGTTAGGAAATAGATAATCACGAATTGGCATGAAATGCCAGTAGAGTCAGTGGCTTGAAGCAAAGGTAACAGTAACAATAGGAATAAGTCTGTTGTAAAGGGTGGAGAAATAGGTCAAGGATAACACAAGAGAATACAACGTTAGGAATGCAAGAGTCAGGCTGATTGAAAAAAGTACAGCCAGAGTGGGAAAAACCTGGCTGAAGTCTAGAAGAGGGGCGAGAAAATAAAAAAGGATCAGGATCTGATGATTAGTGATTGAAAATATATTTCTTGCCTTAGTTTCTTTTATAATTGGCCTGGCGTTTTAAATTAATAGGATCTGAGCCCAGGGAGAGTCTTATGCTCCATCTGTCTCAAGTGTGAACCTGACAGCTGTTACTGATGGCAAGAAAACGTTTCACGGTAGTGTTACCAAAAAAAACACTCAGTAGATAAACCATCCACATAACCGCCACTGTGTGAGAGAAGTGTGATGTAGGATTGGTACAATAAATATTCAATCTCATTGAAGCTAAATGTTAGCAATTAGGCTCCCTTTGAAGATTATCTAAATTTGAATCATATCAATGAAAAAACTTTTTTTTAAATGAATTGTCGAATTATATTTCCTTGGGATATTTCCCCCATTTCTTTCTGAATTGAGCAAATTAACCCGAGTTTCTCCAGGTAGTGGGAGTTTGTGGAACCTTCACTCCAGAGGCCGTGTGCAGGACGGAGTCAGATCCACTGCCCTCGGATGCAGTGAAGAAGATAATTTTTAAGCTTGGTTGACGCTATTGGCCAAATGTATTTTGCCAGTGCAGAGATTCACCCACAGAGAGCGCAAGTAGAGAATTTGATCATTCCATTAGACTCAAAAGCCTGTGGCGCTTGTTGATCTTAATCTCTATGCCAGGAATATGAAGTTGTAAAATTCACCTTAATTCCCTTGCTGAAGTTGATAGTTGCTGAGTTATTATGGCTTTTCATCTCATTACGTATGCATCCAGAGGAGCTTATCAATTCTTGCAGTGGGAAGCAGGAAGTCGCTGTCCCTGCTGTGAACTCATGGGGTTGAAGGTGCAGACACCATACAGAGGCACCCAGACAGTCTGCATTATCCCTTCCACCTTTGCCTGGCCACTACTCCGACCTTCCCCTCTATTCTTTCCTCCCCTTCTTGATCATCCTCCACGCAATTTGCACTGCCACCACCTCGTCTCAAGCATGGGCTAGTATATATGGATGCTGCCCAAAGACAACAATGCAGCACCAAAACTCCATAAATCATGGAAGAAGTCTACCTTGCCTGTTGCATGCCATTCATGTGTAGTCATGAATGTGATGGCTTTTTCTCACTGGTGGGGAACTTAATTTGGAGTGGGGGGGGGGGAATTTGATTCCAGTAACGTGGCATTTTAATGAGCATGCGATAAGGCTTCCCAACACTGTTCACTGGAAAGCTAGACCCACCTTTAAAATCCCAGGAACTTAATTGCTAAAGTTCATCCTGCCATTAGAGAACTGATTTTTGTCCTCCCACCAAATTAAGTCCCCTTGCCCAGCAAGCTACCCACTGCTGGCGGGACCGGAAGATTCCACCCAAGCTATTTATACCAGTTAACAAGAGTTCTTGGAGTGCTTTACTTGTACTTCTTTCAATTTAACATACTTTATTCACTGCTCACAATGCCATCTCCTCTACAATGGAAGAAAGAGAGATGCTGCTTCCTGTTTGTATTGCAGATTTCCAGCATCTGCAGTTTTTCACTTTTGTTTGAGTGTTTAATTCACTGCCACTACTCTTCCAGAAGCCTTGAAGAAGTTCTGCTCCTCTCTCCAACGGGATTTTGATTTATCTCTTACCTTCTTTGCCTTCATTTATTTCTATTTCCCTTCTGGTGTTTGATAAGATGTTTACCAAAACTCACCATCACAACTGCATCTCTTTCCTTGGTGTCCAGCTTCAACTCACTCCATGTATATTCCAACTGAAACTCCATCCTCTCTTTTTGAGTCCACCCAGGATTACAAGTATCTCAAAGACGCACAATATTCCTTGGACTACTCTTCTGGCTGCATCCTGAGATCCACACGCAAGGCCATGCACCTCCACACGTACACACTTGATCACCCTCTCTAGCAGCACTAACTCACCCTATCGCAAAACTATTCTGTCCCAAGTTTTATTTCATTCATCTCATTTGACACCTTAACAAAAAATGTTTTCCTTTCAGGTGTTAAGGAATACAAGCTCCAACATGGGCATAGATGCCCTTCCATTGTGAAGGACCCTCTTGGGTCGAGTGATCACAATATGGTCGCATTTCTGGTGCAGATGGAGGGGGAGAAAGTAGGGTCCCAAACCAATGTCCTCTGTTTGAACAGAGGGGAGTACGATAGGATGAGGGCTGAATTGGCTAGGGTGGACTGGGAGAGCAGACTGGTAGGTAGGGCAGCTGAGGAACAATGGAGGACTTTTAAGGAGATCTTTTTCACTACTCAGCAAAAATATATTCCGGTGATAAAGAAGGACTGTAAGAAAAGGGATAGCCAGCCATGGATAACGAAGGAAATAAAGGAGAGTATTAAATTAAAAACCGATGCGTACAGAGTGGCCAAAAATAGTGGAGACTTAGAAGATTGGGAAAGCTTTAAAAAACAACAAAGAATGACTAAGAAAGCGATAAAGAAAGTAAAGATAGATTATGAAACTAAACTAGCTCTAAACCTAACAAATAATAGTAAAAGTTTTTACAAATATATAAAAAGGAATAGAGTGGCTAGAGTGAATGTTGGACCCTTGGAGGATGAGAGGGGGGATTTAATAGTGAAAAATGAGGAAATGGCTGAGACTTTAAATAGGTTTTTTGTGTCGGTCTTCACAGTGGAAGACACAAATAGTTTACCGAATATTAACGATCGAGTGTTGGTAGGAGGAGAGGTACTCAATACAATTATTGTTACTGGAGAGGCAGTGCTTGGTAGACTAACGGGACTGAAGGTGGACAAGTCCCCGGGCCCGGATGGAATGCATCCCAGGGTACTGAAAGAAATGTCAGAGGTAATAGCGGATGCGTTAGTGGTTATTTATCAAAATTCACTGGACTCTGGGGTAGTGCCAGCTGATTGGAAAACGGCTACTGTTACGCCACTGTTAAAAAAGGAAGTAGACAAAAGGCGGGTAACTACAGGCCGGTTAGCTTAACGTCTGTAGTTGGGAAAACACTGGAATCCATCATTAAAGAAGAAATAGCGAACCATCTGGATAAGAATGGTTCGATCAAGCAGATGCAGCATGGATTCATGAGAGGAAAGTTGTGTCTGACGAACTTGCTGGATTTTCATGAAGATGTGACTAGTGCGGTTGACGGAGGGGAACCGGTGGATGCGGTGTTTTTGGATTTCCAAAAGGCATTCGATAAGGTGCCTCACAAAAGGTTGCTGCAGAAGATTGGGGCACACGGAGTTGGGGGTAGGGTGTTAGCGTGGATTGGGGATTGGCTATCCAACAGGAAGCAGAGAGTTGGAATAAATGGGTGCTTTTCTGGTTGGCAGATGGTGACTAGTGGCGTGCCGCAGGGATCGGTACTGGGGCCTCAACTGTTTACTATTTACATAGATGATCTGGAGGAGGGGACTGAGTGTAGGGTAACAAAGTTTGCTGACGACACGAAGATAAGTGGGAAAGTGAATTGCGTGGAGGAAGCGGAAGGTCTGCAGAGAGATTTGAATAGGCTGAGTGAGTGGGCGAGGATCTGGCAGATGGAGTATAACGTTGGCAAATGCGAGGTTATTCACTTTGGAATTATTATTTAAATGGAAAAAAATTACAATGTGCTACTGTGCAAAGGGACCTGGGGGTCCTTGTGCATGAGTTGCAAAAACTCAGTCTGCAAGTACAACAGGTGATCAAGAAGGCAAATGGGATGTTGGCATTTATCACGAGGGTGATAGAATATAAAAGCAGAGAAGTCTTGCTGCATCGGTACAAGGCATTGGTGAGGCCGCAGCTGGAATACTGTGCGCAGTTTTGGTCCCCTTACTTGCGAAAGGATATATTGGCCTTGGAGGGAGTGCAGAGAAGGTTCACCAGGTTGATACCGGAGATGAGGGGTGTAGATTATGAGGAGAGATTGAGCAGATTAGGTTTGTACTCGTTGGAGTTTAGAAGGCTGAGGGGGGATCTTAAAGAGGCATATAAGATAATGAAGGGGCTGGATAGGGTAGAAGTGGAGAGATTCTTTCCACTTAGAAAGGAAACCAGAACTAGAGGGCACAGCCTCAAAATAAAGGGGGGTCATTTTAGGACAGAGTTGAGGAGGAACTTCTTCTCTCAGAGGGTGGTGAATCTCTGGAATTCTCTGCCCACTGAAGTGGTGGAGGCTACCTCGTTGAATATGTTTAAGTCACGGATAGAAGGATTTCTGATCGGTAGGGGAATTAAGGGTTATGGGGAGCAGGCGGGTAAGTGGAACTGATTCACTTCAGATCAGCCATGATCTTATTGAAAGGCGGGGCAGGCTCGAGGGGCTAGATGGCCTACTCCTGCTCCTATTTCTTATGTTATGTTCCAAATATTTCCTCCCCACCCCTTGTCATGTATTCACTATGCCCTCTGACCTTCCCCTCTCTGATACTGAACAACTGTTTTATTCCCTTACACCCCCAATTCAATTAACCTAATATCAGGCTCAGCATGGTATCCATTAATCTGCCATTAACACTTACACTGGACCTTTGTATTGTTACTTTACAATAACCAGTATCACTCCTTTTGTTTTTGTGTCATTTAATCTCTCTCATTCTCTAACCTATCTCTGACATTCCTTTTTGTTCCACCAAACTCCCTCTCCTTTTTCAACAGAATAAACACGATCACATTTCCACCTCCCGTCAGTTCCAAAGAGTCATTTTAGGCTTAAAATGTTACCTCTGGTTTTTTCTCCACAGATGCTGCGAGGCCCGTTGAGTTTTTCAAGAACTTTCTGTTTTTATTTCAGATTTCCAGCATCTGCAACATCCTGCCTTTGAGTTTAAATCTGGCCATGGCAAGTTGTGAAATTGAATTCAGCAAATCTGATCATTTTTGGGCTACGATCAGGGAGAGTAAAGGGATCGTGAAAGTATTGTCATAAAACATTACTCATTCATCAATGTCATTCCTTTAGGGAAGGGAATCTGATCGATATATTGCTTCAGATCCACAACATGTGATTAATTTGTAACTCCCAAGTAGAAATGGGCCAAAAATACTGCTGATAATGCTGAAGATTGTCAGAGGATACAACAGGATGTAGATAGATTGGAGACTTGGCACAGAAATGGCAGATGGCGTTTAATCCGGACAAATGCGAGGTGATATATTTTGGAGGATCAAATTTAGGTGTGAATTATACTGTAAATGGCAGAACCCTTAGGAACAGTAATATACAGAGGAATCTGGGCATGAAGGTCCACAGTTCCCTAAAAGTGGCAACACAGGTGGCTAAGGTGATTAAGGCGGCATATGGCTTGCCTGCCTTCATCAGCCGGGACATTTACAGGAGTTGGAAAATCATGTTCCAGCTATATAAAACCCTGGTTAGGCCACATTTGGAGTGACTGAAAGCATGGTAAGTGCCAGTAAGATCTGTATAAGAAGATGAAATAGGGAAATATCGGCAGCAATAACCCGGGATCAACTTTAAAACTGTTCCTTCATCTGAAAAGTATATGGATTTTTTAAGACCTTCCCTTACTTACCAGTTACTTTCAAACCCTTCTCTGATCTGGGGCAATCACAAGAACAATGCAAAAAAAAGATGGAACCATAGAAAAGTTATAGTGTAGAAAGAGGCCATTGAGCCCATCACGTTTGCGCCAAACAGCAAGATGCCATGTCTGGGAATTGGTGACACTACAGCAAAGCCCATTGGGAGGGAATCTGATCAGTTTGCCTTACCACAGGTAAGTCCAAGTCATGAGTTTATGTTTTATGAAATTTCGATACCTTTTGAATACTTTGTGTATAAAGTAGTAAAGATAGAGGTTGAATACTTTGTGTATAATGAACCTGATGCCTGCTGTGCTAAGGTTTTGTAGTAGAGTTTGATACATTTGTGGTAACTTGGTAGAGTACTATAAAAGGAGATTGTTGTATAATAATTCAAGAGTTTGAGTCTCTTTGTCCACAGCATCAGTTGACCCAAGTTCGAGGGCAACAATGGTCACTCCACCCATCTCTGTAACCTCAACCAACCTTAGAGCCCCCTCCTTCAGAATGCTCTGTACCTCTGACTTTGTCTTTGACCCATCTTTGTTTCCCATCATCCTGTCATTAGCGATTGTGCCATGAGCCACATCATAGAATCATAGAAACCCTACAGTGCAGAAGGAGGCCATTCGGCCCATCGAGTCTGCACCGACCACAATCCCACCCAGGCCCTACCCCCACATATTTTACCCGCTAAGCCCTCTAACTTACGCATCTCAGGATTCTAAGGGGCAATTTTTTTTTTAAACCTGGCCAATCAACCTAACCCGCACATCTTTGGACTGTGGGAGGAAACCGGAGCACCCGGAGGAAACCCACGCAGACACGAGGAGAATGTGCAAACTCCACACAGACAGTGACCCAAGCCGGGAATCGAACACAGGTCCCTGGAGCTGTGAAGCAGCAGTGCTAACCACTGTGCTACCGTGCCGCCCAGACAGTGACCCAAGCCGGGTCACTTTACCTCAGGGGGATTGAAAGATTATGTCCAGTTGCTCCGCAATTTTTACACTTGTGTCTCTCAGTATCCTCTAATGCTCCATCTATATCAGTCCTTCATGCCATTTTGTACAGCAGAGTTGAGGTTAGGAACTCACTTTGTGGGATGTCACTAAATTGAACAAAAAAATTGCAGGATCAACTGAGATTGGGATGCACAGTTTAGAAGCTAATCCCTCCACTTTTCCACCTGCCTGTCTTCCCTTAAAACTCTCTTTAATGCTCTTTATCAAGTTTTTGGTTACCCTTTCTAATATTCTCCTTTTTATTGGTCATTCATTATTCTTACTATGCCTTTTTGAATCACCTTCGGGTATTTTTCTATATTGTCAGCATCATATAAACATTTGTAATCATAGAAAACCTGAAAATGATGGTAGTCATGAAATATTTTAAAAGAATTTTGGTCCAGATGGTTCCTCATGAAAATGGCCCATGAGGAGTTGCAGATCGCCTATGGGAGGCTCCTGTCCCAAAAATGTATCAAAATTATCTTTATGGCATGTAATCTTCCGTACAAAGAACAATAACTATGACAGCAAAAAGAGTGTGGGGACCAAATCCAGATGCAGCATTGAAATCTAAAGTAATATAAACGATCGACAAAGTCCTCTGCCACGGGTAAAAGAAAAATAATTTTAATCCTCACACCCTAACAATTACTATTAATTATATCCACTTATTTAACATGTATGTGTTAAGGAGGCGAGCCACTTCTCAAACTCTGCTATGAGTGAGCTGCATCCATATGTCCTCATAGTACCTAATGAATAATGGCACATCATGGCTGTTCTTACCAGATGGAGCAGTGAGCCTCCCGAGGAGATCAATGTGTTAGGGTCAGCACCATCCTTCAGCAGCTTCAATACTGCATTAACAATAAGAATAGCAAAATGTTAGCACGAGAAACAAAAACATTTCTCACCACTTTAGATGCAAATAGTGCTTTCATTAATGCTGATATGCTAATTAGATTTAGAGCACATTTATTTGAACACATTAATGTTTTAACAACATATTCAAAGATGGAATATTGATGCAATCTTAGTTTCTAAACTGTGCATCCCAATCTCAGTTGGTCCTGCAATTGTTTTGTTCAATTTAGTGACATCTCACTAAGTGAGTTCCTAACCTCAACTCTGCTGTACAAAATGGCATGAAGGACTGATATATATGGAGCATCAGAGGATACCGAGAGACACAAGTATAAAAATTGCGGAGCAACTGGACATAATCTTTCAATCCCCCTTAGGTAAAGAGGTGGTGTCAGAGGAAAATTGCAAATATCATACGCTTTTTTGAAAGGGATGCAAGTATAAGCCCAGCAATAACAGGGCAGGCCATTTAACCTTGGTGGTGAGAAAGTTTCTCACAAACGCAATATTAACCATCACTTGGACAAATGTGGATTAGTCAGGGAAAGTCATATTTCTTAAAGGTCAGATTTCTTAAAAGGAAAATGGTGTTTAACTAACTTGATTGATTACTGCTGTTGGCGGCTTGGGTCACTGTCTGTGCAAAGTTTGCACATTTTCCCTGTGTCTGCATGGGTTTCCTCCAGATGCTTCAGTTTCCTCTGAAAGACATCCTGGTTAGGTGCAGTGGCCACGCTAAATTCTCCCTCAGTGTACCCAAACAGGTGCCGGAGTATGGCAACTAGGGGATTCACACACTAACTTCATTGGAGTGTTAATGTAAGCCTATTTGTGATGAATAAATAAACTTCGCTTTAAATTCTCTCTGCTTGTTCATAGCTGCTCTCAGGCTGACCAAACTTAAAACCTAAATTCAAAAAAACCTCAACAACTATCCCTTGGCAATATGCTACATCTGGGATTTCCCAGATAAAGATTAAAACTAGTTATCTCCAACTTTAAAACTGTTCCTTCATCTGAAAAGTATATGGATTTTTTAAGACCTTCCCTTGCTTACCAGTTACTTTCAAACCCTTCTCTGATCTGGGACAATCACAAGAACAATGCAACAAAAAAATAGACAGAACCATAGAAAAGTTATAGCGCAGAAAGAGGCCATTGAGCCCATCATGTCTGCGCCAGCCAAGAAAGAAAAATAAAACTAGCTTTTCATTTTAGTCATACTTTCCAGCACCTGGCTCATAGTCTTGCAGGTTACAGCACTTAAGGTACAGATCCAGGTACCTTTTAAATGAGCCTCAACCACCAGTTAAGGCACTAAATTCCAGATGCCAAGATTCCAGAAAATAATGCCAGCTATCCAATTTCTCCTCACAGCTGCAATTTTCAGGTCCGAGCAACATTCTTGTAAATCTCCTCTGCACTCTACAGCAATTAAGTCCTTCCTGAAACTGGATTCTAGACTCACCTGGAACAGTTATTTTCTTTGTGGTCTTTGCCCTATAAATCTTTCTGTCTGTATCCCTCTGTTACTGTATGAGGGACAAGAGGCAGCACTGTTACTCAGCTCCCATGTCTATGTGTGTCCATAAACTAACCCTCTGTTTATCCTAGCTTGAATTTGTTGTGGGGTTATTAACAGAAAATTGGATCACACTGAAACTGTGGGACTGGGAAACACACCACTGCTCATAAAGTGGGATGCAAATCAAAACACCTTTCTGTTTATGAATGGGTGGTAAGAGGAGACCTCAGGGCTCTTTGAAGTAACCCTCACCAACTCCCCACCACCCCCCCACCATCAACCCGTAACAGTAAGTACAGGGGTTTCTGAGTGCTGCTCGAGTGCACAGAGTGTCAAACTGGGAGTTTGGCAATTGAGGGAGGTAGGCGCGAGGGAAGTTATAAATTAATTAAGATCAATTTAATTCACACAATAAGGATGGCAGGACAGTGATGCATCACGGCTGCAGCATGTGGGAGCTTTTGGATACCACTGCACCCATCTGTATCTAGAGGAGCTTTGGCTTGGAATCACTGTGCTGGAGGCTGAGTTGCAGATATTAGGATGCATTAGGGAGGAGGAAAATTACCTGAACACTTTGTTTCAGAAGACAATCATACTTATTAGTTTATCATCTAATTTAGCTAGTGGTCAGGGACAGGATAGTGTGAATGCCAGACAGGCAGGTAAGGGGATCAAGAAGGTGGGAGTGGAGAAGCCACAGCCTTTGCAATTCAGCAACAACGTTTGAGGTTCTTGCAACTTGTACGGACAAGGGTGAGGGCTGCATCGTGGATGAGCAGGCTGACCATGGTACAGGAAGCCATTCAAGTCGGGAAAGTTGAAAGAAATACACTGGCAATAGGAGACAGTATGGTCAGGGGGGATGAACACTGTTCTCGGCAGCTGAAAGTGAGAATCCAGAAGGCCACATTGTCTATCGAGTGCCAGGGTTCGGAATATCTGCTCAGGGCTGGAGAGAAACTTGTGGTGGGAGAGATAAATCCAGCTGTGGTCCATGCAGGTACCAATGACATAGGTAGAATTAGGCAAGAGATTCTACATTGAGTGTATGAGTCGCTAGGCGCTGAACTAAAATACTGAACATAAATGGTAATAATTTCTGGATTATTTCCTGAGCCCAGTGCAAATTGGCATAGGGTAAATAAATTGAGAGAGATTAAAGCATGGCTCAAAGACTGGTGTAGGAGAAGTGGGCTCCAGTTCTGGAGAAAGTGGAGGCTGTACGTCGAGATGGAGTTCACCTGAACTATGCTCAGGCCAGTTCTCTAGCAAGTCATATAACTAGGGAGGTAGAGGAAGCTTTAAAGTAAATAGAGGGAGGAAGGGATCATGCAGGGGGAGTTTGAGTAAATTAAAGGGAAATGACAAGGAACCCAGAAGCAAAAAACAGGAAAATAGAATACTGGTCAGATATACTTCAAAATGGAACACCAGTAAAACGAGAATTAAGAATACTGGTCTGACCTGTTTTTACCTTCTGGGCAATAAAGGTAATGATAATTAGAGCATGGCAGAAAGGGACAGCACTTGCAAACTTAAGAGTATGCCAGCAGATAGGGTCAGAGTTTACAATACCAGTTTAAAAAAAGAATAACGGCCTCTGTATCTGAATGCCTGCAGCATTCGCGATATAACAGATGAACGGTCAGCTCAAATTGAAAAGAAGATGTATGACCTGACAGGCATTAGAGAAACGTGGCTGCAAGGAAACCAAAGCAGGGGCCTGAATATCCAAAGGTATGCAACATTTAGGAAGGACAGGATGCTGGTTAAGGTGGTATGATAGCTCTATGAATTAAAGGAGGGCATTAATACTGTGAGATGATCTTATTTCTGAAGATCAAGACATATGTGGCAATTTTGCACCCACATTCGTCACAAGCGCAAAATCTCATGAGACTTGGAAAACAGGAATCTCACCTTTAAGATCGAATTCTCCGATTCTCCCCGCCCCCTTCTGGTGATGTAACAAGATTCCTGCCCAAGAAGGCAGTGAACTTCAATTCGATAAATATAATTAAAGGATTTTCCCAGCACATCGTGCCACACCCCACCCCCACATTTGGACCTCCCCTTAATGTTACATCAGCGAGGTTTACAACTGTTTTTGCAAAACGTGATCCAGACAAAGGGAACCCATTGGCAGCGCGGAGGGGGGGGGAAAGGAGAGAAGAAAAAGAGGGGAGTTTACCTTGTGCATGTTGGAGGGGGAGAGGGGTGTCCCCTTATGCATGTTGGGGGAGGTGCATTTCTTTTAATCACAAATCGGGTGCCCTTCCGGTTCAGGCCCTGCCTCGTCAGTGTGATGGTGTGGCTCACGGCAAGAGATTTCCTCAGCACAGAGTGCTGCAAAATGTGGCAAGAAAAAACAGCTGTGCAACTGCACGCTGGCTTTCTCACATCAGCTGGCATTTTGTGCAAATAACATAAAAGTCCACCCATAGAATCTGCTTGGGTGGAACTAAAAAGTGGAAGAGCAGAAAACATTGGTGGGAGTTACTTATAGGCCATCAAAAGGCAGTAGTAATGTAAATCACAATATAAAATTGGGAAATTAGAGGTGATTGTAACGAGGGTAATTAGAGTAATCATCAAAACCTATTGTGATTCACACTAACATGCCCTCACCCGTGAATGGACAAGCTCGTGAGGGGGAGGGGGGAATATCAGCCATAAAGGCCTAACAATAGCATTTAAATGTGTTCAAAAAGGGGATCCCAATGTTGAACAGATTCCTCTTACAACCTCTATGGGAAATCTCACCAGCATAAATCGCGTTTTGGGACTTCTGCTGGATTTTCCACTCCACTGCTGATTCTGACACCCAAAAACGAGAACAGAAAATCTCCAGAAATAATGGAGAGCCAAGGAGCTAGTGTAAACTAGGAGGAATGTCAAGATATTGTGAGTGAAAAATCATACTAGAGAAATTAATGGGACTTAAAGTTAATAAATCCCTTGGCCCTACATCTATGAGTGTGGAAAGAGGTGTTGCAGAGATATTAGATGCATTAGGGGTCATCTTTCAAAATGCTATTGACGCTGGAATGGTTCCTGCAGATTTGAAGGTGCAAAACGTGACCTCACTATTCAGGAAAAGAGGGAGAGAAAAAAAATAAAGAACCTATTAGCCTGCCATCGGTAGTGGGGTAAATTCTGGAATCTATGATGAAGAATGTTATAACTAGACACTTAGAAAATATTGGTCAGATTGGGCAGAGTCAACATGGATTTACAAAAAGGAAATCATATTGAACAAACCCGTTGAAGTTTTTTGAGGATGTTATTTGCAGAATAGACAAGGGGAAACTAGTGATTGTGATAGATTAAGACTTTCAGAAAGCTTTCAATAAGATGCCACACAAGACATTAGTAAACAACATTAGAACACATGGAATTGGAGAGAATGTACTGGTTTTTGAGAACTGGTTAACAGACAGAAAACAGAGCAGGAATAAATGAGTCATTTTCAGGTTGGCAGACTGTGGGTGCTTGGTCTCCAGCTATTTACAATATATATCAATGATTTGGGTGTGGGGATTAAGGGTAATATTTCCAAGTTTGGAGATGGCACAGAACTAGGTGGAAGTGTGAGTTGTGATAAGGTTGCAGTGATGCTGCAAGGGGATTTGGAGAGGCAAAGCAGCCAGCATAATTAAGGACCCCATGCACGCCGGACATTCTCTCTTCCACCTTTTTCTGTCGGGAAAAAGATACAAAAGTCTGAGGTCACGTACCAACTGACTCAAGAACAGTTCCCTGCTGCTGTCAGACTTTTGAATGGACCTACCTTGCGTTAAATTGATCTTTCTCTACACCCTAGCTATGAGGCAGATTTTTTACACACAGAGTGGTGGGTGCCTGGAACTTGTTGCCGGGGGAGGTAGTGGAAGCGGATACGGTAGTGACTTTTAAGGGGTGTCTTGACAAGTACATGAATGAGATGGGAATAGAGGGATATGGTCCCCAGAAGGGTAGGGGGTTTTAGTTAAGTCGGGCAGCATGGTCGATGCAGGCTTGGAGGGCCGAAGGGCCTGTTCCTGTGCTGTAATTTTCTTTGTTCTTTGAGTGTAACACTACATTCTGCACTCTCTTGTTTCCTTCTCTATGATCGATATGCTCTATCTGTACAGCGCGCAAGAAACAATACTTTTCACTGTATCCTAATACATGTGACAATAATAAATCAAATCAAATAAACCTATGCTCTCTGGTCTTAAGCCACCTCTGCTTGTGGAAAATATTCTTACGATCTACCCTATGTTTCTCACATTTTTGTGCATCTCTATCAGGTCTGCCCTCTATTCCAGGGAAAACAAACCTAACCTATCCAGTCTTTCCTCATAGCTGGAACTTTCAATCTCAGGCAACATCTTGGTGAATCTCCTCTGCACCCTCTCCTGTGCAATCATGTCCTTCCGGTAATGTAGTGGCCAAAACTGCACACTATATTCCATCTGTGACCTAACCAATGTTTTAAAGTTGTACCAAGACCTCCCTGCTCCTATATTCTATGCCACAGCTAATGAAGGCAAGCATTCCGTATGCCTTCTCCACCCAATCTAGCTGTGCTGCCACCTTCAGGGATCTGTGCACTTGTACACCAAGGTCCCTTTGTTCCTTAATACTCCCTAGGGACCTACTGTTCATCATGAATATCCTACTCTGATTGGATTTCCCAAACTGAGAGAGAGAGAAAAAACACCTCTTGTCTTTTGCAGACATCTGAGATAACTGCCTGCTGGGTTTTTTTCCCTCTCAGTAAGCCGAGCTCCGTTCATTCATGATTTTCTTCTTGTCAATCAACGTAATCAAACCTTATTCAGATACCCCAGGGAACAACTCTAAGAATATTTATTGAATGTATTCAAGAGGTGGCTGAATATAGCACTTGGGGCGAATGGGATCAAAGGTTATGGGGAGAAAGCAGGATTCAGCTACTGATCAACCATGATCGTAATGAATGGTGGAGCAGGCTCGAAGGACCAAATGGCCTCTTCCTGCTCCTATCTTTTAGGTTCTATGTTTTAATAACAATAATGCATTAGTCCAGATTAAAACACTCTAATATTAAGGGGCAATTAATCTTCTGTATGCTCAGCAAGTGAGCTATCAAATGTAAATAATCAGAGCTGAAGCATAAACACCCCTTTCACCAGAAACATGACATAACATTTTTTGAAGGCATAATATCATCACAGCTTTCATGGTGCCTTGACCATTGCAATATCACCTACTGTCCTCCTATAATTTCCCACCCATTATAAATTAATAGATGGAATTTGTGGTAGCAGATATCATAAATTCTTCTGTGTGGGGGAGGAACAGAGGCTCAGTGCTGGGAACCTACATCCATAAAACATATCCCTCCATTTCAAATATTCCATTCCAAACGTATTTAAGAACTTTCTCTGGTTTACCTGATCTCTTGCCAAATATCCACTGACATTAATTGGTAGAATGTGGAGCAAGTGGAAGAATTATTCTGTCATTTTTCAAAAATAAATGTGGATGTGGGCAACATGGAGATTTATCATTAAAACAGAAAATAATTCTCCTAAACACAGCTTGAGCTTATAGGGCTGGGGAGTCCTGTCAGGTATTTGAAAATCGCAAAATGCTTCCTCGAAATATATTTAGGTTTTTCTTGAACCTGCAATTAATTATTGGGTTTCTAATCATTTGGCATTGTATCAAACTTCAGACATAAAAAAGCTTGCCAACCTTCAACTTCAAATCTTCGGGCCCGATTTTACGATAGAGTTGTGCTCGTTTTCAGGCGCAAAAACTTGGTAAAGTCGGGCGCGAGGCGAGAAGTGCGATCCCCGCCCACCTCTGCGCCGGTTCCACCTTTACCAAGGCCCAAAAATAGCCATAATGGGACCGTGCCCGAAATGGTCGCGACAGCCATTTAAATGCATTTGCATGTCTTTCAATTGACTTATGGGCTACACACCCAACTTTACCGGCATGTCCCCCTTTACCATAGTGTTCGCCCATCGGGAATCGGCGCAAAATGGACATGCTCCATAAAAGTCCGACTCTCGCACTTCATCAGTGAGGGTTAGTGAGGGCACAAGTGCCTAGCGTCCAACAGCTCTCTGTTGCTTACCTTTTGATGCGGCCATTTTGTTTCTCAGGTCGGTGGTGGCTCTGCGGGTATGTGTGAGGGGTGGGGGCTGTTGCTCAGCAGGATGTCTGATTTGCAGCATGGACCTGGGTCTCAGCATTGAACTCGGGTCTTGCGGTGCTGCTGGGTCCAAGTGCACTTAGCACTCTGCGAGCTGAAGGATGTGCAAAAACCCCTTGCAAATTGCACTGCTGCAGCCTCTGAACTTTTCAAGGAGCCAAAATTCTGGGGAGCATGTGTGTAGGGGAATGGGCAGTATGGACAGTGACTGTTGCGAGGCTGGGGGCAAGCAGAGTTCCTTAACCTCTAAATGTGTTCCTCTTCATCTCCAACACCCTCCACCCCCTTCAGAGTGATGAGATGGCGATACAACCAATTGATCTTGCTGTTCTTTTGGTTGCTGCTGGAGCTGAGGAGGAGGGGTAAGAGGAAGAATTGCTGGCAAAGGAGGCCCAGGCCTTACCACTTGCAGGAGTAGAGGGAGGCAACCACTAGAGGAAGGCGGTGTCCGCCATTCGCCCGGCGGCCCGGGGGGGGGGGGGGACGCAGGAGAAGGAGGGAGTGGAGACCCTGGCAGTTCCGTGCACAAGTCTCATTTGAACAGATGTCGGACACCGTGTGCCACTGATGGCTCTGCCTCCGAAAGAAGACAGTGCAACACCTGTGCCACCTGTTGCACCCCGGGTGGGAGAAGGGGCACTCACTCTCGTGGCTTCAAATTGATGGCCACTCTGAACTCTTATGCAACTGGCTCCTTCCAGACCCCTAGCGGAGATGTCGGTGGCATTTCCCAGTCAGCTATGGACACCTGTGTCAAGCAGGTCACTGAAGCCCTGTCTGCCCAGCCTGGGCAGCACATCAAATTTAACCCGGACCAGGCCCATCAGGAAGCCCGGGCTGCAGGGTTCGGGGATGCCTAATGTACAGGGGGCCATTGACTGTACCCATGTCGCCCTCAAGGCCCCGCTGCAGAATCCACGAAGATTTGTCAATAGAAAGGGGTTCCACTCCCTGAATGTCCAACTGGTGTGTGACCACAATATGAGCATTGTGCACGTCTGTGCAAAACACCCAGGTTACGTGCACGACAGCTTCATTGTCAGGAACTCTGGCATCCTGGAGGCATTTGAGGAGGAGCCCAGGCTGTGGGGGTGGCTTGTGGGTGATATGGGTTACCCACTACGGACATGGCTGATGACACCTGTGCGGAGGCCTGTGACTCAGGCAGAGACACGCTATAACGAGGTCCATATAGTCACCCGCGCGATAGTGGAAAGGTGTATAGGGCTCCTCAAAATGCGATTCCGGTGCCTGGACCACTCTGGTGGGGTCCTACAATCCAGCCCTCTGATCTCTTCCCACATTGTGGTGGTGTGCTGTGCCCTGCACAACCCTGCACAGCAGAGAGGTGACCTATTGGAGGAGGGGGAGGACGTGGAGGCTGACGCCCAGCAGGAGGAGGAGGAAAGAAGAGGAGCACGCCGAACAACACCACTCAGGCGCTGGAGGGCTGGCAGCTCGAATGAGGCATGTGAGGGTGGCTAGGGGGGGCCTGATCACCAGGCAGTTCAGTCACCTTGCTTGGGGTTCCTGTGGGTTCCTGAGTTACTCCATGGGCTGGTGGTGCTTCTGCAGTGAGCTCCAGGAGCTCTGGCATCACCTGGCCCTGCCAGTCCTGGAGGACCACCTGCATCATATCCCTGGTGCTCAAGCACTCTGCGAGGGTCACCCGAGTTGGGGGCCACCTGTCAATGGCTGCAGCAAGTGCCCTCTCAGACTGGGCCACGCTCTGTAGATCCTCAGCCATGACCCTCTGCAACTGGGCCACATTCCCAAGGGCTGCTGCCGTGGCCCGCTGTGTCTCAGCGCTGTCCCGCTGGGTCTCCTGCAAGCTCTCGAGCCTCTCAGCCATGGGCTACAGACCCTTGCGAATCCTGTTCAGTCCTTTAGCTGTGACCCGCTGTGACTCAACCATGACCCTTTGGGACTCAGCTGTGGCTCGGCCATCGCTTGGAGCCTACCACTCATGGTGAAGATTTCCTGATGTGGAGATGCTGGCGTTGGACTGGGGTAAACACAGTAAGAAGTCTCACAACACCAGGTTAAAGCCACTTGCTTTCGGAACACTGCCCCTTACCTGACGAAGGGGCAGCGCTCCGAAAGCTGGTGGCTTTTGCTACCAAATAAGCCTGTTGGACTTTAACCTGGTGTTGTGAGACTTCTTACGAAGATTTCCTGCCCAAGGCTTTCCACCATAGATGCCGCCTTTGCAGTGTTGGCCTGGGAATCATGCAAGACAGGCAATAGCTGGACTGTCTGAAAGCTTTGGGACTCCTCCCAACAGCCTCGCAGTTGGTCCAGTGTGGCCGTCAACCCCTCCTGCATTCACTGGCTCTGTTGCTGCATCTCCAGCAGCTGAGGGAGAAGGGATCTCAGAGGCCCAGCATGTAGCCTGGGGTCAGCTGAGTCCTCACTTCCGGCAGGCTTCTGCGTGCCAGAGGCCTTGGACGTTCCCTCCTCCACCCGATGTACATCAGCAGATGTGTTGTGCTCACTGGAGATTGACCCAGAAGCCTCACCACTATCTGGCCCCACCAACGTGTCAGTATCTGAGATGGTGAACTGCAAGGTGGAAGCTGACACCAAAACGGTGCCACCCTTGGAGGTCCCTTCACCCATATCCTTTGAGGGCTCGTCCAAGCTATCTGGAGCAGGATGGGTGGGCCACGAAGCCAGATGGCCCCGGGGCGTCCGGATCTGTCCCTACAACACAGGACACAAGATTTAAGTGCGAGGGAGGGAGAGGAATCCAGGATGCAAAAAACTTGATTCACATTTCTCCATTGAACATAGAACAATATTGGAGGGCCTAAACGACCAGGCTGCCCATCTGAATTGTAACCCCCTACCCTCTGGGGACCATATGTCTCTATTCCCATCCCACTCATGTAGCGGGAGGGAGGTGTCACACAGCCATCGGAGCCCGGAGGAGATGGGGGCCTTGGGCAGGAGGGTCCGGGTTGGGGAGGGGGAAAATCACTCTGCCCAAGATAGGTAGGGGGAGGGGGGATATTTCTGCCTAAGATCGGTAGGGAGGATAGGGGGTCCGCTACCACTCTGCCCGAGATTGGAGGGGGGGGGGGGGACAGCGCAGTCTGCTGCCACTTTGCTTGAGATCGGTGGGAAGCGAAGGGGGGGGGGGGGGGGGGGGGGTGGGGGGGGGGGGGGGGGGTCGGTCTGGGTGGGGCGGTGTCTGTGGGGGCCAGGAGGAGGCATTATCCGGCCCGGCAGGGATGTGGCAGGGGAGCAGCATGCTATCTTTTTTTGGAGGCGCCGATCGGGGCTGCAGGGTTTTGGCGTGTTAAGCCCCACCCACAGGCTTGTGCAGCGCGATTCGGAATCGCTGATATTTTTGCAGGCAGAGTGCGTATGGGGTGCCTCAGAATGGGTCTAAAAGTCGATCTGAAACACTTCCAGTTTCAAGTCTGCCCAGCACTTAGAATCAAAATGGTAAAATAGGGCCCTTCATGTTAAATCACTGAAGCTGCATGGCAGGTATCTTATCACAACAGCAGTCTTTCCTTCCACAAACATTCTTTCCTTCTACTATCTCAAAGACAATGTTCACTCTCAACAAACCACTGATTGACTTGTCACACCTTCTCTCCTATTCCTCCATCTCAGCTTTTCTCTTCACCTGGGATTTATTAAAGGGACAGAAGTTTGTTCTCCTGTCACTCACTGATAACTATTCACCAACTTACACATCATTTGTGAAGCATCCCTCTTTGCAGTAGTGCGAACAAGACTACCTTCTGATGCACTTTGTCACTTCTAACATTTGTGCTGAACATGATGGAAGTACTTATATATTTAACAGCTTTTAATGTTTGCACTTAAGCCACACACATTGATTTTACTTTCTCGGCTCTGATAAGAAACACGAACTCACTTGGCACAAGTTCAACTGCACAGCTTGAATGCAACTAAATTCAGCAAATGGTCCAATTGAGTGAACAAGTATAGTGATTTCAACGTAGGAAAATGCTAAACGCTTCCTTTATATCAATAGCATCTTTGCTATCATAGCCATTGGGTGTGTTAGTAAAAATACAACATTAGAAACTTACATATTGAAAGTTACTTTAAATGTCATTCAAGATTATCAGTTAGTATTCTTAAGTAAGAATCCTAATGTCAAGAAACTATGTGATATGGTTGATTTTAACTCTACCCGAGTTACTAGCAGGAAATCACGAGTCAGTTTCCTCCTTACGTCAGTATGAGCCCAAGGTGAATTTAGCTGCAGCTCTCATTAACATGTAGCTGCCGGCCTGTGCAATATTGCACAAGCCTATCAGCTGCTACTCCGGCAAGTTTGGTTATAAGAATTCCATGAATGTCTTGTTCCTGCTCCTACTGGTAGCATAAAAAAGTCCAAAAGTGCTTTGAATGGCAATTTCCAATCCTACTCTGCCAGGCCTTCACCTGGCAGGAAAGACAACATCGTTTCCAGACTCAGGCTGGAGTTAAAATTGCAGCCCTCAGCTAAGCAGACTTCAATGTGCATATTCAAAGTAGACCCAATGGTTTTGTTGGGATGCTGAGCCCCATGTTCAGATAAATAACAATAGAAATCGACAATGGTATGATCCAGACAAGACGCGAGGGATAAATCATCTGCTATATGGTAACTACTCTCCCATTGTTTCTAACAATTCCATAAAGTTCATAAAGCTTCATTCAAAAATTGTCTGACAGTTAAACAGCTCATAACAGCCTAAAGGAAGGCATCATCCAATCTTAGACCAACATATAGCAGATATGTTCAAAACGCAACTCCCAGGCAATGGCCATCTTCAACATGAAAAAGGCCAAGTACATTCTTCTGAAATTCAACACAAGAGCTTTCTATGATCAAGATCTTGGGGACATCACTGACTTAGAAGTTTAACTGGACAAATCATGTCAACACCTTGTCTGTACAATAAGAGCAGAGCCTATATGCTTAAAACTTGAGTGAATCACCTCTTGAACCAGGGGTGGATTTCCAATTAAACCCACCATGCCATGATATGGAGTCTCCAAATAACAGGAGGATCCCAAAATGAATGAGTTTCAATTCAATTGCCAACATCAGTTTCCAAACATCCATATGAGAGTCCTATCTTTTGTACATGCAATTTTAGGAAGTTAAAATGTTGTTTCTCAGTTCTACCATGAAAGCATGAATCATGCATCATACAGTCCCACTTTATCTGAACAACTATGCTCTGTACGTATCTGGATTTACGGTGAGTGCTTTTTAGCCAGTGCCTAAAAGAAACTATCATTGGATAATGAAATACTCCAACCCTGCATATGCTTACTGTAAGAAGTCTCACAACACCAGGTTAAAGTCCAACAGGTTTATTTGGTAGCAAATACCATAAGCTTTCGGAGCGCTGCTCCTTCGTCAGATGGATTGGAAATGTGCTCTCAAACAGTGCACAGAGACACAACATCAAGTTACAGAATACTGATTAGAATGCGAATCCCTAAAGCCAGCCAGGTCTTAAAGGTCTTAAACCTGTTACTAGGGGGCATAACTATAAGGTTCATGGTGGGAGATATAGGAGGGATGTTCGAGGTAGGTTCTTTACTCAGAGAGTGGTTGGGGTGTGGAATGGACTGCCTGCTGTGATAGTGGAGTCGGACACTTCAGGAACTTTCAAGCGGTTATTGGATAGGCACATGGAGCACACTGGAATGATAAGGAGTGGGATAGCTTGATCTTGGTTTCAGAAAAGTTTCGGCACAACATCGTGGGCTGAAGGGCCTGTACTGTGCTGTACTGTTCTATGTTCTATGTTCACTACCTTCCCAGGCAATGCATTCTGAGGAACAAAAGAATGGGCAATCACATTGCTGTAAGTATACTAAAGATCCCCTAACAGTCAGAAGACAATTGAAGGCAAGTTGCTAAGAAGTTTAAAGTTTATTTATTAGTGTCACAAGTAGGCTTACATTAACACTGCAATGAAGGTTACTGTGAAAATCCCCTCGTCGCCACACTCCGGCGCCTGTTCGGGTACACGGAGGGAGAATTTAGTATGGCCAATGCATCTAACCAGCATGTCTTTCAGACTGTGGGAGGAAATCAAAGCACCCAGAGGAAACCCACACAGACAGCGGGAGAAAGTGCAAACTCTGCACAGACAATGGCACTGTGAGGCAGCAGTGCTAGCCATCATGCCAAAAGTATATCATATGCCTTCTTCATCCATTTCATCCACTTGTCGTGCTACCTTGAGGGACTGGCATACTAAGGTCTCTCTGATCTTTGGTGCTTCCCAGGGTCCTGCCATTCATCCATGCATTTCTTTGTCTTGTTTGCCCTGCCCCAGTGCATCACCTCACACTCACCTGGACTGAATTTGCCGCTGATCAGCCTGTCTATATGCTCCTACCAATTTCGCAGCATCCGTGACTTTACTGATCAATCCTCCTACATTCAAGTCTAAATCATTAATATAAAGCATTAACAGAAAGGGCCCCAACACTAATCCCTGTGGGACCCCACAGGACAGCCTTCCAGTCTGAAAAACACCCATTGACCATCACCTTCTGCTTCTTGCTTTCTAAAACTCTTCTTACTTCCTAAAACTCCCTCCCCAGAACTTCTGCCTTCCATCTTTGATTATACGTCAGAACAAGCCAAAGAGTCCAACTCCAGCTCAGTCAGAAACCTTTTTGGAGGGCCTTAGAAAGCTGTGGAATTGCCCATTGAAAGTTCAAACTTTGTGGATAATTTCCTCAGAGCTCAGTGCGTTGGGGATTCTGCAGGGGTCTGATGCATATTTTGGGTCATGTGCCTGGTCTCCAAAAATCTAGAGACTGGAAGATCCAGGCCATTATCTTAAAGCAAATTATATTATGGCCACTACATCAACAGAATTGAAAATTGTTCCCTTTCAGAATAGATCAAATTCCTTATTGAAAAATACTATTGAATCTTTGACCACCTTTTCAAGAAAATAACAATTCACTGCATTCAAAAGTATTTCTCATCACACTGCTGGTTGTGAACCCAATTATCTTAAATTGGTGTTCCTCCTTACATCATCAAAACCCTTCACATCATCTCTTGTAATATTGAGCTGCACAAGGACCTTGTCACTATTGGATGCACATATGGTAAAGTAACCAGCCAAGAAACATCTTCCAGCTTGCATGAGAACAACTTGGTTCAGGACCCAAAGGGCTGCTACCATCCATATCTTTTGAAGGGAAAAAAAGAAAACTGAAGAGAGTGCAAACCCAATCACCTCCAATTATGAGGTACTTTGAAACTATGATCTTCAGCATAGGTTTTTACATTTCTGCAGTTGAGGGGATTTTATCATATCACTTTATATAAATCAACACACAAGTGGTACTGAAGAATTGTGTCTTCTAAATGTGAAATAACCAGTTTCTGGAGGTTGTAATATTTTATTCATGAGGACAGTCCATCATCAGACTGTTAACTAAAACTTAGATGGCGCCAAAGATTAAGGTTAAAAAACTGAGAAAGAACATTAAAACACATTTAGCCAACTCTTGTGATTGCCAGTAATTTCAATTACAAGTGTCACTGATGCAATATTTATCCTTCTCATTGTAGTGGGAAGAGTCTGGTGGAATTGATGCTGTGAACAGATGGCTGAGGATGTCAGAGCCAGAATCGCTGGCTGCTTAAGTGTGACAGCTGGTTGGATCATCATTGTCAAATCGGAACTGGGACCTACAAAGCCATAGGGATTTTCCTTCACACATCCATTTGACAATACGGTGGAAGCTTCAACATGATGCAGAATGTAATATTCTGCCAGTTACTATATCAATATTTTTTAAACCACATTTTAAGTTTTCACAATGCCTTGAGAGATAAATTAGTTATAGTCCATTTTCAGGTATATAACCGATGCTATGTCTATGGTATATATGAGAACCTGCGGGCTCAAGGTCTGACATAAATTGGATCTCAGATTATAAGGAGCATGATCAAATCCCTAATTGCAGAGCTTGTATTTTCCATTTATATATAATTTGAATTTAATTAATTTTTGAGTGTATGGGCTTTGTTACTTTTCAATAGCAACCACGATAAGAGTGGAATTTTGAGAAAATGATCCATCCTCCAACTTTTTGTGATGCAGTTGATGGCATTCTCGCCTCTGAGTCAGAGGGCTGTGAACTCAAATCCCACGCCAGGACCCGAGCACAGAAATCTAGGCTGCCACAGTACTGAGGGAGTGATCCTATGTCAGAGGTGCCACATTTAAGATGAGATATTAAACAGAGGCCACATCTGCCATTTCACAGAACATCCCATATCACTATTCCAAGTAAAAGCAGGGCTATTATAATGGTATGTTGACCAATATTTATCACTCAAATCAACATCAAGAGTGCAGATGATCTGGTCGCGTTGCTGTTTATGGGAGCTAGCTGTGCCTAAATTGGCTGCTGTATTTCCTACATGACAACAGAGATGACATTTCAAAAGTACTTCATTTGCTATCAAATGCCCATGGTCATGAAAAGTGCTATATAAAAGCAGGAGTTTCTATTTGTTTTAAAATAATTTATGATAACTGCAGCAGCAGAGCAAATCTATTGCTTCAATGGACAGGCCACTGTTGGTCAGGTATCATTGGATTTATATGAAACAGATGCCAAGGTGCCTAAGAAACTTGGTGCAAATCAATGAACAACCCAAATGAACACAATTGGTAGAAAATCACTTTTGACCTGGTAGGGTTGCCATTTTCTTTGAATGGCGACTGTTTCAGACAAAATGATCTCAATGTAAAAGATCACAATATTTGGATATAATGTAGCTATGGCCACAACCCAGTTACACATACAAATTCTATTTTTTGAGTTGTTTGATTTGAGTTTGTGCAAATTAGTTGTTACGTGAATAGAAATCATACAGAAACTCAAGTTCAGCAAATATATATTTGAAAATCACATTATTTGAAGCTATAAATGCTATGCTTAAAAGTGGAAGGAGAAATAGCATTAAAAAATCCATTGAAGGTGGTATCAAACTTCATAGAAAATATAAAGTTTAATTTTTAGTGTCACAAGTAGGCTTACATTAACACTGCAACAAAGATACTGTGAAAATCCTCTAGTTGCAACACCTGTTCAGGTACACCGAGGGGGAATTTAGCATGGCCGATGCACCGAACCAGCACATCTTTCGGACTGTGGGAGGAAACCCATATTGACACAGGAAGAACATGCAGACTCTGCACAGACAGTGACCCAAGGCAGGAATTGAACCCAGGTCCCTAGCGCTGTGAGACAGTAGTGCCAACCACTGGGCCACCAATATAAAATGGATTAAACAGAAAAAGAAAATTGAGTAAGTTTGACATACCTTACTTTAGGACAGCCAGTTTTAAAATATTGCAGGAAAAACTACGGAGGATAAACTGGGAAGCACATCATGATCGGCACAGGCTTGGAGGGCCGAAGGGCCTGTTCCTGTGCTGTACTGTTCTTTTAACACAAAACTGGGAGAAAACCTGACCGAAATGAGAATCTGCAAACCTATTTAAGCAGGAGGCAAACTGGAAAGTGGTAATGATGTCAGTAGTCACTGCTGCTACCCACCCACTCAAAAGTCTCAAGAGCCCACAGAGAGGCCAAAAGTGAGAGTTATGGAAAAAACCATTTTATGTGGCATTGGGCCTCCATGCTGCAGAGCAGATAACCAGGTTAATTCATTTCTTTACACCGTACGACCAATCGCTTATGATGTCCTCGAGACAGGGGGGTACAAGAGACCTCTGCAGATGTCGAAACTGTCCTTAAAGCCTTTGACACTTTTGAGCATGAAGCAAAACCTCATGATTGTGTGAGTGTGTAATTATCCCAAAGACCAGGGAAACTCACTCAATTACTTCTCACTAACCTATGTCATCTAGCTAGTTCTTGTGAATATGGTGCATTTATTTGGTGAATATTGTGCATTTATATGGTGAACTTATTTGTGATTGCACTGTCAGAGTCCATGATGAAAGGTTCTCAATTCAAATCTTGATCAATTGGGCCAGTGGGCTGATGAATGGCAGATGGAGATTAATTTAGACAAATGAGAGGTGATGCATTTTGGTAGATTGAACCAGGGCAGGACTTACTCAGTTAATGGTAGGACGTTGGGGAGAGTTACAGAACAAAGAGATCTAGGGGTACATGTTCATAGCTCCTTGAAAGTGGAGTCACAGGTGGACAGAGTGGTGAAGAAGGCATTCGGCATGCTTGGTTTCATCGGTCAGAACATTGAATACAGGAGTTGGGACGTCTTGTTGAAGCTGTACAAGACATTTTGTAAGGCCACACTTGGAATACTGTGTGCAATTCTGGTCACCCTATTATAGAAAGGATATTATTAAACTAGAAAGAGTGCAGAAAAGATTTACTAGGATGCTACCGGGACTTGATGGATTGAGTTATAAGGAGAGGCTGAATAGACTGGGACTTTTTTCTCTGGAGCGTAGGAGGCTGAGGGGTGACCTTATAGAGGTCTATAAAATAATGAGGGGCATAGACAAGGTAGGTAGTCAATATCTTTTCCCAAAGGTAGGGGACTCTAAAACTAGAGGGCATAGGTTTAAGGTGAGAGGGGAGATACAAAAGTGTCCAGAGGGGCAATTTTTTCACACAGAGGGTGGTGAGTGTCTGGAACAAGCTGCCAGAGGTAGTAGTAGAGGCGGGTACAATTTTATCTTTTAAAAAGCATTTAGATAGTTGCATGGGTACGATGGATATAGAGGGATATGGGCCAAATGCAGGCAACTGGGATTAGTTTAGGGTTTTTTTTTTAAAAAGGGCAGCATGGACAAGTTGGGCCGAAGGGCCTGTTTCCATGCTGTAAACCTCTATGACTCTAAATCTTTTTTCATGCAATAAAGATGACCTTACATTTGATCAAGCACTTCAGTCCATGAGATAACCTTATTTAACGGTTTGGCCTATGATTCATCAATATACCAAGGCTCTAGATGACCCTGTCAGCTGGGCAGGGCCAAGAGCAGCAGCCCCATCCGTTCAAAAATCTGCCAAAAGAGATGAAACAGCTGGAACCAAGGCAGCCATCTTGAGGTGCTTATGCTGCAGTACAAAGAAATGGCATAGGTGCTAAAATTGTCCAGCAGGGTGCATATCGTGTTTCCATCGTGGAAAGACAGGACACTTCAAGCACCTCTGCATGTTCATCAACTTCAATAGAGGAAGGCAAGAGAATATTTATGAAATGCACACCATCCAAGAAATTGGAAACATTGACAGAGACAAAGTTAGAGTTTCTAGCGAAAGTAAATGGTCTTGATCAAGACTTTTAGTCTGTTACAGTAGAGGTTAAAAGCTTTGACACTGACTTTAAAATTGACATTGGAGCTGGTGCTACAATACGAGTTGATCATATGGATTGGTTCTAATCAATGTGCCTGTATCATTAGATATTAAATTGCAAGCTTCATGTGGCACAAACCCCCAATAAATAGGTCAGCTAATTATCAAACTTTACTACTAGAAGCAACAAATCATTGACTCCCTCTAAGTTGTTCATTGTCAAAAACATATCCTTAATGATTTGATTTATCACCACATGTATTAAGATACAGTGAAAAGTATTAATGTATGGAGATGTCTGTCTACCAGTGGGTATTCTGGAAAATGTAGATGATGATGTGTAATTGGACAACTGGATGCTTTTCATAAACGAATTTCCAAAGTCATGTGTAAGACGAGTGGATTTTCATCCAACAACAGCTCAAGAGTTGTGTTCATTGAGCAATGGTTCACTCCATCACAGAGACACCATCCACTAGATCCCAGACAGATGTTTAGGTTGTGGATCCCTCAGTTCTTTTCAAAAGCTGGGCCAGAAGTTGCAGATACAGAAGGCACTGCCACAGACAGTGACTGTCCACAAGACGACCATTTGGTCTGGAGTTGGCTTCTTCCAGAAGATGGCCACAAGGAAAAGGCTGTTGTAGCAAAAATTGATCCATTGGAAGATGAGGCCTGGGATTCTCCAAGTATGTCCATTCCAACCAAGAACCTTGGTGGCCAGTTGAATCAGGTGAGGGGGCCAAATTGGGATTCCTGCACCTATGCCAAATTGGGTGTCGATCCTGCTGCTGTCGTGGAAATCGGGATCTTGCCCATAGCAGGTGGGCAACTGATCACAAGTCATTTCAATTAATTTTCATGTCATTAGCGGGCTCTCCTTGGTGCAAATCACATTCTGCCCCTCTTGCGAGATTCTCCAACCATAACGTGATTTGCACCTGTGCATGCAGGGCTAGAGAATTGCCCTCCTTGTGTACTTCTCAGGCCATAGAATAAAAAGAGGTAACATGACTTGTTAACCTTGACTGGGGGACTGAATAGACCCTTATTTAAAGGGCCCCAACTTTAAAAGACAGACAGCTATGTTAACCAATCATTGGTCGACACTCAGTCTGCCTCAAGACAGTAACAGTCTTAAAGCTGAAGCAACGTGCATAATTAGCTAGAAACCAATGGGTCAATTCTTCTTTCATTATTGACATGTTATAGACCAATTGTCTACTTTCCAACAATTGGCTCAGGTGGGCTTTCAATTTGTTAAGGTATTAAAAAGGGGTCTTGAGAAGCCATTTTGGGAAGAGCAAGAGAGAGGATGGAAATAGAAATGGTGAAAGATATGGGGTGGGGGGGGTCTTAGCCATATGGCAAGAAAGAACACTTCAATTAACCAATTGAAGTGTTCTTTCTTGCCATATGGCTAAGACTCTAGAACCGGATGTGATTTACGATGGAGGAGATTATTTAAACAAGTGATCTCCATAAATCTTAGTCCAGAAACATCAGAAATCTTATACCACGTCTTTACATTTCTGCAATCCTGCAGTTTACACCCCCGATTACCAATAGTCCTGTAAAGCTGCAGTCCTGTTTTGCTGATTATGTTGCCCTCCAGGGAAAAGAGAACCACCCACATGTCTCCAAGGGATCTGAGAACACAGAGACTGAATCACTCATAACAGTGGCTTGGGGTGGGGAAAGAGTTGTAGTTGGATAGAGGTTGGTAGTATACTTTGGGGGAAAGAGTGGAGGTGTAGTATAATGGGTTACTAAAATAGTTATGATAATGAGAGTGATGTAGATCTTGCTGAATCAATGACATTGATAGTCAGGTGCCCGACACTTGGGAGACACGATAAAACAGTCTCTACTCATGAGAGACATACCTACTCTGTAACCTATCATATACAGTGTTAAAACCCATTTATTTGAGTCAGACTACCATTATCCCGGAAAAGATAGGCCACGTATCCAACATTGAAAACAATATCCATGCCTAATTCTTTGATCCACGCTTTCTCAGGTTTGAGGTTTGCAATCTTTTTCCATCTCCATCCACCCCCCCCTCCCCCCCCCACATTACATCATCAAATTTCTTCTTCACCTTGACAAAAGGAGCATAACCCCAACTTAATCCAGTAACTTGCGGTAAATCTCCCTGAATCTTCTACACAGTCTTCACATCTTTCCTAAACTGCGTACAGAATTGGACACAATGCTCTGAAAAACAGCCATTCACCACAACTCTATTTTCCATCCTTTGCCAATTTTATATCCATGCAGCAACTTCCCCCTTTATCTCATTAGCTTCATTTTTTTAACAAGCATCGTACATGTTATTTTATCAAATTTCTTTTGAAAGTTCATATACACAATATTAATTAAAATATCCTCCAGCATTCAGTCACTGCATTAAAAAAACTCAGTCAAATCAAAGCCTGATTTTCTCTAAACAGATCTTTGCTTGCTCTCATTTGCTTGTTTAAGTAGCGGTTAGAGTAGACTCTATTATACAACTAATGTATTTTTTTGTTACGTTACTTATGGACTTGAAGATAGTTTCGTAATGTAGTTCTACCCAAATATATACTTGGGCGGCACAGTGGTCAGCACTGCTGCCTCACAGCGCCAGGGACCCGGGTTCGATTCCCAGTTTGGGTCACTATGTGGAGTTTGCACCTTCTCCCCGTGTCTGCGTGGGTTTCCTCCCACAGTCTGAAAGACATGCTGGTTAGGTGCATTGACCCAAACAGGTGCCAGAGTGTGGCGAATAGAGGAATTTCACAATAACTTCACTGCAGTGTTAATGTAAGCCTTACTTGTGACTAATAAATAAACTTTAAAACGTTAAATTTAACTTTGATATCTCTCTGTATTAGTGCTGATTTCTTACACAATAGATAATGAAAGAAGAAAGTAAGATATATAGTATGAGTTCAAAAGAGCCTGCCATAATTATTAGACAATTGGGCAGCTTCTTGTGTAGTCACCTAGGAGACAGTTGGAAGCTGAGAAAGTATCTGCGACAACTCATTGAAGTTTATTGAAATTGGAAAGAAACAAATTTAACTTTTTTGTTCCAACTTGTACTTCAAAGGTGTTAGATGGTATATCTCATCTGAATTGCTGCTATTCGATAGTTCCTTTGAAACGAGAAGGGTGAGACTAAGTTTGAGAGAAAAAGGCACAGAGACACAAAGAAACTGCAAACAAGAGAAAGTCCCATGTAAAGTTGCTTGTTCAGAGAGTTTGTTTACTAAGTGCTGACAGTGGGTCGCAATATTATTACGGACTTGGGAGGAGCACTCCTGTTCTTGGAGTGCCCATCAAGGGGTCCCTTCAAGTATTATTGGTTAGGCAGCTCACCACATGGTGCATGTGAACAAGAGAATATTGTATGACCCCCAAGTGTAAATAGCAACCTGCCTGATGATTGCATCTGTCAGAACTTATGTATTCTAAATGCAAACAAAGTGCACTCTCTGACCTCATCACCCCCAACACCAATTTTTCAATGCCACTCATTCTTCAGGTGAGCATTGAGTAGAGCAATTGAAACTCATACACTTTTAGTAAGAGCCACAGGAACACTTGATGATCAGAGACTAACTACCCTTGGCAGTAGTAAGTAATAGTGCCATCATATTCATTTTTATTTATTCTTTCATGGGATATAGGCATTAAGGCCAGCACTTGTTGTTTATACATATTTGCCCTTAATCGGAGTCATTTCAGAACACCATTAAGAGTCAAACACGTTTGAGAGAGTCTGGAGTCACAGATAGGCCATCCTGGGTAAAGATGACATTTCCTTCCCCAAAAGGAATTAGTGCTAGAGGGATTCTTACAGCAATCAATAATAGTTCTGATGGTCACCATTACTGAGACTAGTTTTATAATACATATTTATTAATTGAATTTAAATTCTGCCACCAACTGCCATGGGAGGATTTGAACTGGCCTGGATCACTAATTCAGTGACATATAAACAAGGAGCAGGAGTAGGCTATACAGCCCCTCAAACCTGCTCCACCATTTAATAAAACCATAGGTGGTCTGATAGTAACCTCAAATCTGCGCTCCTGATAACTTATCACCTCCCTGTTTACCAAGAATCGACCTACCTCTGCCTTCAAAATATGCAAAGACTCTGTTTCCATTAATTTTCAGGAAAAATTTCCAAATACTCATGACCCTCAAAATATATTTTGACTCATCCCCTTATTTTTGAACAATGACCCTCTAGGTCTAGATTCTCTGACAAGAGGAAACATCCTCTTCACATTCACTCTGTCAAGATCCCTCAGGACATGACCACCAGACCAACATCTCCTCATTTACATAAGTACATGTTACAAAGTTCAGGAAGCAGAAAAATACTTATTTTCCTTCCATATTTTTATGTAAATGTGCACAGTAAACTTGGCTAAATGTTGAACCTTGGGATGGATCTTATTAGCTTTATACTGCATAAAATTAGAAACCAAGGCTCAGGTTGTATGAGATTTTTTAAGACAATCTTTTACCTTCTTTATCGTCATGCCGTATAATGGCTTCCTGTATTATGTCTGAGGAGATGAAGTGAACCTTGTTTTTCTTCCCATGTTTGTGCTTGTATTTGAATCCCTCCTGTTTCTGAAGAAGCTTTTCACGTTCATAGTAGGCCTTTATCTGGTCACATCGCATGCGTTTCACCAAACGTTGCCGCTGTCCTAAAGGGAGTGACTCCAACAAGCACTGGTCGATTTCCATGTCATGTGTCCGGAAAACATTACAGAGCTGGAAGCAACCTGAACAAGGAAAAATATTGTCACAATTGGAAACCATCACAGCAAGGTTTATTTTTAATCTGTAGTACATGAATGAACTAAGTGAAAAGTACTAGCAAATAATGAATGCTTCAGTCAATGTAACTATTTTAACGCATACATGCTAAGATCTAGGATGTGCCTTTTTACCCCTTGTAATACATTATGCACTGCTCTGCCCAGTGTAACTGATTCCAGTAACACTCCCAATGTGCAATTATCAGAGATCCAGGTTCTAAAAGATCAAAGTTTAACCGTTGCCTGGTCAGGGAATATTGAAGGTTGAAATAAACCTCATATGTTGCAGTCTGTAGTTCAGAAACATGCAGCATTTTAAGATTATTTTGCATCCGTAGCAACATTTGATTTCGGATATGGAGCAGACTTCCCCACAACAGCAGGATTCAAACAGCTGAACAGGAGGTGACCTGGCCAATTCTGTGCAGACCCAGGGTAGCCCACCAGTTAGTTCCATGTTGCCACATTATAGGCAACCCTACCAGCCTGAGTTAGAGGAAGATAGTTTCGGAGCCTGAGCAGCAGGATAAGAAAGAAAAAAGTACTTTTTGGATGTTTACAGTTGGAAACTTTTCAACCGAGTTGCATGTCCAACCCATTTCAAACACAATAAGGCGGCTGGATTTTCCAGACTAGATTAGAAAACAGCTCGGGACTGTTCCCATGTCCAAACTCCATTACCGGAATAGGAGGAAAAAGCCACTTGTTGGGATTTTCAAGCAACCCCAGTCAGTCTCCTTCAGTTGACCTTAATCGGGCCCTTAACCGAGTCTAATCGACTATCCGCCGCTTGAGCACAACGTCCCTCTGCCTGGCCCGATCTCGCCGACAAAGCAGCACGGCAGCCGGAGGGCTTGTTCTCCACACCCTCCCCAAACGGGGATTGACAATCCGGCAGGAGAAGATCCTCTACAGCTAATGATTAAACGGGAGTGCTCCCATCACCTCATTGCACAGACTATAGGATACAATTTATTTGCCTGAACTGGCATTATCTATCACAGAAACACCGATTGGAAACGGCTCCGATAATCCATGATTTTGCTTCCACTTTGGGAGAAGATCATTTGTCATGTGCTGGTATGAAGAAGGTTAAATTTGTGTTTTCTGTCACACTGATAACAGACGTAACCAGGACCAATCTGTCATACTTCAAACTCTGCAACATCCTGCTTGCCACAGATTCCTTCCGCTTGTGCCATCAATCACTGAATAATGTTCCATCATATCTCAGCTTCATAACAGAACATACCTGAGAACATCTGAGTGGTGTCCAACATTAAACTTGACTGGTCACTTGGATAACTATTTATCATTTGTAAAAGATAATTATACAGAGAAACTGCAGCAATCATACCATCCCAGTGGCCGAAAGTACATAGTATAAAATGAACTGAACCATTTTCAATTATTCATTAATTTGAATCTTTGGCTCTCGGTTTTAAATAAAAGGGGAACTTCCTGCATTTATGTTACTTTGTTCATATACCAAATATTCATAAGTCATAACAGTTACAAATTAAATTAGAAAAAGAAGAAGGCAAATTTTTCATTAATGAATAGCCCTAATTCCATAAAATCTGCAATAAATATTCGCATTTAAACCAAACTAACATGTCAGTAGCCTTATTAATAATGCATGGATAATATTCCATGACAATGATATTCTAATAATATATGCTGTGCGTAAAATTTATCCACATTACAGTATGAAGACAAATAGAGATAACCCTTCGCAGCCTTGTTAACTTCAAAATTGCTTCCCAGCAATTGCAGGAGGAAACGTTTAGCCACACAATCATATTTGAATCATCGATAGTCACGGGTGAGGTGCCTGAAGATTGGAGAGTGGCAAATGTTGTGCCTTTGTTTAAAAAGGGCTGCAGGGAAAAGCCTGGGAACTACAGGCCAGTGAGCCTCACATCTGTGGTGGGTAAATTGTTAGAAGGTATTTTGAGAGACAGGATCTACAGACATTTAGAGATGCAAGGACTGATTAGGGACAGTCAGCATGGCTTTGTGAGTGGAAAATCATGTCTCACAAATTTGATTGAGTTTTTGAAGGGGTAACCAATAAAGTAGATGAGGGCAGTGCAGTTGATGTTGTCCACATGGACTTTAGCAAGGTCTTTGACAAGGTACCGCATGGTAGGTTGTTGCATAAGGTTAAATCTCATGGGATCCAGGGTGAGGTATCTAAATGGATACAAAATTGGCTTCTTGACAGAATAAGAAGTTTAACAACACCAGGTTAAAGTCCAACAGGTTTATTTGGTAGCAAAAGCCACACAAGCTTTCGGAGCTCCAAAAGCTTGTTGGAGCTCCAAAAGCTTGTGTGGCTTTTGCTACCAAATAAACCTGTTGGACTTTAACCTGGTGTTGTTAAACTTCTTACTGTGTTTACCCCAATCCAACGCCGGCATCTCCACTTCTTGACAGAAGCCAGAGGGTGGTTGTAGAGGGTTGTTTTTCAAACTGGAGGCCTGTGACCAGCAGTGTGCCTCAGGGATCAGTGCTGGGTCCACTGTCATTTGTCATTTATATTAATGATTTGGATGAGAATATAGGAAGCATGGTTAGTAAATTTGCAGATGACACTACGATTGGTGGCATAATGGACAGTGAAGAAAGTTATCTCCAATTGCAACGGGATCTTGATCAATTGGGCCAGTGGGCTGACGAATGGCAGATGGAGTTTAATTTAGACAAATGCGAGGTGATGCATTTTGGTAGATTGAACCAGGGCAGGACTTACTCAGTTAATGGTAGGGCATTAGGGAGAGTTACAGAACAAAGAGATCTAGGGGTACATGTTCATAGCTCTTTGAAAGTAGAGTCACAGGTGGACAGAATGGTGAAGAAGGCATTCGGCATGCTTGGTTTCTTCGGTCAGAACATTGAATGCAGGAGTTGGGACATCTTGTTGAAGTTGTACAAGACATTGGTAAGGCCACACTTGGAATACTGTGTGCAATTCTGGTCACCGTATTATAGAAAGGATATTATTAAACTAGAAAGAGTGCAGAAAAGATTGTCTAGGATGCTACCGGGACTTGATGCATTGAGTTCTAAGGAGAGGCTGGATAGACTGGGACTTTTTTCTCTGGAGCGTAGGAGGCTGAGGGATGATCGTATAGAGGTCGATAAAATAATGAGGGGCACAGATCAGCTAGATAGTCAATATCTTTTCCCAAAGATAGGGGACTCTAAAACTGGAGGGCATAGGTTTAAGGTGAGAGGGAAGAGATACAAAAGTGTCCAGAGGGGCAATTCTTTCACAGTGAGTGTCTGGAACAAGCTGCCAGAGGTAGTAGTAGAGGCGGGTACAATTTTGTCTTTTAAAAAGCATTTAGATAGTTACATGGGTACGATATGTATAGAGGGATATGGGCCAAATGCGAGCAATTGGGATTAGCTTAGGGGTTTTAAAAAAGAAAGGGCGGCATGGACAAGTTGGGCCGAAGCGCCTGTTTCCATGCTGCAAACCTCTATGACTCTAAAGAATATATATACTGGTGATGTATTTCTGTTGCTGCAACATTTCTAACTGTGGTCATTATACCCATTAGCTGCCTATTTGAGACTATTCTGTTCATTAACAATTTTAGATGGAAAATTAATCTAATGTCCCTTTCTTAAATAATAGGCTTTCCATGTGAAATTGTGAAAATAATTAGGGTTTGCATTAGGATTTGGGTGGCATCGTGGCACAGTGGTCAGCACTGCTGCCTCATAGTGCCAGGGACTCAGGTTCGATTCTTGGGTCACTGTCTGTATGGAGTCTGCATGTTCTTCCCATGTCTGTGTGGTTTCCTCCGGGTGCTCCGGTTTCCTCCCACAGTCAGAAAGACATGCTGGTTAGGTGCATTGATCATGCTAAGTTCCCCCTTATTGTGCCCGAACAGGCGCCGGAGTGTGGCGGCTAGGGAATTTTCACAGTAACTTCATTGCAGTGGGCCTTAGTGTCTGTGGTCCAGATGCAGGAAAATCAGCCAGTGCTCCTGCATAATTTGTGATCCAATATATGCAGCTTAAAAGGACGCAGATTGGGTCATTGTTTGAGAAAAGGACTCTGATTCACCATATGTTAAAGAATGTAAGATTGTTCATTATTTGGGGTCATGCATGAAAAATAGCTGGGGGCATAGGGATGTGGTAGAGGTTGCCAGTTCAGGTGGGACTGTACCCCAACAAGAATCAGCACCTTCAATTAAGGAGAGAGAGAGGGAGAAGACTGAAAAATGATCAGTTAACAGCAACTTATAGTCTAACTAGCTCATTAACAGCCATTAAAATATACTGTTAATAATGACTTGTGCCATCTCGTGTATTGTTGAGTGCTTCAATGTGTTTGATAGTTAGAGGTTAATCACTCTGCATCATGTGTAAAGTGCAGGAATATGTGAAATCCTTACCTGAGAAGATCTTGCAAAGATAACATTGGCAGGCGTTTTGATGTTGTGGCATAGAAAATGATAGGATTATCAAGTGAACTTTGACTCAATAGAAACTTTTATTGGAAGACCAAACATGAATGTAATTTTCCAAAGTAGTGGAATACTTGCCTTTTACCTATTACTTAATGGATTATTACTTCAAAAGGAGTTGGAGTTTCTGGTCATAGAATCATAGAAACCCTACAGTGCAGAAAGAGGCTATTTGGCCCATCGAGTCTGCACTGACCACAAACCCACCCAGGCCCTATCCCCATATCCCTACATATTTACCCACTAATCCCTCTAACCTATGCATCTCAGGACACTAAGGGGCAATTTTAGCACGGCCAATCAACCTAACCCGCACATCTTTGGACTGATAATAAACATCAGAATGTATTTTTCAAAGAAGATTATTAAAACATGGGCTGTTTTACCACAAATAATCAGTGAGGCAGTGACTACAACATCATTGATAAAGAATGAGATAAGTAGCTGATAAGAAATATGAAAAATGTATGGGAAAAGGGGTTAAAGCAAATTTCTCTCGTTTAAGCGTGAGCTGTGACACATAGAATCAACTTCCTGTTGTTTCATTTTATATATTTTTTTTACATAATACCCTTTGGGAGACAATAGATATAAAGTCAGAAAACCCAACCAAAACAGGTTAAGAAACTAATGAAAACACCTTGTGAAAATTGTATCGACAGCATTAGCAATTTCAATTGAGGAAGCTGGTGTGCTCTAAATCTAATGTTCAAAATAAATACCATCTGATATCACAAAATTCATTGACTAGTCCCTTACTCTAATAAAATTCAAGCTGACAAATCATTTTTAGCTAAATTTCGGTTGAGAAAACAATACTGTATTGTGAAATTGTAGTACTTTCAGAAAATCATTCATGTCACAATTTGTAATCCCTTAAAACTCTATTCAAGTTCATAAGAACATAAGAACTGGGAGCAGAAGTAGGCCATCTGGCCCCTCGAGCCTGCGCCGCCATTCAATAAGATCATGGCTGATCTTTTCATGGACTCAGCTCCACTTACCCACCCACTCACCATAACCCTCAATTCCTTTACTGTTCAAAAATTTATCTATCCTTGCCTTAAAAACATTCAATGAGGTAGCCTCAACTGCTTCATTGGGCAGTGAATTCCACAGATTCACAATCCTTTGTGTGAAGAAGTTCCTCCTCAACTCAGTCCTAAATCTGCTCCCCCTTATTTTGAGGCCATGCCCCCTAGTTCTAGTTTCACCCACCAGTGGAAACAACTTCCCTGCTTCTATCTTATCTATTCCCTTCATAGTCTTATATGTTTCTATAAGATCTCCCCTCATTCTTCTGAATTCCAATGAGTATAGCCCCCAGTCTACTCAGTCTCTCCTCAAAAGCCAACCCTCTCAACTCCGGAATCAACCTAGTGAATCTCCTCTGCACCCCCTCCAGTGCCAGTATATCCTGTCTCAAGTAAGGAGACCAAAACTGTACACAGTACTCCAGGTGTGGCCTCACCAGCACCCTATACAGCTGCAATATAATCTCGCTGTTTTTAAACTCCATCCCTCTCGTAATGAAGGACAAAATTCCATTTGAAGAAAGATTATGGGCTCAATTTTTTAGAGATGGAAAGATCGAGTCGGGAAACTTCCTGACTCACAAGCCCACCTGCAAGGAAGTTGCCCTCCATCATATTGTTTGTTCCTGGGAGCCAGGGGCGAACTAGATTCTGGTTTGCGGCCTCCAGAGGCAAGGAAAGTGGATAATTGCAGGGACGCAGCCCAGTTGTAATGATGAATTTCAGTCCCTCATCCCTCCCACCCACCCCCATTCCCTCATGCCCTCTCATTCTCCACATGCCACATTTACGTTCCATAGCCACTCACCCAGTATCACTATGGGCAGACCTCAGAGGCCATGACTTTGAAATTGACAAGGAGGAAAAAAAAATTATAACAATCTAATAGAGCTCTCAATCAAACACACTTCGAACTGGGGGAAAGAAACACTTAGAAACCATTCAAAAACAGTTAAATCCTTCTTAGTGGTCAATCTATTTAAAATACAAACAAACACCTATTCAGTAACCACGCCAAAGACAGAGAATCCTTTAATAACCTCTTAAAACTGTCAATCATACTGACACAGGTATTTGGCCTCTGATATTCGGGTAAGCGTTTTCCAAGGCGGCCTTCACAACACACGACGGCGCAGAGTTGCTGAGCAGAAACTGATAGCCAAGTTCCGCACACATAAGGACGGCCTCAACCGGGATATTGGGTTCATGTCACACTATCTGTAATCCCCACAGCTTGCCTGGACCTGCAGAGTCTCACTGGCTGTCCTGTCTGGAGACAATACACATCTCTTTAGCCTGTCTTGATGCTCTCTCCACTCACATTGTTTGTATCTTAAAGACTTGATTAGCTGTAAGTATTCGCATTCCAGCCATTATTCTGTAAATTGAGTTTGTGTGGGCGGCACGGTAGCACAGTGGTTAGCACTGCTGCTTCACAGCTCCAGGGTCCTGGGTTCGATTCCCGGCTCGGGTCACTGTCTGTGTGGAGTTTGCACATTCTCCTCGTGTCTGCGTGGGTTTCCTCCGGGTGCTCCGGTTTCCTCCCACAGTCCAAAGATGTGCGGGTTAGGTTGATTGGCCAGGTTAAAAATTGTCCCTTAGAGTCCTGGGATGCGTAGGTTAGAGGGATTAGCGGGTAAAATATGTGGGGGTAGGGCCTGGGTGGGATTGTGGTCGGTGCAGACTCGATGGGCCGAATGGCCTCCTTCTGCACTGTAGGGTTTCTATGTTTCTAAATGCCCTGTTTGTGAACAGAATTACCACTCACCTGAGGAAGGGGCTTAAGACTCCAAAAGCTTGTGGCTTTTGCTATCAAATAAACCTGTTGGACTTTAATCTGGTGTTGTTAAACTTCTTACTGATCATACTGACTGCACAGCCTTGCTAAAATAAGTTCTGGAACTCAGCCAAACATTCATAATTACCCCAGTTGTCAAAACAAATCCTTCCAAATAGAAACAATGACATCTATTGAAATTGCAAAAAAAGGATAGCTTTCCCTAGACTGAACCAGCTGGCCTATCAAAGCAGTTCATGAACAGATGTCCACTATTTTTTAAGTGAAAGCTGCGTTTTTTCCTTCAAGATTGAAAGCGTGTCAACATTCAAATCACTTGAGATCATGACACTAGAATTTCTTCAGTTTTGAATGTATAAAACCACTTTTCCAAGCGGGAAAGCTACTGCAATGCATTTCAACATTGAGACATTTCTGATCGAGTCACGGACAACTTACCTCGGCAGGGAGTGCCTTATAATTAATAACTGCTGTAAAAACACATCTAAGTTCAGATCATGACACTTAAAACTTATTCATCCATCAAGAGCATTTGAACCCAACACTGTTGAAATGGGGCTGCTGAACATAGTTCTCCAATTTGTGTGAATCACCCCTCTTCCCCCACCGGCAAAAATTCGATCAGTCAGAAATGGGGTGGGACTTCCTGGTCCTTCTTTGCAAAGAAGGTCTGGAGTGAAATGCAGTGGTATTTGTCGAGGTTCATCCAGGTCCTGCTCTTAATTTTTAAAAAGTCCATGGAGTCAGAAAAATCTGGCCTTCAGTGTTCAATCAAATTCAAGCAAATTCATCTGGCATCAAAAGTGTCAAACATGACCCCGAATACAACAAACTGAATTAAAGGAATAACTATGATGTTATAGAATATGTCGCTGACTAACAAGTCCTGAAGTGCTAAGGTGTTATCAATCATGATAAAAAAATAGAATGGAGCAGCTTTAACACAACACATCTTAATAAATAGCCATGAACAACTTGTTTTGTTATTACATACCTTGACATGTGCAAATAATATTTAAAAATCTATAATTTGATTACCTTTTGTGAATGTTCCTGGGGATTCAGTCCAAATAACTAAACTGTATGCCATAAAGTACAAGGATAGCAAGTATCCGATAAAAAAATGCAGCTCACAATTAACAATTTTTTTCTTTTAATCCAATTCAATCAAATCAAGTCCAATTCAGAGCCTCAACAAGTGAGACATTCGCGATCCAAGCTGACAAGACAGGGCTCTTACTTCCTGTCTTGGGTTTGATCTGCATGATCCAAGCTGATTGGAGTAGGCATTGCACCTCCTCCAAGGCTTGATCTCATTTGTATCTTAGCCAAAAGGCCAAGATGCCGCTTTTGAAAAGTGCTTCAAATGAAGCTAAAATGTAACCTAATGACTTCAACCAAGTACAGCATGTCGATACTACACTTGATCTTAGCCAAAAGGCCCCTCAATTTAAACATTTTTTTTATATTTCAAAAATATACTTTATTCACAAAAAAACCTCTCAAATAAACCATTGCAAAACGACATATCCAAAAATTACAAACAGTGCAAAAAAAGTCATTTTTACAGTACTATACGATGCTTATTTACATGACATTACATTTCAGTGCTTGAAACTATATGCATACATCAGATTTTACTGTGTGCTTTTTGTTTTTCAGATTAGCACACAGTTACGCAGGCCGAGGGTGTTCTACAGTTACCGGGCCCTCGGTCTGCCTCAGTTGAAAGGCTTTACACAGTGGCCTTTCCCCATTGTGCCTTTGCGGCGGCTGCCCCAAGCTTGAGCGCGTCCCTTAACACGTAGTCCTGGACCTTGGAATGTGCCAGTCTGCAACACTTGGTCGAGGACAAATCTTTCAACTGGAAGATCAGCAGGTTTCGGGCGGACCAAAGTGCGTCCTTCACCGAGTTGATGACCCTCCAGCAGCAGTTGATATTTGTCTCGGTGTGCGTCCCTGGAAACAGCCCGTAGGGCACAGAGTCGTGCGTCACCAAGCTGCTCGGGACGAACCTCGACAAATACCACTGCATCTCACTCCAGACCTTCTTTGCAAAGGCACATTCCACAAGGAGGTGTATGACCATCTCATCACCCCCGCAGCCATTTCGAGGGCAGCGTGCGGTGATGTTGAGACCTCGAGCGTGCATAAAGGATCTGACGGGGAGTGCCCTTCTCACCACCAGCCAAGCCAGGTCTTGGTGCTTGTTTGTGAGTTCTGGTGATGAGGCATTCTGCCAGATGACATTGACAGTCTGCTCAGGGAACCATCCGACAGGATCCGCCATCTCCTTTTCTCTCAGGGCCTCAAGGACATTACGTGCTGACCACTGCTTGATCGCCATGTGGTCAAAGGTGTGTTTCCGGAAAAATTTCTCAACGAAGGACAGGTGCTGCGGTACGGTCCAACTACTTGGAGCGTTCCGTGACAATGTGGCCAGACCCATCCTCCGCAACACTTGGGACAGGTAGAACCTCAAAAAGTAGTGGCATTTGCTGTTAGTGTACCGAGGATCTACACACAGCTTGATGCAGCCGCACACAAAGGTGGCCATCAGGATGAGGGCGGCATTGGGAACGTTTTTCCCTCCGTTCTCTGGAGATTTGTGCATCGCCTCCCTCCGGACACGATCCATCTTTGATCTCCAGATAAATTTGAAGATGGCCTGGGTCACTGCTGCTGCACAGGATTTGGGGATAGGCCAGACCTGCGCCACGTACAACAACACGGACAGTACCTTGCACCGGATGACCAGGTTTTTTCCGGTGATAGAGAGGGAGCGTTGCTCCCACAAGCCCAATTTTTGCCTCGCTTTGGCAATGCGCTCTTCCCAGTTTTTGGCGCATCCCCCTGCCGCTCCAAACCATATCCCCAGCACCTTGAGGTAGTCTGCCCTGACGGTGAAGGGGACAAAGGATCTGTCAGCCCAGTTCCCAAAGAACATGGCCTCGCTCTTGCTCCGGTTGACTTTGGCTCCCGAGGCCAGTTCAAACTGCTCACAGACTTGGAGGAGCCTGCGAACAGATGAGGGGTCCAAGCAGAAGACAGCCACGTCATCCATGTACAGGGAGGCTTTGACCTGCGTGCCTCCGCTGCCTGGAATTGTAACTCCTTTGATGCCTGGGCCGCTTCTGAGGGCCTCGGTGAAGGGTTCAATGCAGCACACAAAAAGGATGGAGGAGAGAGGGCAGCCCTGCCTGACTCCAGGCCTGATCTGAAACCTATCTGATTCTCGCCCATTGATTGAAACTGCGCAACTGATGTCTGTGTAGAGCAGTTGGATCCAATTGCGGATTCCCTCCCCAAAGCCCATTTTGAAGAGTACATCCATCATGTAGCTGTGCGATATTCTGTCAAACGCGTTCTCCTGGTCTAGGCTGATGAGGCAGGTATCAACCTGCCTGTCCTGCACGTAGGCGATCGTATCCCTGAGTAGCACGAGGCTATCAGAGATCTTCCTGCCGGGTACAGCACAGGTTTGATCAGGATGGATCACTGACCCCAGAGCAGACTTGACCTGGTTGGCAATGACCTTGGCTAGAATTTTATAGTCCACATTCAATAGTGAAATGGGTCGCCAATTTCTAATTTTTTCCCTTTCCCCCTTCTGCTTGTAGATGAGGGTAATGATGCCTTTCCTCGTGGATTCTGACATGCTGCCTTCCAGAAGCATACTCTCGTATACTTCCAGGAGGTCCGGGCCCGTCAAGTCCCACAACGCCGAGTAAAACTCAGCCGGTAAGCCATCGCTTCTGGGAGTTTTACCCTTCTGAAAGGACTCGACAGCCTTTGTCAGCTCATCCAGAGATACCGGTCTGTCCAGGCTCTCCCGCTCGCCGTCGTCTAAGACCTTGCGTGATAAATGACAGGAAAGACTGGGAAGCCGTGCTGTCTGTTGGCTTCAGGTCATACAGTCCGGCATAGAATGATTTGCACCCAAACAATAGGAAAAGTGCAAGATTTTTCCTCTTTCTTTGTAACATTCAAAGACCTTCAATTGAAAAAAAAAGATAATGGGCAGAATTTTCTGTTCAGTGGCAGGTGGGTTTTGTGGTGCATTTCTGGTGGGTATTGATTCATCTGCCCTGTTAAATGCCACCCAAACACACACATTACTCTCAGTATGCCCACTGGTTGTCAGGAAACATCTTGAAATGGCGTTATCAAAGAAATAAAGCATGATCCAAGTTCAGCAGTGACTTCCTCAACACTCTCATCCATGGTGACCGCCAACACTGAGATGTCCTTTACTCAAGGACATCAATTCTCTGGCCTGGGCGGCAGTGGAAAGGAAGATCAGAAACAGCATCCAGTGTAGCAAGAGGATGAAAGATCTAACCCACTTCGCCAGGGTAAGTCAACTTTTAGCTCACTCCAATCTCACATTCTCATAATGGTATCATCCAGTTAAAGATCTCATTCAATGGACATAATTTTCTAGCCATTCATATTGGAGGGATCTTCCAGTTTTGCGGGTTCCCCAGTGGTGGGGAGTGCAAGCTTTAGGAAACCCCATTGGCAACAGTGGGAAAAGAAGATCTCACCATCGACCAGTGCCAGGTTGCCTCCACCACTAAGAAAGATGCTGCAGGACGTGTGGAAAACATCTCCAACATCTCATCTATCATTCTGCACAAACTCTATTCTCAGCCCTTACTGGGGAGGGCTCTGCACACACAGCAGGGCTATATGCTTCCCAGCCTCTCCTCCATCTCTTCTCATTACGTTCCATTCCAATCCATTCTTCATAGAATCCCTACAGTGCAGAAGGAGGCCATTTGGTCCATCGAGTCTGCACCGACCGTAATCTCATCCAGGCCCTATCATCGTAACCCCACATATTTACCCCACTAATCCCGACACCAGGGTCAATTGAGCATGGCCAATCAACCTAACCCACACGTCTTTGGACTGTGGGAGGAAACCGGAACACCCGGAGGAAACCCACGCAGACACGGGGAGAACATGCAAACTCCACACAGACAAACCCAGGTCCCTGGTGCTAACCACTGTGCCGCCCCAAACTTATTTTATTTATCTTCATGCAGTTCAAGTTCGTCCACGGCCACAGGGTGATATCCCAGATGGGAGGAGGAATGTGTGATGTCCAGCAGCTGTCCCAGTTTGCCAAGAATTCCATCAAGCTGACAGGCAAAGATTAAGATTGTTCCTATGGGTTAGGCCTCTCCCAGCAAGCCAGTACGGGTGACATCTCCATGAGTTGATCACATCCTGATATTAATAATGAGTGACGTGCAAAGTTGCATTCTGCCTGCTTATAAACTAAATCTATCTTCTCTCTCTTACAGATATCAGTAGGCCCGACAGAGCACCAGAGCTACCATAAGCCCCAGCTCCCTGGTCAGCTCAGAAGAGGATGCATCAGAGGAAGGGCCATCACTGCATCCTTCACCAGTGCAGAGACACATACTGGCTCATGGGTCTATATTAGGTGCAGGGTCACATTCTGGGGAGCACCTCACTGACTCTCTGCAGCAGTTGGAGGCAATGTCAGCCCTGGTCTCTGGCACTCAGAGGACTGCTGGAGATAAGGCACCACTGGCGTCTGAGTCAGATGATGAGTCTGTGCAAGTGGCTGTCTACAACATGCTATAGATGCAACAAGTGACAGAAAATCAGGTAGAATTCTGAGAGGCAGTCATAGAGGTTTACAGCATGGAAACAGACCCTTCAGCTCAACTTGTCCATGCCGCCCAGTTTTTACCATTAAGCTACTCCCAATTCCCCAGGTTTGGCCCATATCCCTCTATACCAATCAATAATTCAAATGGATCAAAACAAACAAAATAGCAAATTATTCTTTTGAAATCTCTGGGTTTCCTTAGCCCCAAAGTTGGTAAAACGTTATGATCCCCATGGGGGAAAACAGTAAACCAAAATAACCAAATTTACCAAACAACTCTCAAATGAAGAAATTGCAAACAAGATTTCAATTAACATGAATCAGAACTAATGCAAGCTAGACATGAATTAACAGGCAAAAGACACTTCATGGGATGAAATGGCAAATTTCATTTTAAATAGTCAATACAGCAAAAATATGTCTTACACAACCACAAGCATTCACATCACTCCCGGAAGACACAAAACACTATGTAGCTAGCTACACAATTCCACAAAATGCTGCTATTTTAGAATCGATCCGGAATCCTAACCCCAACAACAGTTTTACCTCCGAGTTTCAAGTGTGTGCTTATCATCAGCAAGACACACTTCTACAAATCCTCTCTTTCTTGGGTGATAAAAGTCCAGATGCTGTTCCTTTTCAAGCAACTAACCAATAATACCCTGGTTCACTGATTGGCCACTTCTGGGAAAATACCCAGCTCTTCAGAATCTCAGAGCTATTTACATAGCTTTCCAGGTTTTAGACATGCTTAGCCAGCTCTCACACTACCTCCAAGAGTTTCTATCAACTTTTCTGCTGAACAGAAAACTGACCTCTTCCTCAGTGATTTGCTTCTTTTCCTCACAATAATTATCTTTGTTCTTTCTGTCTCTGTCGCTTTTACATCATGCCTACATCTGTGCACTGATCATCTTCACCCTCCAACTCCTCTGCTTGTTGCCCTATTTTGTGTCTGTCAGCCACATTGCTTTTGGTCTTAACTTCCCTCCTGTTGGAACTGCTTCCAGGTCAAGAGTCACCAAGTCACATGGATCAGTATTTCCTATCATCCAGAAACATTACAACTGATTCCTTTACTATTGATGCAAACTCTTCAAAGTCAATTTTAAACATTTTCAAAAACAATGACAGAGTCCATATACATTTTAAAGAAATTACAAATTGTCCTTATTGTACTGCTTCCAAGTCATAGATCTTCACCAAATATAATGCAAGTGAACCAAACAGACAACAAAATTCCCAGTTTTGATCCCCTTCTAGTACTGAGGTAACTTGTCATAGCCAAGGTGGCAATATTTGTGCTATAATTGCCTTCCGTTTCCCCAGTCCAGGAAGTTAGAGTTCTAGAGCATGGAAAAAGGCTCTTTGGCCCAACTTGTCCATGGCGCCCTTTTTTTTTAAACCACTAAGCTAGTCCCAATTCCCGCATTTGGCCCATATCCCTCTATACCCATCTTACCCATGTAACTGTCTAAATGCTTTTTAAAAGACAAAATTGTACCCGCCTCTACTAATACCTTTGGCAGCTCGTTCCAGATGCTCACTAACCTCTGAAAGATTTGCCTCTCTGGACCCTTTTGTATCTTTTCCCTCTCCCCTTAAACCTATGCCCTCTAGTTTTAGACCCCCCTACCTTCATAAAAAGATGTTGACTATCTACCTTATCTATGCCCCTCATTATTTTATAGACCTCTATAAAATCACCCTTAAGCCTCCTACGCTCCAGGGAAAAAAGACCCAGTCCATCTAGTCTCTACTTACAACTTTCTTCGGCTTCACCCGAAGAAAATAATTTTTGCCAACTCTTTTTCTATCGGAAAAATGGGTGTAATGAGGACCAATTTTTACCCCAATGCAACTTGATCATATTTAACCTAATAGAAATACATTCTTGACTGAATTCCACTAAACTTCACATTATACCACTCAAGGTGGCACTAGAGCGTGGTGACATCTTGCAAGTTGTCCCCTGTATATCCTCTAATTCTATCATTTTCTCTTGTTCTATGCTTTTAAAACTGTTCTCTACATCTTATAAGTTGATCTTTCTCTTCACCCTAGCTATGACTAATAATACATTCTGCACCCACTCTTCCTTCTCCACATGTAATCTATGAACAGTCTGCTTTGTAATAGCACACAAGAAACAATACTTTTCACTGTATCCCTGTGACAATAATAATAAATTAAATCAAAATTTCACTATGAACAGTAGACACACTCGGGTAGGAAAAGCAAACTGTATCCCATCAATGGTGCATGTTCTTTATTGTAATATTTGTTGCATTGTGTTTTAAGCAGAAGAACATTTTGCGGATGTTGCTGTGATCAGGTCTACGTGGTATTTTGTCACAGGCAGTCTAGTGAAAATGCTTCCAGATAATTTGGTTAACCAACCACTGATAGCGTTGAATAAGATCAGTGACAAGATAAAAATAAATTTGAATTACAACATTTGCAGGGGAGAATTCATGTGTAACAATGTGCACTGAAGCTTGGTGTAGTTGGTAAGATAACAATCCACTGACAAGAGAATCTAGCATACAAATTTCCAAAAATGAATATTAAGAGGACATGTCAGACTGTACTTTTGGTTTTGTTGCAAATCAGTCAGAGGTTAGGAAATGTTTAAGTAAGGAAGGAAATGTTAATTTAATAAAAGGTCCTGTTGAAATTGTTAGCATCTAAAGCTGCATTTTATTTTAGCGAATCTTCAAATTATAAAGGCATGCTATTTGATTTCATTCTCCCAAATTGGAGATTTGCCGACTAAGATTGCATATCTTTTATTTTCCCTGCACTACCAGAATTCCTCCTATTATGAAACAAAACAAGTTACTCTTAAATTCTGCAAACAGAATATTGAGTAGATGCTACAAGTATTGTTTTTTTTTTATTTTGTTCGTTGTTTTGGAAATATTAGTTAAGAATTTGCTGCATCAGGATATCTTACAATGCCGTCTGTTAATTAGATTTGCTCTTTCAGCTCAAAAATATGTTTGCCCTCTAATTTGCTGATAATGGTGCAGAAAGGGAAACATGGCAGCTGGAACCCGAGTGAACAGGACAAGCTACATGATACCTCCTTGCATGGTTATAGTATGAGGACTGAGACGAAAGTGTAAATTAGAGTGGGTGAACTCAATGTCAAATCAGGTACAGAAAATAAATCCATGCTCTGGTAGCAGCAAGGAGTACGGCTGGGATTTTCCGCTCCCGTTTTTTTCCAGGCAGGTTTGACAACAGGAGTGGAAAATATCACGCAAAGTCCAAATGGCATTTTACATCAGCGGAAAAGTTCACTGTGATCGTCCCCTCCTCCCGCAATGCAATGTCAGGAAACTAATTTCAATGCAAGAACTATGGGGTATGTGCAGATATAGGGCTTTCCCCAGGTGCGGGGTACCATCGACTGCAATTACGTGGTTCTCAGATCCCCGAGGCATCAAGGAGTGCAATTTGTGAACTGCAGCTAATCTGCGATCACATGAAGTGAATGCCCCAGTTCCCTGGGATTGTACATGACTCATACATCCTGAACCGCTCTCAGATCCTCTCAGGGTCCACAGAGGCTGCAGGTTTGGCTTCTCGGGGATAAGGATTACCCACTGAGGAGGTCGCTGATGACGCCAGTGGAGGCCACAGAGTGCAGCTCACACAAGGTACAACGTAGCTCATGCTGAAATTTGCACTTAGGTGGAGAAGACCATTGGCTGATTTCATACAGTCCCGCCATGCCTAGCCTAAAGATTCCCAGCCAGTTCAGTCTGCTGTGTTGGAGCTACATCCTCATACCTGTACAATGATGAATTGAAATATATGGAAGTCGAGCCGACTGCTGCCTGTAAGTCACGAGAGTTGCCGTGGTGTCCTTTTTCTGCAGTGGTTCCCCTGTGTAGGTGACCAGCCTGGTCTTTGTGCCTTCTAGTTCAGGAGCTGCATACCAGCCTGGAAGCGATTATAAGTGGCGGCACGGTGACACAATGGTTAGCACTGCTGATTCACAGCGCCAGGATCCCTGGGTTTGAATCCCGGCTTGGGTCTCAGTGCGTGTGGGCAGCACAGTGGTTAACACAGTGCCACCTCTCCCCGTGTCTGCATGGGTTTCCTCCGGGTGCTCCGGTTTCCTCCCACAGTCCAAAGATATGCGGGTTAGGTGGATTCTATGCTAAGTTGCCCCTTAGTGTCAGGGGGGCTAACTGGGGTAAATGCATGGGGTTATGGGGATACGGCCTGGGTGGGATTGTGGTCGGTGCAGACTCAATGGGCTGAATGGCCTTCTTCTGCACTGTAGGATTCTATGATTCTAAGTCCCCACCCCAATAACAGAGATTGCAGCCGCTGTATCCACTTCCAATTGTAATGGGTGGTCATTTACTAACAACTCCATTATGGGGACAATCTTTGTCATGGAGAGGGTGCAGAGAAAGGTCAAATTAACATGAAGTAGGACCATTAAAAAGTCTGGTGGTAGCAGGGAAGTTGTTGAGTGGATTGGTACACAATCTCAGACTTTTGTATCTTTTTCCCGTTGGAAGAAGTTGGAAGAAAGTATGTCCGGGTTGTGTGGGGTCCTTGGTTATGCTGCTGCTTTTCTGAGGCAGCGGGAAGTGTAGAGGGGAGTCAATGTGGGCAGCACAGTTGCACAATGGTTCGCAGTACTGCCTCTCACCGCCAGGGACCCGGGTTCAATTTCAGCCTTGGGTGACTGTGTGGAGTTTGCACATTCTCCGTGACTGCGTGTGTTTCCTCCGGGTGCTCTGGTTTCCTCCCACTGTCCAATGCTGTGAAGGTTAGGTTGATCGGCCATGCTCAGTTGCCCCTTAGTGTCAGGGAGATTAGCAGGGTAAATACATGGAGTTATGGGGATAGGGCCTGGGCGGGATTGTTGTTGGTGCAGGCTCGACGGGCCAAATGGCCTTTTTTTTCACTGTAGGGATTCTTATGAAATGCTTCTATTTAATGCTTCAACTTAATTGCATTGACCCTCTTCCGGGTTGTGCAAGGTATCGTCTTGTACTGGCCAGAGCTTCTTTACAAAACAGCATGCATTTTGACTGTCCCGATATCTTTGCCTTGGTTGTGGTCTTTTGCACCACTTGCAATAGTCCACCATCTAGCATCTACAACCTTCTGGGACATGCTCCCTAGGAGATTGAAGGCTGTCCCTGACCTTCCTTGACCGCCTGGTATTTTGACTCGGGTTCCACCGCTATAAGGGATTCTGAGATATTTTACGGATCCCTTTGCTTTCAGTTGAGGACATTGCGTGATGCCCCTCCCCCAATTGGAGGACATTGTTATCTGATGTCCCTGTAGATCCTGAGCTCCTTTTTCTGCATTCTCCAATTATAGAGCTATCTCAATGGCCTTCTTTAGAACCAAATTGGGTTCTGCCAATAATTCTTTTTGGACTATCACATTGTTATTTCCACAGATCAGTCTATCTCACAACATACTGTTTAGGGGCGGCTGGAATTTACAATTCTCTTCAAATTTTCGCAACCTGGTCAGTGATCCGGTGTCAGATTCCCCAGGGGTTCACCGTGTTGCGTTAAAGCGGTATTGCTGGAGTATCATTGAAGGGCCATCATAGTTTTTAACCCAGTCTACTAATTCATTAAAGATTTTGGAGTCAGGGCATCTGGATAGGTCAGGCTTTTATTACACTTAAAATCAGGACCCGGCAAGCCACTAACAGGATCACGTTCTGCTTCTCATCTCCCTCAATATTATTTGCCCGAGAAAAGTAACCAATGCGCTCTGAGTACTGGGACCAGTCTTCTATGCTTGCATTGTAGCCTTCATGTTTACCAAAAAGTGGCATTTTTATTATTGGAGGATTACTTGTCTCGACAATAAAGATGATCCAGGGGGAAGGAAAAAAAACTTGCCTTACTCCTTGTCGCCAATGCTAATCTTCCATCAGAACAGGAATAGGCCATTCAGCCCCTTGAGCCCACTCCGCCAATCAATAAAATCATGGCTCATCTGTGGCTTAACTCGATGTCTCTGCCCTCGACCCATATCCCTTCATACCCCTGGTCAGTTAAAATTTGTCCATCACAGACTTAAACCTATCAATTGAACCAATATCGCCACCATCTGAGAAACAGTATTCCAAACCACCACCACTCCCTGCATGTAGAAGTGTTTTCTAACATCTCTCCTGAATGGTTTGGTCCTAATGCTTAGATTATGGCCCGTGGTTCTATGGCCTTTATTTACTGTGTTTTTGAAGTGCCGATCAGTGGCCACAGACTGAAGGTCAGCCCCAAGGGAAGCCAGCTGGTTTGAAACCCCCAACTTTTCTTTCCATATTGCATAAGCCTCCATTCATCCAATAGGGAAGCTCATATTCTACGAGGCTCACAGGGAGAACAAGTTGCAGATTCAAAGCAAGCAAAACTTCACTGTAGCGGTGATCATTAATTATAATATGGATTCTGTTTTGAGTTGCAAGATGCATGGTAAACCTTGTTAACTCACTGAAAATCCATGCAAAATTCTATAGCTGACAATGTACTAATCTTTTAGATAATTAATATCTTGTGTGTAATTGATGCTGATCTTTCTGAAGATTCAGGTGGCACACCAAAATATTGCGTTTACATTTATTTTAGTTCACTGGAATGTTTGAAAGTCCTCCACAGCCTAGAATTGAGTCACAGAATGGTCACAGCACAGAAGGAGACAATTCAGTCCATTGTTGGTTCTCAGTCATGCAACAGAGTAAAACCCACTTCCCACCTCTGTAAAGAGCAAATCTGACAAACAGTGATTTTGATGTTTGTTGAGAATTGTTGGCCAAGATAATTGAAAATTTCCTCACTCTTTAAATATTACCACAGGATCTTTAACGTCCATCTGAACAGACAGAGGAGGCCTTGGTTCAGAGTCTCATCAATTGTCTGGTGCTTGTTAAATATGGTACTGGGATGGCAGTCTAAGTATGTGCTCATGACCTAAAGTTCATAAAGGTATTTAGAAGTTGACAACAAACTTGAATTCTATCATGTAACAATCATTGTACAGGGCCTTGGTGAAAACTACACCTACAGTTTTGGTCTTCTTATCTGAGGAAGGATGTTCTTGTTATAGGGCGAATGCAGAGAAGGTTTACCAGACTGATTCCTGGGATGACGGGGAAGACGCATGAGGAGAGATTGAGTCAGTTAGGATTATATTCGCTGGAATTTAGAAGACTGAGGAGGGATCTCATAAAAACCTGTAAAATTCTAAACAGGAATAGACAGTGTAGATGTAGAAAGGATGTTCCTGATTGTGGGGATGTCCAGATCCAAGGGTCATGGTCTAAGTATACAGAGTAAACCTTTCAGGACTGAGATGAGGGAAAATTTCTTCACCCAGAGAGTGGTCAGGCTGTGGAATTTGCTACCACAGAAAGCAGTTGGGGGCCAGAACATTGAATGTTTGCAAGAAGGAATTAGATATAGCTCTTGGGGCGAAAGGGATAAAAGGAATATGGCAGGAAGGTGGAATCAGGCTATTGAGTTGGGTGGTCAATCATGATCATAATGAATGGCGGAGCAGGCTCAAAGGGCTGAATGGCATACTCTTGCACCTATTTTTGATGTTTCTATGTGTTTATAAACTTCTGCTAAAGGGCTAATCTTGGTGAGAACTTTGATTTTACATTTTAGAACATCTGAAAGTGATTTTTCTTTTAGTTATTGCTAATGCAGTTGCACTTGCATTAAAAATGATGTTGTTTAATTTTAACATTGATTTTCAAGGATATGATACAAAAGATGGCTTACGTTTATATCACATTTTTCATGACCAATGATGTCTCATAGCATTTTACATCCAATTAAGTGGTTTTTGAGGTGATGTCACTGTTGTAACGCAGGAAACACAGCAGCTAAATATCACTCAGTGAACTCCCCCAAACAACAGTGATACGATCAGATAATCAGGATGAGCACAAAAATCAGAAAACGAGACTCTTGCCGAAAAGATCTCGTTATCCAATTTTCCCCAGCCCTCTGGTGACATCATGAGGTTCCTGTCCAGAAAGAGCAGGAACCTCATTTCAATACATTTTAATATGATTAGTGGGCTTCCCTAACAGACCTTCCCTCTCTCCCCCCAACATTTAGAATTCCCCCTCTTTTCATTCCCATAGATTTCAATGGGTCTGCTAATGAGACAACATTGATAATAGAAGCATAGAAACAAGAAAATTGGTGGACTAGGATATTTGGTTCCTCAAGCTTTCTCCACCATTCAATGGTATCATGGTTGATCCTCTATCTCAACGTTATACTCCTGCATTCTCCCCATATCCCTTGATGCTTTAAGAGTCTAGAAATCTATTTCCTTCTTAAATGCATTCAGTGACTTGGCCCCCACAGCCTTCTGTGGTAGAGAATTCCATAGATTCACTACTACCTGCATGAAGAAATTTCTCCTAATCTCAGTTCTAAATGACCTACCCGGTGTCCTGAGACTGTGACCACTTGTTCTATATACACCATCCAGGAGAAACATCAGCCTTGTATCCAGTCTGTCCAACCCTGTCAGAATTTTATACATTTCGATGAGATCCCCTCATCCTTCTAAACCCCAGTGAACACAGCCCTAGTTGACCCAATTGTTCTTCATATGACAATATTGCTTTCCCAGGAATCAATCTGGTGAAACTTCACTGCACTCCCTCTACGGCAAGTATATCCTTTCTTAGGTAAGGAGACCAAAATTGCATATGACACTCCAGGTGTGGTCTCGCCAAGTCCTTGGACAGCAGTAGTAAAACATCCTGTATTCAAATCCTCTTGCAATGAAGGCCGACATGCCAATTGTCTTCCAAACTGTTTGCTACACCTGCATGCTTGATTTCAATATCTGGTGCATCAGAACAACCAGGTTCCATTGTATACCAACATTTCCTAATTTATAACTTGAATAATACTTTGCCATTCTCTTTTTCCTAGTTTATTTGCCTATATTTGGCTTGATACCATGAGAATTCATGAGATCCAGAGTCAGTACCTTTCTCTTTGCCTTGCTCCTACTCTTTGGTGTATCACACCTTCAGTTTGATCCCTTGTCCCCACTATTCAGTTTATAACTCTCTCTCTCTAACTTAGTTATGCTGCTCGCTCATACATCAGCACCAGCACAGTTCAGGTGTACACCTCCAACTCGTACAGATCCCACTTTCCCCAGTGCCCCATGTACCAGAACCCACTTATCCCACACCAGACTTTGAGCCTTGCATTCATTTCTGTAATCTTATTTGTTCTATGCCAAGTTGCATACGGCTCAGGCAGACTCCTGAGCTTGTAGGCTATCAATGGCTGGCTGCCTTGGAAGGCCCCACTGGCAGCTGCAGGATGGAGACCATGAGGGTGTCTGTGCATTGAGCTGCTTCCTAAAGAGCCTTGGATTTAAAAAAAAACTCTGACCACAGGATGGCCAGTGGCCGCAGCTGTGGCCCACAGACCAATGCTGCTCCAGTTGGGGGTAAGGTGATGTGGTCTATGAGCAGAAGGCCTCATGGTACTCTCCCAACCAATTGCCAGAAAGCCACTTCCAGGCACCCTATAGGGCCAAACCATACCCCCCTCTCAGAGTCATGCCAATGGTGGCCCCTCCCAAGACTGCCTCGCACCCTCCGTACCCCCACCTTGGAATATAACCTTTGCCCCCTGTGCCACCTCGGTGCCTGCATGTTCCCAGTTCCAGCAAACCCCAGGATCGGCCTTCCCACTTAGACCTCCACTCAACCCCTCAGCAAATTTGCACTGCTCTGGGGATGACTTCTCCAGCCTCCACTCAACCCATCTCGACCTGCAAGCACACCACCCCTGGGCCCGCACTCACCCCATGGACCCTGAGCGCCTCCTCCCCTGTTCCCACACTCATCTCCCCAGGCAAAACTCTGACACATGCGCCAGAATTCTACCGCCTCACCCTCCACAGGAATTGGAGGAGTGGGCGAGGAGCAGACAATGGAAAGGTCCGTTGACCTTGAGTGGGATTTTCTGGTCTCGGATCGGATCAGGCTGTAAAATCCTGCCCATGGACATAATGAGGAAAAACATGAAGTTGTTCACTTTGGCAAGATGAATAAAAAATTTATTAAACAGAGGAAGACTGCCGGATTCTGAGGTGCATAGGAATGTAGGTGTCGAAGTGCTTGAGTCACAAAAAGCTAGAATGCAGCATGTAATCAAGAAGGCCAGTGGAATACTCTCCTTTACTATGAAGGGAATTGAACATAAAAGGAAGGATGTTATGCTTCAGTTACACAGGACATTGCAGAGACCACAAATTGAATACTACATGCATTTTTTGTCACTTTATTTAAGGAAGGATATAAATACATTGGGGAGGTTACTAGATTTATACCTACAATGAATGGGTTGCCTTATGAGGTAAAGATTGGACAGGCTGGGCTTATTACCACTGGTGTTTAGAAGAGTGTCTTGACTGAAATATACAAAATCCTGAACGGTTCTGACAAGGTGGATATAGAAAGGATAGGTGAGATTTTCCACACCTCCTCCCATTGGCTGGTGGCAGGATCTTCTGGTCCCATCATTGCCAACAGGGTTTCCAGTTTTGTGGGAAACCCATGGTTGGTTCCCACCGATCCCATTGGTGGGAACGGCCAGAAAATTCCAGCCTGTGCTCCTGTGGGTGAGTCCAGAACTTGGCGGGGGGGGGTGGGGGGTTGTTTTAAAATTGGGGCCATCCTTTTAGGACAGAGAGGAAATTTGTTTCTGAAGGTTGCATGACTTGGAAATTCTCTGTCTCAGAAGGTGGGTATGGGGTTATTGAATATTTTTAAGCCAGAGATAAATTGGTTCTCTTGCCGAACAAGAATGGAAGCTTATCAGGGGTAGATGGGAGTGTGAAATTCAAAACACAAACAGATTAGTCATGATCTATGAGAAGGAAAGTGGTCAATGCAGGACTGATGGTGTTGTACCTAAATGCACACAGTATACGGAAGGTAAATGAGCTTGTTGTGCACATTGAAATTGGCTGGTATGATGTTGTGCGTATTAGAGATATGGCCGGGATCTAAACATCCAAGGATATGTGTCTTATCGGAAGGACAGGCAGATGGGCAAAGGGGGCGCGGTTGCATTGTTAGTAAGGAATTAAGTTAAATTGATAGCAAGAAGTGATATCGGATCAGAAGGCATAGAATCTCTGTGGGTAGAGTTGAGGAATCGCAAAGGTAAAAAGACCCTGATGGGAGTTATGATCAGGCCCCCTAGCAATAGTCAGGGTGTGGGGCAGAAAATCAATCAGGAGATAGAAAAGGCATATAAAAAAGACAATAATCATGGGGGACTTCAGTATGCAGGTGGACTGGGAAAATCAGGTCGGTAGTGGATTCCAAGGAAAGGAATTTGTGAAATATCTGAGAGATGGTTTTTTGAAGCAGCTTGTGACAGAGCCTACTAGGGAAATTCTGGATTTGGTGATGTGTAATGAGGCAGACTTGATTAGGGAACTTAAGGTGAAGGAACCCTAAGGGAGTAGTGACCATAATATGATAGAATTTATCCTGCACTTTGAGAGGGAGAAGCTGGAATCAGATGTAATGGTATTACAATTAAATAAAGGTAACTACAAAGACATGAGGGAGGAGCTGGCCAGAGTTGATTGGAAAAGGAGCCGATGCAAGGAAGACAGTGGAACAACAATGGCAGGAGTTTGAGGGTTATTCGAGAGGCACAACAGAAATTCATCCCAAGGAGGAGGAAACATGCTAAGGGGAGGACGAGGCATCCATGGCTGACGAGGGAAGTCAAGGACAGCATAAAAGCAAAAGAAAAAGCATACAAAGTGACAAGGATTAGAGGGAAGTCAAAGGATTGGGAAGCCTTTAAAAGTGAGCAGAGGACAACTAAAAAAGCAATAAGGGGGGAGAAGATGAAATATGAATGTAAGCTAGCCAGTAATATAAAAGATAGGAAGAGGTTTTTTCAACATCTAAAAAGGTAAGAGAGAGGCAAAAATAGCCATAGGACCACTGGAATATGAAGCTGGAGAAGTAATAATAGGAATCAAAGCAATGACAGAGGAATTGAGGAGTTACTTTGCATCAGCTGTCATGGTGGAAGACACCAGTGGGATGCCAGAGCTCCAGGAGAATCAGGGGACACAGGTGAGTGTACTGGCCACAATAAGGAGAAGGTTCTGGAGAAACTGAAAGGTCTGAAGGTGGATAAATCACCTGGACCGGATGGACTACACCCCAGGGTTCTAAAAGAGATAGCTGAGGAAATTATGGAGGCATTGGTGGTGATCTTTCAGGAATCACTGGAGGCAGGGAGGGTACCAGAGGACTGGAAAGTAGCTAATGTAGCATCGCTGTTTAAGAAGGGAGGGAGGCAGCAGACGGGAAACTATAGGCCAGTTAGCCTGACTTTGGTCATTGGCAAAATTTTAGAGTCCATTATTAAAGATGAACAAAGAACAATACAGCACAGGAACAGGCCCTTCGGCCCTCCAAGCCCGTGCCGCTCCCTGGTCCAAACTAGACCATTCTTTTGTATCCCTCCATTCCCACTCTGTTCATATGGCTATCTAGATAAGTCTTAAACGTTCCCAGTGTGTCCGCCTCCACCGCCTTGCCTGGCAGCACATTCCAGGCCCCCACCACCCTCTGTGTAAAATATGTCCTTCTGATATCTGTGTTAAACCTCCCCCCCTTCACCTTGAACCTATGACCCCTCGTGAACGTCACCACCGACCTGGGGAAAAGCTTCCCACCGTTCACCCTATCTATGCCTTTCATAATTTTATACACCTCTATTAAGTCTCCCCTCATCCTCCGTCTTTCCAGGGAGAACAACCCCAGTTTACCCAATCTCTCCTCATAACTAAGCCGCTCCATACCAGGCAACATCCTGGTAAAACTGCTCTGCACTCTCTCCAAAGCCTCCACGTCCTTCTGGTAGTGTGGCGACCAGAACTGGACGCAGTATTCCAAATGCGGTCGAACCAACGTTCTACACATCTGCAACATCAGACCCCAACTTTTATACTCTATGCCCCATCCTATAAAGGCAAGCATGCCATATGCCTTCTTCTGAGATCGCAGAGTACTTGGAAGTGCATGATAAAGTAGGACTGAGTCAGCATGGCTTTGTCAAAGGGAGGTCATGTCTGAACAAATCCAAGATCAGCGCCAAGATCAGCCCCTGTCTGCCAACCTCCCGATTGCTGGCCAGCTCAATCGCTGGCCAGACTCAGGACACCGGCTCCCTCATCCCCCACCGCCCGATCACTGGCCCCCCAAAGCATGCTCAGGCTCAGCCCCAAGCCCCCCCACCTTGATCACCCCCCCCCCCCCCCCACCTCCTGATCAACACCCTCAACCAGCACCACCCCCGCCCTGCAGGCCAAACCCCCTCACACCCCGATGCCCAGCCCTGATCGCTGGCCTCCCTCTCTCTGCTCATGATCCAAAATGCAGAGTGGCATCGGGACGCTCCACACCCCTCCAATCGCCCCCCAGTGCCAGAGGGCCCAGGCCGGCACTGCCAAGGTGCCAATTCCCAGGGGGCATCCCCCCCCAATTCCCAGGGGGCTGATTCGCATTCTAATCAGTATTCTGTAACTTGATTTTGTGTCTCTGTGCCCTGTTTGAGAGCAGATTTCCACTCCATCTGATGAAGGAGCAGCGCTCTGAAAGCTAATGGCATTTGCTACCAAATAAACCTGTTGGACTTTAACCTGGTGTTGTTAAAACTCTTACTGTGTTTACCCCAGTCCAACGCCAGCATCTCCACACCCATTGAAATCTCCAGGCCTACTGTGCTGAGAATCGCCACCCAGGTGTTTTCAGTGTGCAGTGGCACTACAGTGTATGTTACCCTTTGGACTTTCACCTGTCTGAATTGCTGATCAGATGGGTTATCAAGAATCTATCTCTGCCTTAAAATTTAAAAACTCTCGTCCTCAAAACGTGGTGGAAGCAGAGTTCAAAGACTCATGACCCTCTGAGAAAAAAATTATCCTCATCTGTATCTTAAGTGGGCAACCCCTTATTTTTATGATCCCTGGTTCAAGATTCTCCTACAAGAGGAAACATCCTCTCCATATCCAACCTGTCAGGATCTCGTATGTTTCAATCAAGTCACCTCTTACTCTTTTAAAGAAGCCTAGCCTATCCAACCTTTTTTCATAAGACAACCCGCCCAATCCAAGTGTAAGTTTAGTAAACCTTTTCTGAACTGCTTCCAGCATATTTACATCCTTGCTTAAATAAGGAAATCAATACTCTAGATGTGGTCTCACCAATGCCCTGGACAACTGGAGCATAACCTCCCTACCTTTGTATTCAATTCCCCTTACAATAAACAATAACATTCTTTTCACTTTCCTAATTACCTGCTCAACCTAATACTAATCTTTTGCAATTCATGCACTGAGACACCCAGATTGCTCTGCATCTCGGAACAATGTGATATCCTATCATTTAGATATTATGCTTCTTTTTTATTCTTCCTGCTAAAATGGACCATGACGCATTGTACACAATTTTCATATCTCTTCCCACTCACAACCTATCTATATCCCTTTTTAGCCCCCTTATGTTCTCTTCATAACTTACTTTCCTACCTATCTTTGTATCATTAGCAAATTTAGCTTCAATTTACTGCAATAGTCTTTGATGTTGCACTTTATCAAATGCTTTGTTGAAATCTAAGTACAATATATCCACTGGTTCCTTTTTACTCACAGCACGTTATTTATTAATGGAACTCCAATAAATTAGTTAAACATGATTTCCCTCTCACACAACCATGTTAACTATGCTTGATTACCTTAAGTTTATCTATGATATCAGGTCTTTAATAGGAGGTTCTAACATTTTCCCTGTGATGAGATTTAATTTTAATTTTATTCCAAGGGTACATTTTACTATTTTTGCTCCTGGTGCAGTTTGTGTCCTTGTAGGAATTGAACTGCAGAGAATAGCAGATCCTGCAGGGAGTTACAGCTCGGTCATAAATTCCAAATCTCAGATCATACTTCTATGTTAGGAGCACAAATTTGAAACATCTACTATATATTTTGCAAATTTTAGTTTCTGAATAATAAGAAAAGCTTAAAATATGTCCTTATATCCTTCAAACAACACAGAACTGCTTTTTACTTCTTAATTAGTTTCCAATCTAATGAGCAGTCACTTAAATAAGTTCAATTCTGATCATATCTGCACATTACTCAGCTAAGAATGGTATGAAAAGAATTACTCAACTGAAACAGCTTCAATAGTACAGTATAAAAATGAAGCTGCCAAGTGCTGACGTTTTCCTTTTCCAATACAAATGCTTCTTTTGTCATGTACTTGGCAGATGGCACATTTTCCTTCATCTAATTTTTACCTCAAAGTTGAAACATGTGAATATCTTTCAAGTGTAATGGGAAAGGTTGTTGTACATGTCAAAAAGACAACTTGTACGATGATTTATTCATGTTCTGCTTCAGTTTGATAAAACCCCAATTGTAAATAGCCTGTTCATATTCTCATTAATTTTCTATACCCCAGTTTCATGTTCTTTGCAGTTTGCTGCACCTCTTAGTTTGTCCTGCATCTTGTTGTAACCATACAGTTTGGTAGGAATCCAGTCTGTTACAACATCCAGTTTGATCTCCCCACCAACTGAGTATAAACTTCAGCTTGATACACCTTCAGGTTTACTTTTACTGAAATTTCTTCTCTTTATTTTATTAATTCATGGGATCTGGGTATCACTAGCTAGGTAGGCATTTATTGTTCTTGAATAGATGGTGGTGAGGTGCCATCTTGAACTGCTGCTGTCCTTGTGGTGTATGTACACCCATAGTGCTGTTAGGGAGGGAGTCCCAGGATTTTGATCCAGCAAGTGTGAAGGAACGGTGATATAATTCCAAGTCAGGATGGTGAGTGACCTAGAGGGAAAGTTCCAGGCGGTTATGTTCACATATGTCTGCTGCTCACTTCCTACTAGATATTGGCAGTCTAAGGTAAAGAAAATTACCGGGCATATGAACTAGCTATATTGGGTTTGGAAGGTGCTGTCAAAGATGTCTAGATGAGTTATTCGTCATAGGATTCCTGCAATACATCTTATGAAATGGTACACACCACTGCCAATGTATACTGGTGTTGGAGGGAGTGAATGTTTGTAGATGGGGTATTGTCAAGTGGGCTGCTTTGTCCTGGATGGTGTCAAATTTCTGAAGTATTGTCGGAGCTGCATTCATCCAGGCAAGTGAAGAGTATTCCAACACCCTCCTTACTTGTGCTTTGAAGAGTCATAGAAATCATAGAAATCATAGAAACCCTACAGTGCAGAAGGAGGCCATTCGGCCCATCGAGTCTGCACCGACCACAATCCCACCCAGGCCCTACCCCCACATATTTACCTGCTAATCCCTCTAACCTACGCATCTCAGGACTCTAAGGGACAATTTTTAACCTAGCCAATCAACCTAACCCGCACATCTTTGGACAGTGGGAGGAAACCGGAGCACCCGGAGGAAACCCACGCAGACACGAGGAGAATGTGCAAACTCCACACAGACAGTGACCCGAGCCGGGAATCAGGAGATGTTTTATTCACTGCAGGATTCTGAGCCTCTGACCTGCTCTTGTATCCACTGCATTTATATAACTGATCAAGTTGAGTTTCTGATCAATGACAAAGCTCAAGATGTTGACAGTGATGGTAATGCCATTGAATGTAAAAGGGTGATAGTTAAATTCTCTCTTGTTGGAGGTCATTGCCTGGCACTTGTGTGGCATGAATCTTACTTTCACGGTCAGCTCAAGCCTGGGTACTGTCCAGTTCGTGCTGCATTTGGACATGGACTGCTTCAGTGCTGATCATTATCGAACATCCCCACTTCTCACCTTGTGTTGGGAGGAAGGTCACGGAAGATGGAGACGAAGCAGCTGAAGATTGTTGATCCAGACAATGGCCATCTCCAACCTGAGAGAATATAACTAACTGTCCTCGACACCCAGTGGGATTACCCCACTATGAACATCCTGGGGGTTATCATGAACCAGGAATTGAATTGGACCAGCTATATAAATACTGTGGCTACACGGCATGAGTCAGGAGTGTGATGGAATATTCTGCACTTGCCTGGATGAGTGCAGCTCCAACAACTCAGGAAGCTTGATCCAAGACAAAGTAGCCTGCTTAATTGGCACCCCATCCACCAGCTTCAACATTCACTCCCTCCACCACTGACACACAGTGATGGCAGTACCACCTACAAGACTCACCACGGCTCCTTCGACAGCATTTTCCAAACACATGACCTCTGTCATCAAAAGGAGGAAGGCAGCTGAGACAAGGGAACACCACCACCTGGAGATTGTCCTCCAAACTACCTACCATCCTAACTTGGAAATATATTGCTTTTCCTTCAACATCGCTGGGTCAAATTCCTGGAATTCTCTGCACTGTGAGTAGTTAAGATGCCTCATCATCACCTTAGGAAGATTAGGTATGGGCAATAACAATTCTAGCTTAGTTGGCAACACCCACATCCTGTGAAAGAATATTTTTTAAAATGTGAAATCTATAAAGGACAGTTCCATGTTGAAAATATATTAATCTCTTCCACTTATTAATTCATCAATTTTTGAAAATACTTCACATATTTCAATGGAGTGCTTTAAACTTTTTCTATTTTTCCCCTGATGCTACCTTAGCTTGTCTCTAACCCTTCCTGATGCTTTTTTCTTATGGAACATAGAACAGTACAGCACAGAACAGGCCCTTTGGCCCACGATGTTGTGCTGAGCTTTATCTGAAACTAAGATCAAGCTATCCCATTCCCTATCATCCTGGTGTGCTCCATGTGCCTATCCAATAACCGCTTAAATGTTCCTAAAGTGTCTGACTCCACTATCACTGCAGGCAGTCCATTCCACACCCCAACCACTCTCTGCGTAAAGAACCTACCTCTGATATCCTTCCTATATCTCCCACCATGAACCCTATAGTTATGACCCCTTGTAATAGCTCCATCCACCCGAGGAAATAGTCTTTGAACGTTCACTCTATCTATCCCCTTCATCATTTTATAAACCTCTATTAAGTCTCCCCTCAGCCTCCTCCGCTCCAGAGAGAACAGCCCTAGCTCCCTCAACCTTTCCTCATATGACCTACCCTCCAAACCAGGCAGCATCCTGGTAAATCTCCTCTGCACTCTTTCCAGCGCTTCCACGTCCTTCTTATAGTGAGGTGACCAGAACTGCACAAATGTGGTCTCACCAAGGTCCTGTACAGTTGCAGCATAACCCCACGGCTCTTAAACTCCAACCCCCTGTTAATAAAAGCCAACACACCATAGGCCTTCTTCACAGCTCTATCCACTTGAGTGGCAACCTTCAGAGATCTGTGGATATGGACCCCAAGATCTCTCTGTTCCTCCACAGTCTTCAGAACCCTACCTTTGACTCTGTAATCCACATTTAAATTAGTCCTACCAAAATGAATCACCTCACATTTATCAGGGTTAAACTCCATTTGCCATTTTTCAGCCCAGCTTTGCATCCTATCTATGTCTCTTTGCAGCCTACAACAGCCCTCCACCTCATCCACTACTCCACCAATCTTGGTGTCATCAGCAAATTTACTGATCCACCCTTCAGCCCCCTCCTCTAAGTCATTAATAAAAATCACAAAGAGCAGAGGACCAAGCACTGATCCCTGTGGCACTCCGCTAGCAACCTGCCTCCAGTCTGAAAATTTTCCATCCACCACCACCCTCTGTCTTCGATCAGACAGCCAGTTACCTATCCAATCTGCCAACTTTCCCTCTATCCCACACCTCCTTACTTGCATCATAAGCTGACCATGGGGGACCTTATCAAACGCCTTACTAAAATCCATGTATATGACATCAACTGCCCTACCTTCATCAACACACTTAGTTACCTCCTCAAAAAATTCAATCAAATTTGTGAGGCACAACTTGCCCTTCACGAATCCGTGCTGACTATCCCGGATTAATCCGGGATAGTCAAATGGCTTCTTTGCTGTATAGCTCTGACCCACAACAGTACATCAACTCTCGCAGGTTACTAGGATTACTGAGGTTAGTGGTAATGACTTTATGCTACACAAACCTCATGGCAACATTCACACTGCCACTCCACTATTGTCTTTGCGGTGGTCTGTCAGCCAGTCAGTCCAGAGTGCTGCTGCCCCTGCCTAGGCCCTACTACTTCTCAGCATTGCTACCCCAGTGGCTGTAGAATGGCTGGGCAGTGCTGCTGACGTTCATAGGGTGAGTTTGCAGTGGGCCTTGCAGGATACTCTTGAACAGCTCTCGACTTGGGGCCCAGCTTCAGGCTATATCCTTTCAGGCTGGGCAGCAGCACTCTGGTGTGACAGGCATCATCAAGGGCACTGGCAATGTAGCATTGATGGGAGTATGAATGCTGTTATCCTGAGAGAGTTCAGCAGAATTCTGCAAAATGATCTTTCTCCCAGGGTAGTTCTTCACAGCAATCCTGCTAATCAACAGATTGCTGAACTTCGTTGAGAGCTTGGAAAAAGCTTTGAGCACAGGTTTCTACAGTCATGAGGGCAGCGGCCTGAATCTGTCTGGCACTAAGCTGGACTTGCATGGCAGCAAGCATTGATATCATGACCTCAGTCTACATTTCCATTGTGACATCCAGTGGCTTCTACCAATGCTGTACTGGAAGTTGACTATCAAATGATGGTTCTGCAAGTGTTTTCATGGATTTTTAAAATTTATTCTTTCACGGGGTGTCAGCATTGTTGGTTAGGTCAACATTTGTTGCTCATTCGGAATTGGTCTCGAGGAGGTGGTGGTGAGCCACCTTCTTGAACAACTGCAGTGCATTTTGTGTAGATACATCCACGGTACTGTTAGGAAGGGAGTTCCATGTTTTTGACCCAGTGACAGTGAAAGAACAATAATATAGTTGAGTCAGGATGCTGTGTAACTTGGAGGAAAACTTGCAGATGATGGTGTTCCCATGCATCAGCTGCCCATGTGCTTCTAGATAGTGGAATGTGTTGGTTTAGGGGGTGTTGTTTGAGGAGTTACTGCAATACATGTATATGGTACACACTGGTGCCACTGTATATTGGTGGCAGAGACAGTGAATTTTTAAGGTGGCGGATGAGGTGCCAACATAGTCAGAAGTGTCGTCATTATTGATTGCATGATGTTCAATTGCATTTGCGATTACACAGAGCCTGAACCAATTCATGTTCAGAAAGACCTGGACAACATTCAAGCTTGGGCTGAAAGTGACAAGTAACATTTGTGCCACACAAGTGCCAGTTGATGGGCATCTCTAACAAGAAAGAATCTAAATCATCTCCCCTTGACGTTCAGCGCCATTACCATTGCTGAATCCCTCACTATCATCATCCTGGGGGGTTACCACTAACAAGAGATGGAACTGGACAAGCCATATAAGTACTGTTCTGGATGGTGTTGAGCTTCTTAGTGTTGTTGGATCTGCACTCCTTCAGGAAAGTGCAGAGTATTCCATCACATTGTGGACTTGTGTCTTCTTGATGGTAGACAGGCTTTGGGGAGTCAGGAGGCGAGTTACCTGCTGCAAAATTCCCAGTTTCTGACCTGCTCTTGTAGCTACAGTATTTATATGGCTTGTCCAGTTCCATCTCTTGTTAGTGGTAACCCCCCAGGATGATGATAGTGAGGGATTCAGCAATGGTAATGGCGCTGAACGTCAAGGGGAGATGATGTAGATTCTTTCTTGTTAGAGATGCCCATCAACTGGCACTTGTGTGGCACAAATGTTACTTGTCACTTTCAGCCCAAGCTTGAATGTTGTCCAGGTCTTTCTGAACATGAATTGGTTCAGTCTCTGTGTAATCGCAAATGCAATTGAACATCATGCAATCAATAATGACGACACTTCTGACCGACAGAAGCACCAAAGAAAGCATTCTTTCTGGTTGTATCACAGCTTGGTATGGCTCCTGCTCTGTCCAAGACTGCAAGAAACTACAAAGAGTCATGAATGAAGACCAGTCCATCACTCAAACCAGCCTCCCATCCATTGACAGTGTCTACACTTCTGACTGCCTTGGAAAAGCAGCCAGCATAATCAAGGACCCCATGCACCCAAACATACTCTCTTCCATCTTCTTCCTTTGGGAAAAAGACACAAAATTCTGAGGACACGTACCAACTGTCTCAGAAACAGTGTCTTCCCTGCTGCCATCAAACTTTTGAATGGACTTACCTTGCTTTAAGTTGATCTTTCTCTCCACCCTAGCTATGACTAACACCATATTCTCTCCTTTCCTTCTCCATGAACAGTATGCTTTGTCTATATAGCATGCAAGAAAAAATACTTTTTACTGTACACTAATACATGTGAAAATAATAAATCAAATCAAAAATGAAAAGCCATTAGTAATTCCAATGACCCGAGATAAGCTTCAATTTCTTAAAGAATTCCTCAGCCTGACTAGTTCATATGGTAGGTCTCCCTTCCCGCCATGTGACGAATCAGCGGGGAACACGATCCTGCCAGCTTGAAATGCACCGCAGCCAGTTCATGCTCGGCTAAATTAATTACAGGCAGGATCTCCAGCCTCACTCTGGAGGAAGTCCCACTTTAGAGAACTGACAACCAATCTGATTCGCCAGCAACTCTCCAGTGACAAGAGCTACAGTGAATTGGAACTGCAGGAGATCCGAGCCCAAGACTTAGGATCAGGAGGTGAGGGAAGAGAAGTTTAACAGGTTCCAGGGTAGGGATGGTAGCGGAACAGAGTGGGTGATTGTGGTGCTGGGGGAGAGGCCTAGGAGGCAGGGAGGTCCAAAGGCCACCAGATTTTAAGTGGAGAGAGAGGGGCAGCTTCTGACAGAGGTATCCCTCTACTGCCTACCCTTTCATTTTTGGGCATCCCCACATAAGGGAAATCCTCCTGCCTACCTAAAAATTGAGGCTGCGTGGGAAACGGTCCTGCATTTATGCGCCTCAATTGAGGCAAGTGTGCAATCCGTGAAATCACTGAGAGGTAAGGCCGGGCGAAAACATAGAAGGAATCCCATTCTTTAAATTTCACACTTTGCCCACCTAAAAACCCACCGGAGGGAGACAGAGAAATTCAGTTCTTGATTAGCACCCAAATTTGGAAAATATGGCATTGAAGGGTTCTTATTATCTTTTGAGAAATTTTCAGATAGGTGAAGTTGCCTGAAGAAATTTGGACTCTAATGCAAAGTTAGCTAACGTGAATAGGTAACTTTGAAGGGAACAGTGTTCAAATTGTTGGCCAAATGGCATGTATGATTATACATCAGAAAGTTTAAATCCTCGAGTATATCCTACAATCATGAATCTCTTCTCTGCAGCTATAGTTGAGTGCTATCCTTTATGGATGTTTCACCTGGTACTCTTTCCATGTAAGGCAGACTCTTTAAGGGTATAGAGATTTTTGAACCAGGCAGGAAGGATATTTATTGAGCAGAACTTTCTCAACAAAATACGCTCTCAAAGAATTTTGACAAACACAGGAAGTGTTACAAACAATGAAAATCACCGCTCTTCACAATTACTGCTGGCTGCATTCAGGAAAAAGGTTATGATCTCTCAGATGCAGGGCAAATTGGTTCCTGAACTCATCTGTACCTTCTCCGTAAGAACCTTTACTAGGTGTTTGATGCATGTATGTGGAGATGCACTTAGAATGGACACACTGATTCCATTGCTTTTCTTTGCAATGGAAGTGTGTAATGCCCAATAGCGGCATCTCATGTTCATCATTTTGCAACTTGGATTGCATTCAGTATATAACTGATGACTTCAGCCAGGCTAATGAGGTTGGCTTTCTAGAGTATGAACTACCTGATGAGTCCTAACAGGTCCAGGCAGCGGGCGATTGACGGGGTCGTCCATCCTGACTGTCTGCTTCTCTACCGCGGCTATATTTGTGGCCAGGTGTCCCTGGAGAGGGAGCATGCGGTGTCCACCGGCGCAGTTGACACCTTCCGCGACCGCTGGGCACCGCAGGGTCTAGGGCGTATTATCGACCCCGATAATCACCTTTTGTTTTGATGTTTTAAGTTTCCTTTCGACTTTGTTTTTGGTTCGGGCTGTTCCCCTTCCTTTTGGGGGGCTGCCCCTTTTAATTTGTCCCTAAGTTAATTTGAGTTCGTTTACTTGGTTGGTGTCAAAAGACATACCTGATGAGTCCTAACAGGTCCAGGCAGCGGGCGATTGACGGGGTCGTCCATCCTGACTCTGCTTCTCTACCGCAGCTATATTTGTGGCCAGGTGTCCCTGGAGAGGGAGCATGTGGTGTCCAGGGGAAACCTGCAACAACTTTGCTATGACAACACTTCAGGAATGGTAAAGAGCCCCTTCTCTGCCAGGTCTGCCACAAGACGAGGCAATCACATAAAAAGAAAGGAAGAGCTCTTAGGTTAACTTGTAAAGGTGAACTATCCTAAGTGTGTGTATGTGTGCGTATGTGCGGTGAAAGAGTGACGGATGTAGCATTGACTTTTCAGACTCAACATATGAACAAATAATCATCTTTATTTAAATCCATGAAAAGCTTACAACTGGTTATTTAAATTGAGCATATATGTGGGGGTTAACAAACCCCCACATACTCCTTTTCAAAAAACACTGATTATGGACAGTAAGGGAAAGGAACAGGAGTTTAATGTCAATCTCATCCCTGCCTGTAACACTTGGCGACTGAAGGCACAGCCATCAATAGAGAACCAATAAGAGGCCAAAATTAGAGAGATGCAGGTACCTTGGAAGATTGTGGAGTTGCCATATCTTAACTATGTGAAAGCTCGGAGATGCATGTTCTTATTGGATGAAAGAGTTATGGAGAACGGGCAGGAAAGTGGAGTTGAGGCTGAGAGGAGTTCAGCCATGATCGTAATGATTGTCGGAACAGCTCGAGGGGCTGAATTTCATACTCCTGCTTCTAATGTTCTGATGTTTGTCAGTCTGAAGCTTGCAGTAGTGGTAAGTGTTTGAGACTGAGGTGTATTATATAAATGTTAGGCATGGATCCTGAGTCCTAGAAATTGCTGATAGTATGAAGCTGGTGATGTGCCTGGTAGCAGATGGTGTGAGGTCATTGAATGTTTTTTGGCACTGTTTACAGGTCCTTGGGACCTGCTGCTGGCATTAATCTCCATAGCTATCTGCTTAATTCTCTTTAAGTGCTTGTCCATGCCATCTGCAGAAAAATGAGCTCTAACCTCCTTTCACTTCTGCACTAAGGTCTCGAGCACTGCATGTGAGAACCTAGATTCTCTCTCTCCCTGGCCTGCAGCTCCATTGCTCTGATTTCTTTTTACCTAGAGACTCTTTCCCAGCCATTTCTCACTGCTCCAATTCCACCCGTTCTTCCTTATGAGAAGAATGCACAAGACAGGTTTTTGATATAGTTCCAACACCTAATACAGTGAGAATGGACCTCAAAATTAAGAGGTACAGACTAGCTATAAGAAATGCAGGCCATACTTAATTCATATTAGCCTTGAACAAACATTGGGCCCTACTAGTGCGCAACATTTTAACAAAGTCTTTAGCATTGGGCCACATGCTGTTGCCATGGAAAGAAAAAGGCAACATGAATGAGGTACACATATCCCAATCTCTGTGCTGCTAATTGGCCTTATCAAACTTTCACCACTTGGAATTTAAAAGATATGGCTCCAGATCTTCTGACCACCAGATAGTTGGGGACATCCAAGAGTTGCCATGGAAATCTCTTGGAAGTATCAATGCACTGACTCCATGGGAATTACCCAGGAAGTTTGAGTGGACGATTCCCCGGCTCCCCAGGAACCTCCGAAAAAGTCTCTAATACTGAGTCAGAGTCACTGGGCGTGATCTTACCAGCCTTTCACATCATACTCTTGCTGCAGCGAGTTTGGAGTATTCAGCCAGCCAAATTTCTGTTCACTGCAACGGGATGGGAAAATTCCACCAGCATGAATGGTGATAACATTCTGCCCAGAGATGTTGGACTGTTCTGACTTGCTTACCTGAATAGATACCCAGGAAATGTTATACAGTAAAATCCTAGTCTAATTTCTATTTAAGTATACAACCGATCCTCCAACTCCCCCCTCAAACCTGACTACACCTCCCCCCCAATCCTCCAACCTCCCTCAGTACCCCTCTGACTCCCGACTACCCCCTGCTTGACCACACCCTACCACACAGACCATTTCCCCAACTACCCAACTCACCTCACTGATCCCCGACTCCCCTAATTATCACTGACTATCCTCCACTGACCCACCTGCCACCCTACCCACCTTCCAACCTTCTCCTTACCTCACCTACCCTACCATATCCCATCCGATCTACAGACACACTTACCTTCTCTCCATAGCTTTACAAAGAAGCTTTGGGACTTAAACTTTTTACTTACCAGAATACGACAGCTAATGCTGTAAATAGAGGACGTGGTTTCTGCTCAGATTCCCTTTGCTGCTCCGCACAAGATTTCCTGCGCTGAATGAGTTTGAAAGGATTCTCCATCAGAAGATTGCCCAGAAAAATCAGAGGAAAGCAAGTGGGTATTATTTTGTCTGATCAAGGTCAGAAATAGAGGTTCCAATCTGGATCAGAACATTTGAACTGTCGCTATTTCTGAAACAGCCGGGATAACTACAATAATCCACATGAATTTGATTATTAAGAAACAGCTCTACAATGCTATCCCTCTCCCATGACAATTCGACTGTTAATTTTGCAACTGCATTTTTCATTAACAAACCAGTTTGACATGAGTGGTACTTGCTACAATCATGTTGTTACATACTGATAACACCACTGTGTAACATCTGTCAGTATATTTTGTAAGTTACTATCCAAACACTTCAGATGTATGAATGAATCTCAAAAGTGAAGGAGGATCTAGGTTCTATCAAATCACATTTTGCATTTATTTGTATTTACTCTGTTTGGCTTGCAATCTAAATTCTTTCAATTTGACACTGCTGTACAAATATTCCACAGTATATTTTACTTCTATTTATTCATGGCTCATCTTTCATCAGACGATACACCCATGTTTCCGTTTTTTAGTAATTAGCCATATATATACACCAACTGCAACCTGAATATCTATATTTGTAAAACATTCATATGGCATTAACACTCATCCATAGATACCTAATTAAAGATGGTTAAAAGCAGTCGCTGATTTTATTTAAATGATTGAACTTAATTTCTTTTTCCATTATACTGTTCTGATGCCTATTAAATCCTAGTAGCAGAGATCTACCCTGCAGTGCCAGCATTTACCTTCATAGACTAGGCCAGCCTCCTGCTGTTTTAGTATTCCTGGAAGCAACTTCCTCTGCCTGTACCCAACAGAAATTCTGAACATGTTCCACATAACATCCTTCTATAAAAATCCACTTACAGATACTTTTCCTCCCCTGAAGAGCTCTTCACTGTGACCAGATTAATAAACAGTACTTGTCATCTACTCCAGTCCATTTTGAAGAAAATACCTACTTATTAGTAGCTGCTGTGTGTATTGCTCTGGTTACACCCCTTTACATTTCTATTCATCTCCAGAGCACCACACCATTTCTCAGTCTGACCTAACAGGCTACAATTTCCAGCCAAGTTAGCAACATTGCCTGATGTACAACAGCAGGAGCTTCTGTGTTATTGTGTTAACATCAAAGAACCCTTCAAGAAAACAGTTTCCTTTCAAAAATAATTGCTGGTTGCACATTCTACTCCTCTGTGTTTTGTTTTTAGAGAACCATCCTTTTCAGAAATTACTTTTCAAACTTTGGAGTGCAAAGTGATTTGTTTTAAGGGTTAGTGGGAGTGCAGCATATTTTTATTTTGTGAATTGACTTCAATTTACTCACATGTGACATTAGTCACTGTCAACTGAAATTTAAAACATGAGCCATCAAAATATGCATAAAAAATACAGTTCACAGATATAAATCTGGATTAATATCATCCAAACATTCCCATTTCAAGTTAGTCTGTGGTAAAATCAGCAATGCAGTGGACCAGAAACTTAGAAAGCCTTTTATTTCACTGCAGCTAACAGAATCCAGAGCCACAATCTTTTGGTTAAAATAGGAAACAAAGACATTGAACATGAATTTACTTTAAAATCCACAATAAAATTTCCACACAGTCAGTTTATAATCTACAACTTTGAATGAAGAATGTCAGATTTTTTTTGGAAAGCTCCATTGCAGAATCAATTTCCTCATTTGACTAGAGAACCTGGAAACAAACTGCTGAAGATTTCTGATAATTACAACAGCATCCAAATATCTCATTTTTAGCTATCCCAAGCATTACAAGCTACAGTGACCACAAATGGTATTGAATATGAAAAAAACCAAAGACATTAAAGATTGAATATATGCTGAATAATGTTGCTGCTTAACTGCTATACATTTTACTAAATCCTTTCTGGTACTTGAACACTGTTACTGAACTATTAAATGAGCTTTTATTTTAGACATCAATAATTAAAATATAAAACAGATTATGAAACACAATGATTGCATAATGACAAGCAAGATTAGCATTGCTACTTACAGCATTTAATGAAATGGTAATGGGACATTTTTCCAGTTCAGAATATTGTCATCTTACAGGCTCTGAAATTCTCCCACAATGAAGCATCCATGTCCAAAAATGCATCAGTCAGTGTCCCAAGCACAATATTTTGCTTGCCTCAATATACATTATTTAAATGAAATTGGATACGAAGACCAGGCAGGAGCAAGCAGCTCACTGCAACGCTCAAGGAGCTCGAGTAAGGATAAACCTCTTGAACCATAACTACTGCACATGCTATTATAGCACATCTGATTGACAATACTCCTTCCTAATCCCAAAATCCCTGGAAAAGGGAAGATTTAATTGGTGCACAGATTAGCACTTCCAGCATTGAGGTATTTAAAGCTGCAGTCTGATTCTTATAGCCAGTAAAGCAAATTGTTTTAAAATGGCTTTAGAATTATTACTAATGAGCACTGTTGGGGAGATTTAATTTAAATACTCGGAAATAGCATGCATTGGCATTTGAAAGGGTCAGATTCTGTATTTTGCATACATTATCTCAAAGCAGTGTAATGTTAAAATATTCAAAGTGAATATTGTGGTAAACAAAAATGCTGAAAATTAATTGATAGTGAGACTATTTCTTCCTCAAAAAAAATCCTGTCTTCATTTTGAATCAACTTCACAGTCTATATCACGGCACATACCGTACCCTCTGTTTGTCATTTTAATCATAGTTTTGTGATGGATATTCTCCAGTCCATAGAAAAACCCCATGAACTCATTCTACGGCTACCTTAATCAGTGTGTGGCACTTTCATGTCAACTGAGTTAGACAGTAAAATCTAAACTAATTTTCACTTTTGTTGTGACATTTATTATTGTGCAACACAAAGCCTTGGTGCATTTTTCAGTGAACTTGATTAAGCTCTTCACATATTTTAGAGTCCAATTTAATTTATTAAATTGTGCTTGATCCCATTAAGCAAGGGGAGATCTCATCTCTACCTTTACCCCACCCTCCCCACCACAAATTATATGCCTATGCATGGGAATATGCCCATCACCATGAAGCAGATTCTTCATATTCTAGGGCCAGAATTCACCAACCTTGACTGCGGCTGCGATTCTCCAGTCCCACTGCGGTGAACAGAGATTTGGCTGAGCGCCAAATTCTCCATTCTTGCTGGCAGTACTAGAAGGATGTGCAAGATCAGAAAATTCTGGCTTAGAGAAAAATCAGTCCTAGAATGTTGACTTTGAGTTTTCTTCATCTTTACTAGGCTGCAGTACTTTAATACGTTAACTCGGGATTGGGAATTTTCACTTGTGCATTTGTTTCAGTGGCGATTCCTTAGATCACAAGTTTGTTCTGATGAAAGGCTCCTAATCATAATTGCTTTGGTTGGGTAGAGGAACAGACAAAAACACTTTATGTTCTGCTAAAATTAGAGCTATCTCCAGTCTAGGGTACAATGAGTCTTTTCAGAATACATTTTAAAAATTCATTTATAGGGTATGATTTCACAGGTAAGGCCAGCATTTATTGTTCATCTCTAATTACCGTTAGAAGGTGATGGTGAACTGCATTTTTGAACACTGCAATCTGTACGGTGAAGGTGCATCCATAGAACTGTTAGGCAGGACCTTGGACCTTCCAGGAATTTGATCAAGTAAGGGGTGCAGTTTTACAACAGGATTATATGCAATTTGAAGAGGAACTAGGAGGTGGTGGTGTTTCCTTGTCGTCACCTCACCTCTGGAATCCAGCGCTTTTAACCAAGTTTGGACAATTGCAGATCGGGACAGAAGTAGGCCAGTTAGCTACTTGAGCCTGTTCTGTCATTCAATTAGATCATGACTGATTGATTACTTCACAACATATACCCATCGTTTTTCCAAACCACTTACTATCTTTGGTTAACAAAGATCTATTCATCTTAGGTTTAAGATTAACAATTGACTGAGTTTCAACTGTTATTTGTAGACGAAAATTCCAAACTTCTACCACCTTTTGCAGGCAGAGAAAAGAGAAAAAAAGAGACTTGCCCATTCACTTAACCTGTCTTTCTTTTGCAACCAGAATGCAGATGGAGTATAATGTAGGGAAGTGTGAAATTATCCATTTTGGTCATAAGAACAGAAAAGCAGATTTTTAAAAAAAGTATAAACCTTGTAAGAGTTGATGTTCAAAGAGACTTGGATGTGCTTGTGCAAACTCAAGAAAGTTATAATGTCATTGTAGCAACCAATTAGGAAAGCAAATCGCTTGTTGGCCTTTATTGCAAGGGGTTGGAATACAAGAATAAAGAAGTCTAGTTACAACTGTTCAGGGTTTTGGTGAGCCCACACTTGGAATACTGGGGCAATTTTTGCACCCAGTGAGAATGCCGATGCGGGCGTTAAAACTCATGAGTTTTGGAAACCAGATTAATGCTGGCACGATCTCATTTCCTGATTTTCCCCACCCTTAGCCTGTAGGGTAGCAAGGTTCCCACCCTTTCATTTAAATAAATTTAATGGTCTCACATATTAAAGGGTCTACACACCACATGAACCCCCCCTTACTGAATATTCTAACCTCGCCAACATGACCTGTCGCTGGCAAGATACACAACAGCTTTAGGAAGATGGGGAAACAGTGGGGTTCCTGCTGGGGAAGCTAAGGTAACTATTGCCCTTGAGGGGTAAGAGGGGCATACCCAGTCAATGGCACCTGGCACAGGTTGGCAACCGGCCTGTACCAGGAGGCAATACTGGGGGGGGGGGGGGGGGGGAGATTGCCCGATTATGTATGATGCGGGAGGGAGGTAGAGTGCCGAGGCCTTTGAAAGGGGCACTAGGCAGTGATGGAGAATGGCCTTTGAAGGGGATCTTGCAGTGAAGTGGGTGGAAGCTGGTAATGAAGGGGGAGCAGGCATTAAGGGGGGTGGTGCAGGCATGGAGGGGGGGGACCTTGCAATGATGCAGGGGGAAGCGAGCATTGAGATGGGGGGAACAGCAGTGATACTGCCATAATGGTTGTGGGGAGGGGAAATTCCCCGATAATTGTGCACTTTGAGTGGGGGCAAGAGTCCCTGATAATTCTGTTGTTGGGAGGGAGAGCCCCTAATTACCTTTGTGGTGGTGGTGGGGGAGGGGAGGTGCAGTTTCTGGAGTGAGTTTAATGTCAGTTCTGATGGGGTCCTGACAATGTAAACCACATCCCCTGATTTTCTTTGTCAGAGTGGCTGAAGATCTTGATAGTGTATCTGGAGAGATACATGGCAGTTTTCAGTCAGAGCCTGATACTCTAACAAGTTGAGTGTGATTCACTCGACTGCACTCTAAGTGCTTTCCCCCAGCGGGAAAACCAGAGAGTTTCCTACGGGTATTAGCAGCGCCTGTCAGGTTGGATTCACCCTCTTTAACATTTAGAATAATGTGTAACATGAGATACGTCGGCCAGCCCAGCTTTACGCTCATCGGGGCTTCATTTTTAAAGAGCGCCCTGATCTCAGCACAGAGACAAGCCTCCCTCCCCTTATAGCAGACATGGTGACTCCCACTCACAATAGCAGCAATCCCAACCCCTCCGCACACATGGCATCTTCCCACCCACCCACTGAAGAATGGGTCACTTTACCCGCCCCCCCCCCCCCCTTTCCTCATGCCATACAGGCATGAAGGTGATCCAAACTCTTTCTCCCCCCACCCCCCCACCCCAATACAGCCAGACTCTCCATCCCCACCAGAGAGACACTCTGGTGTTCACTCTCAGGATGGTGGTTTCAGACACCATTCTGGGAAAGATATTCATTATTGTATCTGTCCTTAAAAACCTTTGAAGTGCCCTGGTCACTGATAGCTGTCCCCCTTGGATACATGGAAGCCTTTAAAATGACCACAGCACTGCATTCCACAGTAGGTCCTAATGAATGCCATAAGCTCCAGGTATTAAATGACACATACAGAAAGGGCCTGTCAGTCTTACCAGGGAAATCCCCTTGCTTTCTCCCATAAGGCCCAGCTGCTTTGGAACTGCTATGAAGTGCTTTGATTGACAGCAGGCTGTCAGACTCATTCGGAAGATCCCCTTTTTAACATTGAAAGAGCTGCACCTGCTGTCTTGCCCCTTTGGGCTGCTTTGATTGACAGGTTGGATCACTTACCCTGAACCAGGAAATTTGTTTGTTTTTCTTTCTCTTCACAGTGGAATGCATCTCAAAAGTGCTTTGTAAACACTGCAATTATAAATCCTTAAAACCCAACTCTTTGTCAAAGTTTTTGGCTATTTGTCTTAATATCCCCTGATGTGACTTAATGTCTAATTTTGCCTTATTATGGACCTGTAGAGAGCCTCCGGATATTTTATTATATTAAAGGAATTATATAAATTTAGGTTGCTTCTGTTGTAGTGTTTGCGATCTCTCCTCATATTTAACCCTTGGAGAACAGGTATCATTCTGATAATTCAACAGTGGCCTTCCTCTGAGACCACTGCATCCTTCTTAAAGTGTGATGCTAAGAACTGCTCACAATATTCCAGGTGTTGTCTAACAAGGTTATTGTGTACCTTGGGCATGACCGCTACCCACTTATATTTTAGAATTCGAGATACAAAGGTCAGCATTCCGTGAACCCTTTTGATTATTTATACATTTAAACAGTACCTTATTGGCTGTAAAGTGCTTTGAAATATTTGGGAGATGGGATCTTGAGCCCACTCTTGCTGTATGTAGGATTGGCGGCAGGGGCTCAAGATCCGGCAAAACCCAGAAATTGCGACTCTCGCCGGCAAGATTGCGATCTCCAGTTTCCAACGCCCTTGGTTGGTGACGTAATCAGGTTCATGTAATCAAGTACATTAAATACACTCCGCCTCCCTATGTAGTACCCCCAGGTGTATTTTCAAACCTTTCCGATGTAACCTCATGTCAGCGCAGTTTACAACAGGTTCACCCAAATGTGAACCTGTGGTGGGGATCCTCTGGGGGCCATAAAAGTGAGTATGGTCCCACGGGGGAGAGGGACATGGTCAGGCAGTGGTCTGGAACTGCCCTGGCACTGAGAGACAGGTCCTGCCCCTGGCAGGGTGCCAACCAGTGCCAGGAGGCAGTGCCAGGCTGGACCCTAGTAGGAACCTCATGTGGAAAGGATTCTGCTATTTGTGGTGGAGGGGGAACGTATGTGGGAGCTGGCCATGCCGGCAAACTCCGTTTCAGGGGGTGTTGGGGAAGGGATCTGATGTGGCGAAGTTCAGGGGGAAAGAGGATGGGTGCTGGCATTGACTGTTTGGGAGGTGGGGAGAAATGCCAGCTCATATTACAGGGGAATTTTGGAGGGGGGAGGGGGGGGGGGGGTGTCGGCTTTGATCACATGGGTGGGGGGAGGGGGGTGCTCCTGAGACCTAAGTTTCTTTTCTGCACTGATAAGGGCACGCTTTAAAAAGGACGCCCAAATCTCATTGCAGCCTAGCTTTACTGACATTGTTAGGACCTGTCCCTCAACATGAGACACACCCATCTTTTTTTGACAACATGTCAAGATCTGAAGAGAAAACCGGCCTCTTTCTCTGGAGAGAAACACACCAGTTTTCAGTCAAACCTTGTCACTTTGCCAAGTTCTGGTAAGATTGCTGCCACTATATAAATGTGAGGTTTTCTTTTTTTTTTCCATATCTGTCCATGGCATTCTAATGATTTATGGACACGGACCTCCACCGTTTCTGTTTTTTTCACCATTTAGACAGTTTTCTTCCCTTTTTGGTCCAAAATGAAGAACTTTACATTTCTTTATATTGAAGCCCATTTGCTGCAGCTTTCCCATTCACCTAATTTATTTACAGCACTTTGCAATTTTACACTTTATTCTACACTATATACAATGCTGCATATCAACCATTTCATCTCCATGTCCTAACTGTAAAATAAATAGTTTTTAAGAAATAGTAAAAGAAATAGAAATCATCTTTAACTAAGCATCAACTCAGGCAGGAAAAGCAATGTGTTGACTTTTCCTGCCTTTTTAGCTTCAGTTAAAAAGAATCCTGGAGGTGGTTCCCAGACATCACGTTCCTCTGAATAAGCCCGCCCTGCCAGCAAACTCAGCCTTAAACATGTCATGTACCTATCCAATAAAAAAAAGGATCCCCCCCAAAGTGACACAGAGAACCTCACCACACTCACATGTCACCCCCCACCATCCCGGTCCCTCCCCCCAAGGAGATGGAGAATCCTATCCACTAGGGAAAGATCCCCATGGACATCCGGAACTCCTTCTTCTATGGACTTCCAGAATCCTCCCCCCCCCCCCCCCTCCCCACCACCGCCCAGGGAAACTGCCCCAATGGATATGGGGGAACTCCCCACCCAGGGAATCTCCCCTCCATGGACCTCTGCAATGGAAGACTCCCCCTGCCTGGCACTGCCACTGGCACAGTCTTCCCAGAGGGTGGTGCTGGTGCAGTACAAAGGGGCAATGCCCCCAGTCATGACCCTCTCCTTCCTGGGGGTTGCACTTGTTTGTGCATTCAGGCCCTCATTTGTCAGGATCTGTGGTAAACCCTGCCAATGTGATGCCACTTCAGCAGTGGTGGAAATCCTAACGTGGAAGTGATAATAGAACAGGGAAGCCCATTAATGAGATGTTAATGTATGGTAATGGGGTTCCCGACCTTTTGTCTGTATATATTCTTTTTGAAATGTTCAATTAAAGCAGAAATAGCAGAGCCAAATGGGAGTCTACTGTGTAAATCAAATCATTAAAGTTAACAAGAACTTTACCTGCTAACTTTAGCTTAGTTTACACCTGCCTTCAAGTGCCATCATACTTGTTAAAGCTCTTAATTCTGAATGAAGAACTAGGTCCCTTAATTATTTTAGCACTTACTTTGTCCCTCTTCTCGATAATCTGTGACCGTGTCCAAGTCCGATTGCTGCAAAGTGGATTTGCACTTGATTTATAGTGCATTGTTACAAATCAACTTCTTGGCACCAGAACAATGATCTGTACATTGGTGCTTGTACCGATTTCCATGGCTGGCCAGTATTTGCTGCTTGTATGGGCAGGAAAATCCATTTTTGCTAAGCAGTAACATGAACCCTCTGAGACAGTCTTCCCCTGGGCTTCCACACACATTTTAGAATCAAATCTAGATGTGACTCCAGATTAGTAAAGTTATTTTTCAGTTGTGCAGGTAAAAATGTGGGCAGCTTTAATCTTAGAACCTTAGCATTCTGTCAAATTGTAAATTCTGTTTACCATCTGCATTGCTGAGAATACACTGTCATATTTGTGGGTGAAAACTTCATTTATTCCCCTGGCATTCATCTGTTTACTATTACAGAGGAGGTAAATGCACAGAATTTTTAATCCAGAAAATCTTGACATTCAACTTTTCTTTATTATTGTCTCTTTTTCATTTCTTCTTTGATTAAATAAGAATATGAAAGAAGCAAACAGGAGATTGTGACTTGACTAAATAGCTTTTCTAGGAATACCGGAGCAGGCTTGACAGGCTGAATTAATGTGCTATAATATTCTCCCATTCTCCCTCTACCTTCCTAAAGGTGTAAACTTTTACTGGCCCCAACAGTCATCTTTGGACTTAACCGGCAGTGACTATTGGCCTTGTTGTGCATCATAATCAAACTTGATGCAATAACATGATGTAGCAGGTGGCAAAAGAACCAACTTGTGCTCACAGATGCATCAGTCCAAGAGAGTGTTTGTGGGTGACCAGCTCATCATTCTTGTGAAGACAAAGGCCAGGATTTTCCAGCACTTCCCGCCTACGGGATCTTCCAGACCTGCCTAATGCAATAGTCCCATGAAGGGTATCCTGGCAACACAATCAGTGAGGAATAGAAATGACCACTGACTTTGACATGACCAGATGATCTGCTGTTGGCCGATGGTGAGCTGCCTCCGCTAGCGGAAAACCCACTTGGGAGGGGGCAGGGTGAGCGGGTGTAAAATCCCAGCCAAAAGCTAATCTTTGCACTGAGGGCACCCTCCAACAAAGTGCTAAATTGGATAGACTTGGAAAAGATGTAGCAGGCATATCATTCACTCTAACATTATCATCAAACCAGGGGACCATGCTCTTTCAATGAGAAGATGAGAATAGCATGCAGGAACAGCAGCAAGCATATCCAAAAATGAGAAGCTAACCTGGTGAAGCTATATCCATGTTACATGGTGGAAACTGTATGCGAAGCGATCCCACTATCACTGGGTCAGATCAAGGCTTTGCATTCTTGCCACATCTAGTTGTGAAGAGCAGTAAACTACTGGGAAATCTCCATGAACGTCCCCATCCTCAGTGATGGTTAAATCCAGTAGGTCAGTGCTAAAAAACAAAGGTTGAAGCATCAGTAACCAGCTTCACCCAGAAAGGGTTAAGTAAATGATTTATATCAGTTTCCTCCTGAGGCTCCCCCAATTGGGTTTTTACAACAATCCAATAGTTTCTTAAGTATTATTGATGAGACTAACATTTTGTTCCAGATTTACTAATGAATTGAATTTAAATACCCCAGCTGCCATGGAGGAATTTAAACTCAGCTTTCAGAAGTCTTAGACTTGGCCTCCAGATTACTAGTCCAGTAACATTTAGCACTATGCTACCGTCCTAGAATTAATAAAGGGTTGATTGCACTGGACACAGCAATGGCGGTATAGATCCTCACAATATCCCAGTTTTACTGCTGAAAATTTGTGCTCCAGAAGCAGCTGTGTGCCCAGCCAGATTGCTCATTTGCAGCATCTACCCAACAAAGTGGAAAATAGCTAAGTTATTTTCAGACCAAAAAAAGGAAAAGTCAAATTCCACCAATTATTGTCCCATCAGTCTACTCTGAAATGTCAGCAAGCTTGCTCACCGTGCTCAGTTTGGGATCCACCATGGTTACTTCACTCCTGACCTCATGACAATGTTAGAGAAAAAGGCTGAAATTAGAAATCAGGGAAGAGTGATTGCTCTTAACATCAAGGCAGCATTTAACTGGCATCGTGGAACCTGATAGCAAATTGAAGTCAATGGGAGTCTGAGGGAAAACACTTCACTGCTTACTGTCACATCAGCACAAAGGAAGTTGGTGGTCAATCATCTCAGCCCCAGCACATTGCTGCTGGAGCTCCGGAAGGGATTAAGGTAGCAGGCCCAATCATTTTCAGCTGCTTTATCATTGACCCTCTTTCCTTCATAAGAACAGGTGTGAGAATGTTCACTGATGATTGCAGAGTGCTCAGTTCCTAACATGCCATGCTGTTAACTAGAACTAGGGGGCATAGCCTCAAAATAAGGGGAAGCAGATTTAGGACTGAGTTGAGGAGGAACTTCTTCACACAAAGGGTTGTGAATCTGTGAAATTCTCTGCCCAGTGAAGCAGTTGAGTCTACCTCATTGAATGTTTTTAAGGCAAGAATAGATACATTTTTGAACAGTAAAGGAATTAAGGGTAATGGTGAGTGGGTGGGTAAGTGGAGCTGAATCCACAAAAAGATCAGCCATGATCTTATTGAATGGCGGAGCAGGCTCGAGGAGCCAGATGGCCTACTCCTGCTCCTACTTTTTATGTTTTCATGTTCTTATGTTCCATTTGCAGCTTCTAAGATTACAATGAAGTCTACGCCTGCATAGAATAAGGTTAGGACCACATTTGGGCTTGGACTAATAAATGGTTGACCGTGTTACATCAGTATCAGTCAATGACTCATTCTAACAAGAAATAATCTAGCCATCTCCTTTTGACATTCAATGGCATTACCACTGAATCCCCCAGCAACAAAATCTTGGGGGTTATCATTGATTGGATTCTTAACTGGACCAGTCACATAAATACTGTGGCAACAAGAGCAAGCCAGAGGCTGGAAATTCTGAAACAAGTGATTCACCTCATGACACCCCAACGCCTGTTCACCATTTACAATGCACAAGTCAGGAGTGTGATAGCATATTTTCCATTACCTGGATGAGTGCAGCTCCAAGAATACTTAAGAAATTCAAGACTTGTGCCAGGGGGCAGTGCTGGCAGCAGTAGCAGGCCACTGCCTGGCCGTGTCCTTCTCCTCTGAGGGCTATAATCACCTTTACGCCCCTGGAGGGATCCCCATGACAGGTTCACATCTGGGTGAACCTGTTGTAAAGCTTGCCGATGTAATGACATGGCTGGGAGTCACTATATTGTGAGGGGGCCTGTTAATGAATTTAAATTTAGTAAAATACATTAAATGAGGTTCTTACCCTTTGTGGGCATGAACCCAATTATGTCGTCGGTGAGAGGCAATGAAAATCAGAAAATCACTATCTTGACAACGAGATTCGTGATTACTGGGTTTCACTGAGTCATGAGATCCCACCGCTGATCCTGCAGAGGGAGTGTGTGGGCTCACTGTCATCACAAACAGTGTGCCAGTGTTCTCTGCTATTTACTACTGGACAGCATTGAAATACTGGAGATGACCCCTATTTCAAAGCTGACATAAAGAAATGGATGGTTGTGGTCATCTTTGCAATCACTGGCAAAGCTGTTCTTGCCCTGCTCTGAGGCTGCAGCTCTGCCTCAGTGTGGTGGACCTCAGTTGTGCCTTTGTCCTATATGGACCACCGTTGTGTGTGCTTGTCATACCTGGACACATCCCCTTCCAGTTTGGTTCCTCCCCTCAGCACCTAGTATAAAGGTGGCTGTCTCCTCCCCCTTGTTCAGTCCAGGTCGGTTATTTGTTGGGATCTGCTCCTGATTCTGTTGTGAATAAAAGCTTACACTTGTATTGGCACACCGGTAGTCTTTTGCCTTATTGATAGCGCATCAATTTTATTCACAACAGTTGACCAGCATGGAGCAGTTTCTAAAATCCGACAAGTTAGCATTAGACCCTCAAGAGGTTGGAGCCTCTGATAAATTCGATCATTGGCTGGACTGCTTCGAAGCATTCGTCGACACCGCCACGGCCATCGACACCGACGACGCTAAACTCCACGTGCTCCGCGCCCGGGTAAGCGAAGCTGTCTATGGAATCTTCCGGGACGCTGCTACATACGTGGACGCTATCGAACTCCTAAAAGGGCAGTTCCGAAAGAGACCTAACGTGGTTTACGCCAGACATCTCCTAACTACCCGCAAGCAGCAGCCAGGAGAATCGTGCGCCCAATTTCTGCGCGCCCTGCGGGTCCTAGCTCGAGCTTGTGACTGTAAGGCTGTTACAGCAGCTCAGAACATGGAGGACCTGATCCGCAACGCCTACATTGCGGGCATTGAATCTACATATATCCGGCAGCGCCTGCTGGAACAGGATGACCTAGATCTCCGAAGAACAGCCACGATGGCTGAAACGTTAGAAGCGGCCTCTCACAATCTCGGGTCTTACCCTGCATCCCGTTCTATCGACGGCTCCACCGCGATGGCTGTTCCGGCGGGGCCCAAATGTTACTTTTGCAGCCTACCCAAGCACCCTCGGCGTTGCTGCCCCGCGAAGGACGCGATTTGCTCTGGATGCGGTAAGCTAGGCCACTTCGCTAAAGTCTGCCGGGCAAAGCCGCTTCCGAAGCCTCGTGGCGCCACGTGTGTTCCGCGGGCGCAGCCATCTTTAAGGCAGGCGGCGGCTGCACGCGAATCGCCATCTTTAATGTGGTCACCGGAAGTGCGGGAATCACCATCTTTGATGCAGTCACCGGAAGCGCGGGAATCGCCATTTTTGAGACTGGCATCAAGACGCGCTGAGCAGGAAGCTTTATCCGTGACGTCATCAGACGGGGACGAAGATGGATTCTTCTTGGATTCGACGGTGGCATTGATTTGCCTGGACCAGTCGCAGCCTCATCAACTCTCCAAGTCAATAATGGACATCAAGGTAAATCAAGGTAAATGCAGAAAACTGCCTGTTCGACTGTGGGAGCACAGAAAGTTTTATACACCCTCGCACAGTGCGTCAATATGCCCTTCCCGTGTGACCCTGGAGCCAGACCATCTCCATGGCCTCGAATTCCCACTCAGTGGAGGTCCTCGGGTGCTGCTTGGTGACGCTGACGGTACAGGGCACAGTCTACGAGCATTTTCGGCTCCTCGTGCTGCCGCGACTCTGCGCAGCTGTACTGCTGGGGTTAGATTTCCTCAGCCATCATAGCGTCACCCTGCAGTATGATGGCCCTTATCCCCCGCTCTCCGTCTGCAAGGTGCCGTCACTGCAGCGCCCCTCGCGCACCACCTGCAGTCTCTCGACCCTCAAGATCACCCCCCCCCCTTATTTGATAACCTCACCCCAGATTGTAGGCCTATAGCCACCAAGAGTAGGCACTATAGTGCGGATGACCGGGCCTTCATTCGGTCCGAGGTACAACGTTTGCTCCGGGAAGGGATTATCCAGGCCAGCACCAGCCCCTGGAGGGCGCAAGTGGTCGTAGTTAAAATTGGGGGAGAAACACCGCATGGTGATTGACTACAGCCAGACCCTAAACAGGTATACCCAACCAGATGCGTACCCTCTTCCCCGTATCGCGGACATAGTCAACCGCATCGCGCACTATAGGGTTTTCTCGACGATCGATTTGAAATCGGCTTACCACCAGCTCCCTATCCGCTCGGAGGATCGCCCATATACTGCCTTTGAGGCGGATGGCCGCCTCTACCAGTTCCTCCGAGTCCCCTTTGGTGTCACCAATGGGGTCTCAGTCTTCCAGCGGGCCATGGATCAAATGGTAGACCAGCACGGGTTACGGGCCACTTTCCCGTATCTGGATAACGTCACCATCTGCGGCCATGACCTGCAGGATCATGATGCCAACCTACAAAAATTCCTTTTACGGCCACTCTCCTGAACCTCACATATAATGAGGCGAAGTGTGTTTTCCAGACATGCCGCCTTGCCATCCTTGGGTACGTGATAGAAAATGGTGTCCTTGGCCCCGACCCAGCCCGTATGCGTCCCCTTATGCAGCTTCCCCTTCCTACTACCCTCAAAGCACTGAGGAGATGCCTGGGCTTCTTCTCCTACTATGCCCAGTGGGTTCCCCGTTACGCGGATAAAGCCCGTCCGCTCCTAAAATCGACCTCTTTTCCCCTGGCGGAGGAGGCCCGTCGGGCCTTCGATGACATCAAAGCGGACATCGCGAAGGCCGCGATGCATGCTGTGGACGAATCCATCTAATTCCAAGTGGAAAGTGATGCGTCTGACTTTGCCCTCGCTGCCACCCTTAACCAGAGGGGCCGTCCGGTGGCCTTCTTTTCCTGGACCTTACAAGGCCCTGAGATTCGACACTCCTCGGTCGAGAAGGAGGCCCAGGCCATCGTGGAAGCCGTCCGGCACTGGCGCCATTATCTCGCGGGCCAACGATTCACCTTAATTACGGACCAGCGGTCAGTTGCCTTCCTGTTTAACACCAGGCAAAAGGGCAAGATTAAGAATGACAAGATCTTGCGGTGGAGGATTGAGCTCTCCACCTACAGATATGACATCATGTACCAGCCCGGGAAGCTCAATCCCGGCTGATGCCCTGTCCCGTGGATCATGTGCCAGCGCCCAACTAGACCAGCTACAGTCCCTCCATAACGACCTCTGTCATCCGGGTGTCACCAGATGTTTCCACTTTGTCAAGTCCCGTAACCTGCCCTACTCCCTCGAGGAAGTTCGGACGATTACCAGGCAATGCAGGGTCTGCGCTGAGTGCAAACCGCAGTTCTACCGGCCAGGTAGGGCGCACCTTGTAAAGGCCACTCGCGCTTTGAGCGCCTTAGCATTGACTTTAAAGGCCCCCTCCCCTCCTCTAACCGCAATGTTTATTTCCTGAATATCATTTCCTGAAATGCATACAGGAGGGTTCTTTGGAACAATATGTAGATAGCCTGACTCGAGAGGGGGCTATACTGGACCTCGTACTGGGGAATGAGCCCGGTCAGGTCTTCAAAGTTTCGGTTGGGGAACATGTGGCAAATAGTGACCACAATTCTGTTAGCTTTAGGATAGTGATGGAAAAGGATGAGTGGTGTCCCAAGGGTAAGGTGTTGGATTGGGGGAAGGCTAACTTTAGTGGGATTAGGCAGAAATTGGCAGCTCTTGATTGGGAGAGGCTGTTTGAGGGTAAATCCACATCTGGCATGTGGGAGTCTTTTAAGGAACAGTTGTTAGGGCTACAGGACAGGCATGTGCCTGTTAAAAAGGATAGGAAGGGTAGGATTCGAGGACCGTGGATAACCAGGGAAATTGAGGGACTGGTCAAAAAGAAAAGAGAGGCGTATGGTAGGTCCAGGCAGCTAAAAACGGAGGGAGCTCTGGAGGAGTACAAAGAAAGTAGGAAAGAACTCAAACGGGGAATTAGAAGAGCAAAAAGGGGTCACGAAATGTTCTTGGCAGACAGGATTAAGGAGAATCCCAAGGCATTTTATTCATACGTTAGGAACAAAAGGGTTGTCAGGGAAAAAATCGGACCTCTCAGGGACAAAAGTGGGGAATTATGCTTGGAGCCCAAAGAAGTAGGGGAGATCCTAAATGAATACTTTGCGTCGGTATTCACAAAGGAGAGGGATGTGTTGACTGGGAGTGTCTCGGAGGGGAGTGTTGAACCGTTGGAGAAAATCTCCATTACAAGGGAGGAAGTGTTAGGTTTGTTAGAGAATTTAAAGACTGACAAATCCCCAGGGCCTGATGGAATCTATCCAAGGCTGCTCAGGGAGACGAGAGATGAAATCGCTGGGCCTCTGACGCAAATCTTTGTCTCGTCACTGGACGCAGGTGAGGTCCCAGAGGATTGGAGGATAGCTAATGTGGTCCCGTTATTTAAGAAGGGTAGGAAGGATAACCCGGGTAATTATAGGCCGGTGAGCTTGACGTCCGTGGTGGGGAAGTTGTTGGAGAAAATTCTTAGAGATAGGATGTATGCGCATTTAGAAAGGATTAAACTCATTAACGATAGTCAGCATGGTTTTGTGAAAGGGAGGTCATGCCTCACTAACCTGGTGGAGTTTTTTGAAGAAGTGACCAAAATGGTTGACGAGGGAAGGGCCGTGGATGTCGTCTAAATGGACTTTAGTAAAGCGTTTGACAAAGTCCCTCTTGGTAGGCTGGTGAAATAGGTTGGATCTCATGGGATAAAGGGGGAGGTGGCTAGATGGGTGGAGAACTGGCTTGGTCACAGAAGACAGAGGGTGGTAGTGGAAGGGTCTTTTTCCGGCTGGAGGCCTGTGACTAGTGGTGTTCTGCAGGGCTCTGTATTGGGACCTCTGCTGTTTGTGATTTATATAAATGATCTGGAAGAAGGTGTAACTTGGGTGATCAGTAACTTTGCGGACGACACAAAATTGGCAGGACTTGCAGATAGTGTGGAGCATTGTCAGAAGCTACAGAAGGATATAGATAGGCTGGAAATTTGGGCAAAGAAATGGCAGATGGAGTTCAATCCAGATAAATGCGAAGTGATGCATTTTGGTAGAAATAATGTAGGGAGGAGCTATACGATAAATGGCAGAACCATAAAGGATGTAGATACGCAGAGGGACCTGGGTGTGCAAGTCCACAGATCCTTGAAAGTGACGTCACAGGTGGAGAAGGTGGTGAAGAAGGCATATGGCATGCTTGCCTTTATAGGACGGGGCATTGAGTATAAAAGTTGGGGTCTGATGTTGCAGATGTATAGAACGTTGGTTCGGCTGCATTTGGAATACTGCACCCAGTTCTGGTCGCCACACTACCAGAAGGACGTGGAGGCTTTGGAGAGAGTACAGAGGAGGTTTACCAGGATGTTACCTGGTATGGAGGGGCTTAGTTATGAGGAGAGATTGGGTAAACTGGGGTTGTTCTCCCTGGAAAGACGGAGGATGAGGGGAGACTTAATAGAGGTGTATAAAATTATGAAAGGCATAGATAGGGTGAACGGTGGGAAGCTTTTCCCCAGGTCAGTGGTGACGTTCACGAGGGGTCATAGGTTCAAGGTGAAGCGGGGGGAGGTTTAACACAGATATCAGACGGACATATTTTACACAGAGGGTGGTGGGGGCCTGGAATGCGCTGCCGGGCAAGGTGGTGGAGGCGGACACACTGGGAACGTTTAAGACTTATCTAGACAGCCATATGAACGGAGTGGGAAGGAGGGATACAAAAGAATGGTCTAGTTTGGACCAGGGAGCGGCGCGGGCTTGGAGGGCCGAAGGGCCTGTTCCTGTGCTGTATTGTTCTTTGTTCTTGTTCTTATCATTGATGAATACTCACGTTTCCCTTTTGCCTTCCCCTGCTCGGACATGACCACGGCTACGGTGATTCAGACCCTGACCTCGCTCTTCACCCTGTTCGACTTCCCAGCCTATGTCCATAGCGACCGTGGGTCCTCTTTCATGAGTGACGAGCTGAGGCAGTACCTAGAAGAAGCCCTACAGTGCAGAAGGAGGCCATTCGGCCCATCGAGTCTGCACCGACCACAATCCCACCCAGGCCCTACCCCCACATATTTTACCCGCTAATCCCTCTAACCTACACATCCCAGGATTCTAAGGGGCAATTTTTTAACCTGGCCAATCAACCTAACCCGCACATCTTTGGACTGTGGGAGGAAACCGGAGCACCCGGAGGAAACCCACGCAGACACGAGGAGAATGTGCAAACTCCACACAGACAGTGAACCGTGCCGGGAATCGATCCCGGGACCCTGGAGCAGTGAAGCAGCAGTGCTAACCACTGTGCTACCGTGCCGCCCTACTCGCCAAAGGCGTTCCCTCCAGCCGCACCACTAGCTATAACCCCAGGGGAAATGGTCAAGTGGAGCTGGAGAACGCAACCGTCTGGAAGGCCATTCTATTCGCACTACGGTCTAGGGGCCTTCCAGTCAGCCGTTGGCAAGACGTCCTTCCGGACGCATTACATTCCAATAGGTCACTCTTGTGCTCAGCGACCAATACGACCCCTCACGAGTGGATGTTTTCGTTTCCCAGGAAGTCCTCCTCGGGTACTTCGCTCCCGGATTGGCTGATGTCCCTGGGGCCCGTCCTGCTTCGGAAGCATGTCCGGACCCATAAGGCAGATCCCTTGGTCGAGGAGGTCCAATTGCTCCACACTAATCCTCAATAAGCTTATGTAGCGTACCCAGATGGGCGGGAGGACACGGTTTCTGAATGTGACTTGGCACCCGCAGGTGCCCCTGAGGTCACCACGTCCTTCCGCCCCACGGTCCCTGGTGTTGTCCACTCGGAGATTGCTGCGCCTCTTCCTCCCTCAGTCCCTGTCTCCAATGTAGTGCGCCCAGAGCCTGTTGCGGCCCCCCACCCCCTAGCTCCGGTTCCCGCTGTTCCCCATACGCCACCAGGGCCACTGCTCACTCCTCTCGCCCCTGTGTACAGCTCGCTTGAGTCGCCGGAGCCGTCGCCATGCAGTACCCGACGACTGGACGGGACGACGGATCGGTCCGCTTCACACCACCTGGCGCCTTCTCTCGACGCTCACTGTACGGAGCCTGGGCCGACATCGCTCCCTGCTCGGACGACTCTGCAACCTGCACTACGACGATCGCGACGGCGGATCAAGCCACCGGTTCGTCTGGACTTGTAATATTGTTTCCGCTTCACACTCGTGTTGTTTTTTTTAAAGGAAGGGGTGAATGTGGTGGACCTCAGTTGTGCCTTTGTCCTATATGGACCACCGTTGTGTGTGTCTGTCATACCTGGACACATCCCCTTCCAGTTTGGTTCCTCCCCTCGGCACCTAGTATAAAGGTGGCTGTCTCCTCCCCCTTGTTCAGTCCAGGTCGGTTATTTGTTGGGATCTGCTCCGGATTCTGTTGTGAATAAAAGCCTACACTTGTATTGGCACACCGGTAGTCTTTCCCCTTATTGATAGCGCATCACTCAGATACACCAAAGATTTGTTCAGCACCTCCTCAATGAAACACTCGTATCTAATGCACTGTTCTTCACTGAGAATGAGATAAGTGAATTGTTCCTCATGCTCCTGGCTGAACATGGTCTTTTCCAGAGAGTCTTGTTATCCTTCTTCCTCTTCGCTCTTTGAGCAATTTGTTCAAGGGTAAGACTCTTAGCAGTGTAGAGGATCAGAAGGACCTTGGGGTCTGGGTCCATAGGACTCTAAAATCGGCCTCGCAAGTAGAGGAGCTGGTTAAGAAGGCATATGGTGTGCTGGCTTTCATCAATCAAGGGATTGAGTTTAGGAGTCGGGAGATAATGATGCAGCTTTATAAGACCCTCGTCAGACCCCACTTGGAGTACTGTGCTCAGTTCTGGTCGCCTCATTACAGGAGGGATGTGGAAATTATTGAAAGGGTGCAGAGAAGATTTACAAGGATGTTGCCTGGATTGGTTGGCATGCCTTATGAGGATAGGTTGAGGGAGCTCGGTCTTTTCTCCTTGGAGAGACAAAGGATGAGAGGTGACCTGATAGAGGTGTACAAGATGTTGAGAGGTATAGATTGGGTGGATTCTCGGAGGCTTTTTCCCAGGGCTGAAATGGCTGCTATGAGAGGACACAGGTTTAAGGTGCTGGGGAGTAGGTACAGAGGAGATGTCAGGGGTAAGTTTTTCACTCAGAGGGTGGTGGGTGAGTGGAATCAGCTGCCGTCAGTGATGGTGGAGGCAAACTCGATAGAGTCTTTTAAGAGACTTCTGGATGAGTACATGGGACTTAATCGGATTGAGGGTTATAGGTAAGACTATATACAAGCCTCGGTAGGGACATGACCGGTGCAACTTGTGGGCCGAAGGGCCTGTTGGTGCTGTATTTTTTTCTATGTTCTATGTTCTCTTCTGTCCATTCTCCCTGTCATGCTGCTAACCACGGGAGACAGGAACTAAAGCAGCCACAACTGGAATCAAAAATTCCTAACAGTTCAACTAACTCAGTAATATCCAATAGAAACTATTCAGCAACTAAGCTGAGAGTTGTTGATAATCCCTTTGAAAAGCACTGGTGTTGACAAGGGCCTCCTTTCTCCTGCTGAACATGTGTTAAACTGTGCATGTGTCAGGTGGAACTTTGAGGTTAAAGATGACCCCAAGAGAGTCCAATCAACATTACACACTGATTGGCATCAGAATCTGCCTACTCTGCATAATCAAATGATGCAAGCACTCAACGACAGCACTATGGCCTACCCAGAATGGTGTCCACCATGATCTATGCCAGAATTGAGTGGCACAAGTGTTTTTGAGGTGAAATGGTATCCATGGCACTGTGACAGTGCCAAACTTTACAACCCTTGACTTTGGGATTATACATACCTTTGGGGGAGGCACGGTGGCACAGTGGTTGGCACTACTGCCTCACAGTGCCCGAGACCAGGGTGTGATTCCGGCCTTGGGTCACTGTCTGTGTGGAGGTTGCACATTTTCCCCGGATGCTCCAAAGATGGCATGTTAGGTGGATTAGCCATGGTAAACGCATGGGGCTACAGGGATAGGGCAGAGAAGTGTTGGCCTGGGTAAAATACTCTTTCGGAGAATTGGTGCAGACTCAATGGGACAAATGGCCTTCTGCTGTACTGTAGGGATTCTATTGTTCCAATGTCAGTAAAACACTTCAGCACTCCTTCTCTATTGGCTTATTTAAAGTCAGATATATGTTGCAATACGGTTGAGCCTCATTAATGATATCTTGAGCCTTCTATATTTAAATATGAACCCTTTATTGTTCATCTTTAACTACTTACAGGAGCCAACTTACTCTTGTGTGGTGCTGCTACCGTGCCAGTAGGCTGCTTCTAAAGTGTTGTCTCTAGACTGTTCTTAGTCTCCATACATCATACTGTGGGTGGTGCTATTCTCCAGTCTGATGTTCACCCTGTCTTTGCCAAGCATCTTTACATTACAAAGGCATGTAGGCAAATAATACAGACAAAGATTCACTATAAAAAGGATGACCCCACAATTTGCATTAAAAGGAATTATGCTTTCACCTCTAATTTAATAGAATAGAAAATCATGGACCACACTGGCATGGTGGCACAGTAGTGTGACATAGTGTAACACTGCTGCCTCGCAGCGCCAGCGACCCGGGTTCAATTCCGGCCTTGGGTGACTGTGTGGAATTTGCATGTTCTCCCCGTGGCTGCGTGAGCTTCCTCCGGGTGCTCTGGTTTCCTCCCACAGTCCAAAGATGTGCAGGTTAGGTTGATTGACCATGCTAAATTTCCCCATAATATTCCAAGATGTGTAGGTTAGGGGGATTAGCAGGGTAAATATATGGGGTTACAGTGATATGGCCTGAGTCAGTGCAGATTTGATGGGCCAAATGGCTTCCCTCTGCACAGTAGGGATCCCATGATTCTATACACACAATTTCCTGAGTTGAACTTCCAAAACGGATTCCCTCAGAGCTGGATAGCAGAATGATCCTCATGTGCCGAACGTCAAAGATATTATATAGGGCAGGCAGTAGCGTAGTGATATTGTCGCTGAACTGGTAGTCCAGAGACCCAAGATAATGCTCTGGGGACCCGTGTTCAAATCCCAGATGGTGAAATTTCAATTCAATGAAAATCTGGAATTAAAAATGTAAGGATGGCCATGTAACCATTGTTGATTGCTGTAACAACCCATCTGGTTCATAAATGCCCTTTAGGGAAGGAAATCCTTCAAATCATAGAATCCCTACAGTACAGAAGGAGGCCCACCGGCCCATTGAGTCTGTACCGACCGCAACCCCACCCAGGCGGTATTCCCGCAACCCCGCACATTAATCCTGCTCATTCCCCCGACACTAAGGGACAATTTAGCATGGCCAATCAACCTAACCCGCACATCTTTGGACTGTGGGAGGAAACCGGAGCACCCGGAGGAAACTCATGCAGACACAGGGAGAACATGCAGACTCCACACAGACAGTGACCCAAGCCAGGAATCGAATCTAGGTCCCTGGCGCTGGGAGGTAGCAGTGCTAACCACTGCGCCATCGTGCCGCCCTTTACCTCGTCTGGCCTACATGTGACTCCAGATCCACAGCAATGTGGTTGACTCTTAAATGCCCTCCGGTGTGGGCAATAAATGCTGGCTGACCCCATGAAAAAATGTAAAAAACACACCAAGAAAACTGCAAAATGATTAAATTAAAGATCCACTTTTTGTTTTGTATATAATTGCAGGCATGAACAGCAAAGACAAATACTGCAACAACAAAGTAACTTATGGAGGAATTTTGAAAATTATGTATCGCTTAATGCATCAATTTTTCTCTTCGAAGAGAGCTTTGTAGGAGCAATTCTTAGAAACAAGAAATAAATTGTCTAAATTGTCTAAAACTGCAATATTTTTTGATAAACCTACGTTAAATTGCTCTTAACACATGTAGGAATCTCACTATTAGAAGCATAAATCTCCAGTGTAGTATATCTCCATCTTCAAGCTTTTCTGGATGATTTTACAGCTTTGAAAGTCATATTCATTTACAAGTCTACATGTTTCTTGGTGTTCAATTGCTTACAATTTAATGAGCCAGATGCCTGCCTGAGAATATTCACAGCTCTGACGGATAGTGCTTTTGACTTGGCAATGTCATCAGAATTTTTATTTGTAAAGCTGCAGATATCAGAAAAATGTGAATGCGATATTTTTATTTCAAAGCATTATTTTGCTTCTGAAATGATTCTCTGTGGACGAAAGTAAAGTTGCATTCATGTCTTTTTCTATCTTATTGTCACTTTTTCATGTGCAAGAATTGGAATTAACAAGAGTACTGTGCTGTGTAGACAGTGGCAATGAAGCAGTTATGACCAGAAATAAAACCTCACAAAGAGGCTGAATCTCCTTTGCTATTTAAAGCTATCACAAGAACTAATGGGTCATTTTAAAATCATATACACAGAACAAAATTGATGGGATTAACTTTGCAATCAGGTATATGCCCTGCCTTGTTTAACTTTGTCATTTTCAATGTAAAACATGCAGCTATTCTGATCCCATCAGTTTCCCCTGGCGGTATCAGATTAAATCAACCTCCCAAGTGTGTGAATGCATAGTCATTTGGTGCATTAACTTCTCAACCACATTCCTTAAATGTCTAAGTGTATTCGAGAGAGAGAGAGATGTACTTTATCACAGATAAACTGCTTTAATGACTGCTTTATTTGTTAAACACCAATTAAATGAAAAAGTGAAAATGCTTTTATGTTTGTCTGCCAACTCACATCCTCAATGCCTCTGGTTCTAAAGGTAGTATGAAGCACAGCTGAAGATGTTATACTTAACTGTGTATTACCCATTCTGGATGATGGCTTCCATTCAAAAGCTCTCACTCCAGCCTCACCAAAGCAGATGAGCATTTTGGTTTGCTGAGGTTGCCTATCTATCTACCTTCTATGCTGATTAAAGAAGAGGATAGTTTGTGCTGTGCATTTAGGCTGCAGCACAGTTTTTTGGCTTTAAGTATAGCTTATTGTAAAATGAGGAATGTTTGATAGCCAACTGGACATATTATAATACAGTAAGAAGTCGACAACGCCAGGTTAAAGTCCAACAGGCTTATTTGGTAGCAAATGCCACTAGCTTTCGGAGCGCTGCCCCTTCATCAGGCCACCTGACGAAGGGGCAGCGCTCCGAAAGCTAGTAGCATTTGCTACCAAATAAACCTGTTGGACTTCAACCTGGTGTTGTCAGACTTCTTACTGTGTTTACCCCAGTCCAACACCGGCAACTCCATACATTATAATAGCCAGCTGTATGTAAATAATTATAGTCACTATACAACATTTCTCAGCTGCATTTCTCCAGATGGCTTTTTAGCCTAGTAACTTAACTGCCTACTTCTCAACCATCTTCATTATTCTTTTTTGTGTAACCTTAGGAGATTAATTTGGTTTATGTGTGCTAAGATACTGCAGTAAACAGTTCCAATACCTCTAATTTCCTTTCTATAGATCAATAGAATCCTTACAATGCAGAAGGAGGTCATTCAGCCCATCGAGTCTGCCCCGACTCTCCAAAAGAATATTTCACCCAAGACCCCCCTTCCAGTCTATCCCCACGCATTTATTATGGCTAATCCCCCTAACGTACACATTCCTAAACAGTAAGGGGCAATTTAGCATGGCCAATCCAGCTAACCTGCACATCTTTGGACTGTGGGATGAAATCGGAGCACCTGGAGGAAACCCACGCACACAAGGAGAGAATGTGCAAACTCCATTCACATCAAAGACTATTGGTTAAATTTTCTTCACATCATTGTCATTGCAAACTTTGACATGACTCTTTAAGTCAGATGACTATACTTCTGGATATTTCCCAACCTTCTCTAACTCATATATTTAAGACCATGGTGATAAGCTCCCAAGCCTGCTTGACTCTCTAGTTATCAACTCTCTAGGTTGCACTTCTACACTATACAGAGTAGATATCCTTGTTCTTAAAAGATTGACAAATGATCAACAGATCTTCATCAGTAAACCATGGTTTCTGCCCACTGTGCTGTTCCTCTACTACTTCTTGAAATGTTATAACTGCAGTTGACCAAACTCATAAAACCCGAAATGTATGGATGGTTAAATTAGGCAAACATCTCCAGTGTGGCTAAGGATTAGGCATTCAATTGTGCACTCCTTTTCATACATGCAACATCTCAGAAAATACAATTACTAAAGTTGCGCACTACTGTGTGTACACCTAACCTCATTCTGGGGTTCTGAGATCACTATGACCTGGGCAAGTTTTAGTGTGTCTCATCATCCAATCACATTGAAGAAAACTCAGAGATTTGCAGTGCATGCCTATGAAAACTGGATCTTACACAGGCAACAGGGCTTCTGGGTGGTATTTTGCCAAGCCCAGCCAAAGATCAGCCTCTAGGGGTGCTATTCCAGGGGCACCACTGGGATTGCGGCCTGAGGATGAGGGTGTGTTGATGACTGTGCACCCTCTGCATCACATAGGTGGGGTCCGCGGGCACCAGGCCCAGTCAAGCAGGCCACAGTGAGGAATAGGTGGTTACAGTTGATATTGTCATTACAGGGTCAACCATTGCTGCTTGGGGTCCTTCTGTGGGCCAAACAGTGCTGCAAAAGGAGACCCCAACATGCTGAGAGCCAGCCAGATTGTTGCAGGGTTTCACAGAATGGTTTCCCCATGCGGTAAAGGGCCTCCCTGCCACTGTAAAATGCTAGCAGATGTGGGAAGAAGCTCTTACTTCATCACTCATTGAGCTCCTGGTACAGTGGTTGTCTGCCACCTTTCCCACTACTGAGAAAATAATAATATTGGCAGTGGGAAGATCATAGATACACCGCTGTGGCCTTTCCAGATTATTCTGTCAACCTTCCTACCTCACAGCCTGTCCTCGAAAGGCTAGTAAAATTCAACCCGAAGCATCAATTAGAATATTTAATCAAGTTAAAATTATGTACATCAAGCAACATAAAGAGATGGAAAGAAAGATAGGATTAAGAGAGAGAGATAGAAGAGACAGAAAGATGTGGTCCAAAATAAATCCAATTTTTATATTGTTGCAAAAACCTTTAATAATATTTGAAGAAATTAGACTCAACACACATTGAAGTTAATTTTAGTGCCCGAGGTGGTGTTTTGCAATAATTAAGACTTCTCACTCCTTAGAACTTCACTTATAACTGATTGTGCGATTCCTAAATTTGCTGATGTGCTACATAGGTTACTAATGCTGAAAACATTGAGTCAATCATGGTAAAGGCCCCAGCTGTCAGAATCTGTTTTTAATTTTTATTGAGGTGTCAAAAAAGATAAAAATAATGACGTTAAAAAATCATACCGATGCTGCCACTTGCTCCTATTCATTCATGGGATGTGGGCATTACTGGGTAGGCCAGCATTTGTTTCCTATCCCTAGCTGCCCTTGAACTGAATGGCTTGCTCAACCATTTCAGAGTCAACCACATTGTCACATGTAGGCCAGACCAGGTAAAGATGGCAGATTTCCTTCCCTAAAAGGACATTAGTGAACATGTTGGGCTTTTATGACAATCACTGATGATTTGATGGTCACCATTTGACTTTTAAAACAAAAATTCTATAGAATTCAAATTTCACCATTTGCCACGGTGGGATTTGAACCTCAATCCCCAGAGTTTTACCTTAGGTCACTGGATTACTAGTTTAGAGAAACTTTATAGTGAAAAAGGAGGCCATTCGGCCCATTGAATCTGGACCAACAACAATCCCACCCTAGGCCCTATCCCCCCAACCCCACACATCCTGGGACAATAAGGGGCAATTTACCATGGCCAATCAACCTAACCCACACATCTTTGGACTGTGGGAGGAAACCGGAGCACCCGGAGGAAACTCACGCAGACACAGGGAGAATGTGCAAACTCCACACAGACAGTAAGCCAAGCCAGGAATTGAACCCAGGTCCCTGGAGTTGTGAGGCAGCAGTGCTAACCACTGTACCACTGTTACTACGCCAACAACCACATTTCCAGTGGCCAACCTTTCCTTCCAACCTTGGCTACCTTTGTGTAGTTGCTGTAAGGCACATCCAAACATTTTCACATCTGATGCCAGGGAAAGGCAGCAGGCAATGTAAAATTGATGAAATTGAGTGGGAGATTGTGCTGCCATGCCCAATTCGTGGACATAAAATATGATCCCATGACATTTCAGTGATGACATCAATTCAGCATGACAGTTAGCACTGTTGTCTCACAGCGCCAGGGACCTGGGTTTGATTTCTGGCTTAGGTCACTGTCTGAGTTTCCTCCGGGTGCTCCGGTTTCCTCCCATAGTCTGAAAGATGTGCTGGTTCAGTGCATTGGCTCTGCTAAATTCTCTCTCAGTATACCAGAACGGGCGCTGGAGTGTGACGACTGGGGGATTTTCACAGTAACTTCATTGCAGCGTTAAAGTATGTCTACTTGTGACAATAATAAATAAACTTTAAAAACGAATGCTGTCACCATCTATTTGGGATTCCCCCATTTTTGCATCGTTGACACTCGGACTGTGCCACCCCAGCGATGTCCAGAGCCTATTCCTTCAAAACTGTCAATGTGGCAATGACTGAAAGTTGACTCTGGTTCTCTGCTTTTCCCTGGAATTTTATGTTTTCCCGTCAGGGAGAGGAAGCAGGGAGTTCTGAGTGTGAGAAGTGGAACGTGTGTTGAGGATAGAATGAGAATATTTGTGGTGGATAGCCACGGGGTGAGAGATAGCTCTCAGATGAAGGTGATTGTGAACATTGAATGTTAAAAAAGGGTGTATGAGGAGGTGCTGGAGAAGAGAGGAATGAATGAGAATGCTAAAGTGTGTTGGGCTGAAGAGTGTTGTGCAGCAGAAGTCTGACTGTGGAGCTGACACCAAATATCATATCACTCACTTTTCCTGCTTTTTACATCTCTTGTGGCACCGTATCCAGTTACTCCTGCTCTTCACTATCTAAGCAATGACCAGCCATTCCTGCGTGATCTATGTGGCTGGTCTCTTCCTCATATCCACTGGAAATATTTCTCTGCTGGCTATCACTATTTACAATATTACCTTCATGCAAGAGTCAAAGAATAGGGGAATGGCCTTCCTATGTCTTTCTGGGGATGTGGGGAGGCAATGGCCTAGTAGTATTATTGTGAGACTATTCTTTTTTACTCATTCATGGGACATGGGCATCGCTGGCTGGCCAGCATTTATTGTCCATCCCTTGTTACTAAACACATTGACGAAGGAAAAGCGGTAGGTGTAGTTTACATGGACTTCAGCAAGGCATTCGATAAGGTTCCCCATGCAAGACTTCTCGAGAAAGTGAGAGGACATGGGATCCAAGGGGCTGTTGCCTTGTGGATTCAGAACTGTCTTGCCTGCAGAAGGCAGAGAGTGGTTGTAGATGGGTCTTTTTCTGAATGGAGGTCGGTCACCAGTGGAGTGCCCCAGGGATCTGTTCTGGGATCCTTGCTGTTTGTCATTTTCATAAATGACCTGGATGAGGAAGCGGAGGGATGGGTTGGTAAGTTTGCCAACGACACGAAGGTTGGTGGTGTTGTGGATAGGTTGGAGGGATGTCAGAAGCTGCAGCGTGACATAGATAGGATGCAATCCTGGGCGGAGAAGTGGCAGATGGACTTCAACCCGGATAAATGTGCAGTGGTCCATTTTGGCAGGTCAAATGGGATGAAGGAGTACAATATAAAGGGAAAGACTTTTAGTACTGTCGAGGATCAAAAGGACTTTGGGGTGCGGGTCCATAGGACTCTAAAATCGGCCTCGCAGGTAGAGGAGGTGGTTAAGAAGATGTATGGTGTGCTGGCCTTCATCAATCAAGGGATTGAGTTTAGGAGTCGGGAGATAATGATGCAGCTTTATAAGACCCTCGTCAGACCCCACTTGGAGTACTGTGCTCAGTTCTGGTCGCCTCATTACAGGAGGGATGTGGAAATTATTGAAAGGGTGCAGAGAAGATTTACAAGGATGTTGCCTGGATTGGTTGGCATGCCTTATGAGGATAGGTTGAGGGAGCCCGGTCTTTTCTCCTCGGAGAGACGAAGGATGAGAGGTGACCTGATAGAGGTGTACAAGATGTTGAGAGGTATAGATCGGGTGGATTCTCGGAGGCTTTTTCCCAGGGCTGAAATGGCTGCTACGAGAGGACACAGGTTTAAGGTGCTGGGGAGTAGGTACAGAGGAGATGTCAGGGGTAAGTTTTTCATTCAGAGGGTGGTGGGTGAGTGGAATCGGCTGCCGTCAGTGGTAGTGGAGGCAAACTCAATAGGGTCTTTTAAGAGACTTCTGGATGAATACATGGGACTTATTAGGATTGAGGGTTATAGGTAAGCCTATATATAAGCCTAGGTAGGTAGGGACATGACCGGTGCAACTTGTGGGCCGAAGGGCCTGTTTGTGCTGTATTTTTTCTATGTTCTATCTTGCCTGAGGGCAGTTAAGAGTCAACTACATTGCTGTGGCTCTGGAGTCACATGTAGGCCAGATCACGTAAGGATGGCAGATTTCCTACCCTAAAAGGACATTAGAGACATTATTAATCCAGAAACTCGGCTAATGTTGTGGGGACCCAGGTTTGAATCCCACCATAGATAATGGAATTTGAATTCAACAAAAAATAATTTCTGGAATTAAGAATCTACTGATGACTATGAAACCATTGTCGATGGTCAGAAAAAAGGAAATCTGCTGTCCTTATCTGGTCTGGCCTACATGACTCCAGAACCACAGCAATGTGCTTGACTTTCAACTGCCCTCTGAAATGGCCTAACAAGTCATTCAGTTTTATCAATCAAGGGCAACTAAGGATGGGCAATAAATGCTGGCCAGCCAGTGACACCCATGTCCCATGAATGAATTAAAAGTTTGTGCCATTATTCTTCTTTTTTCTGCCTTCGTATGGAATGTTGGATGCAGCTATTCTGACCCCTGCTGGGATCCCTTTAAATACAGAGCCTTCCATTGATGGATGTGGATTGTCATCAGCCCTGCACAATGTTTGCTTAGGAAGCCCAGAAATGGGATGTTAATGTGACTGGATTAAACATCCATGGCAAAGTCCATTCTTGAAACAAATAAGTTCTCAACCTGCTGCCATCCTCTCACCCAGCTGCAAGTGGATCTCTTTCGATAAAATTCTATCCTGTGGTTTAAAACCTTCAATTGTGGGGCCAAAAAGTCATTAAAAATGTCACATTGTTAATAAGGTACTATTAGTGTAGTCATTAGTTACTAGTCTTAGCTTTCTGTGGTGAGTTTATTCGGCAGTTAATTTGAAAATTCAATATGTTCTTAAAAATGATGGGATAGCTAAGGAGGGGATGCTGTTTGTACAAAACAAGTAGTGGAGTGGAATAAATTGAACAGCACATTCTGGAGATTTTCAACTCTCAGCTCATCTCTTCATCTCCGAATGTGCTGGCCAATTTGCACTTTAATAACAGCAGGTATTCTTCGCATGCTGTTTATCTTTCAATAAATTCTGCGCCATTATCTGTTCTGCTTAATTATTATTTGGATTATTGAATGTTACGTTTCCCCCATATTGTGAAATTCAGTACAATGTGAAACTGCCAATGCCATAACCAGATGGTGTAACTTCCGTGCTGTGGACTGGGAGCCTCTTGCATTAGTAGTGCACATTCAGGTGTGAACTGACTATAATGTTTTGAAATTATGGACAGCGGGCGCCCTACTTTCTGAGAGGCTCTGCTAATGGAGACTGCAAGCTGCTGGGTAAAGTTTCATCTTCAGATGCACAGTAATCAGGTGGAGAGGATTATCAGTTTAATGTAGAATCTACTTGAGTGTTCTTACTGTGTGGAAGGAAAGCTACATGGCTTCTAGAACTGGGGCAATTGACAGAGTATCCCGTGAAATTGCTCTCAAAGATACATACCCAGTGTATTTCCCTTCTTCCCTTACAATCTAGTTACAGTAAGTAGTCTCAAAACACCAGGTTAAAGTCCAACAGGTTTATTTGGTAGCATGAGCTTTCAGAGCTTTGCCCCTTCATCAGGTGAGTGAAGAGTTCGGTTCACAAACAGGGCATATATAGACACAAACTCAATTACAAGATAATGGTTGGAATGCGAGTCTTAACATGTAATTAAGTCTTTACAGGTGCAGACAATGTGAGTGGAGAGAGGGTTAAGCACAGGTTAAAGAGGTGTGAATTGTCTCCAGCCAGGACAGGAGCCTTCAACATGATGAATGACGAACATCTCGCCAAGGCCATCCCCACACCCCCACTTCTTGCCTTCAAACAACCGCACAACCTCAAACAGACCATTGTCTGCACCAAACTATGATGTGGAGATGCCGGCGTTAGACTGGGGTAAACACAGTAAGAAGTTTAACAACACCAGGTTAAAGTCCAACAGGTTTATTTGGTAGCAAAAGCCACACAAGCTTTTGGAGCTGCAAGCCCCTTCTTCAGGTGAGTGGGAATTCTGTTCACAAACAGAGCATATAAAGACACAAACTCAATTTACATGAATAATGGTTGGAATGCGAATACTTACAACTAATCAAGTCTTTAAGAAACAAAACAACATGAGTGGAGAGAGCATCAAGACAGGCTAAAAAGATGTGTATTGTCTCCAGACAAGACAGCCAGTGAAACTCTGTGGGGGTTACAAATAGTGTGACATGAACCCAATATCCTGGTTGAGGCCATCCAGGTGTGTGCGGAACTTGGCTATCAGTTTCTGCTCAGCGACTCTGCGCTGTCGTGTGTCGCAAAGGCCGCCTTGGAGAACGCTTACCCGAATATCAGAGGCCGAATGCCCGTGACCGCTGAAGTGCTCCCCAACAGGAAGAGAACAGTCTTGCCTGGCGATTGTCGAGCGGTGTTCATTCATCCGTTGTCGCAGCGTCTGCATGGTCTCCCCAATGTACCATGCCTCGGGACATCCTTTCTTGCAGCGTATCAGGTAGACAACGTTGGCCGAGTTGCAAGAGTATGTACCGTGTACCTGGTGGATGGTGTTCTCACGTGAGATGATGGCATCTGTGTCGATGATCCGGCACGTCTTGCAGAGGTTGCTGTGGCAGGGTTGTGTGGTGTCATGGTCACTGTTCTCCTGAAGGCTGGGTAGTTTGCTGCGGACAATGGTCTGTTTGAGGTTGTGCGGTTGTTTGAAGGCAAGAAGTGGGGGTGTGGGGATGGCCTTGGCGAGATGTTCGTCTTCATCAATGACATGTTGAAGGCTCCGGAGGAGATGCCGTAGCTTCTCCGCTCCGGGGAGGTACTGGACAACGAAGGGTACTCTGTCCACTGTGTCCCGTGTTTGTCTTCTGAGGAGGTCGGTGCGGTTTTTCGCTGTGGCGCGTTGGAACTGTTGATCAATGAGTCGAGCGCCATATCCTGTTCTTATGAGGGCATCTTTCAGCGTCTGGAGGTGTCTGTTGCGATCCTCCTCATCCGAGCAGATCCTGTGTATATGGAGGGCTTGTCCGTAGGGGATGGCTTCTTTAACGTGTTTAGGGTGGAAGCTGGAGAAGTGGAGCATCATGAGGTTATCCGTGGGCTTGCGGTACAGTGAGGTGCTGAGGTGACCGTCCTTAATGGAGATGCGTGTGTCCAAGAATGCAACCGATTCCGGAGAGTAGTCTATGGGACACGGGACACAGTGGACAGAGTACCCTTCGTTGTCCAGTACTTCCCCGGAGCCTAGAAGCTATGGCATGTCCTCCGGAGCCTTCAACATGTCATTGATGAAGACGAACATCTCGCCAAGGCCATCCCCACACCCCCACTTCTTGCCTTCAAACAACCGCACAACCTCAAACAGACCATTGTCCGCAGCAAACTATCCAGCCTTCAGGAGAACAGTGACCATGACACCACACAACCCTGCCACAGCAACCTCTGCAAGACGTGCCGGATCATCGACACAGATGCCATCATCTCACGTGAGAAACCATCCACCAGGTACACGGTACATACTCTTGCAACTCGGCCAACGTTGTCTACCTGATACGCTGCAAGAAAGGATGTCCCGAGGAATGGTACATTGGGGAAACTATGCAGACGCTGCGACAACGGATGAATGAACACCGCTCGACAATCACCAGGCAAGACTGTTCTCTTCCTGTTGGGGAGTACTTCAGCGGTCACGGACATTCGGCCTCTGATATTCGGGTAAGCGTTCTCCAAGGCGGCCTTCGCGACACACGACGGCGCAGAGTCGCTGAGCAGAAACTGATAGCCAAGTTCCACACACACGAGGACGGCCTCAACCGGGATATTGGGTTCACGTCACACTATTTGTAACCCCCACAGAGTTTCACTGGCTGTCTTGTCTGGAGACAATACACATCTTTGCAGCCTGTCTTGATGCTCTCTCCACTCACGTTGTTTTGTTTCTTAAAGACTTGATTAGTTGTAAGTATTCGCATTCCAACCATTATTCATGTAAATTGAGTTTGTGTCTTTATATGCTCTGTTTGTGAACAGAATTCCCACTCACCTGAAGAAGGGGCTTGGAGCTCCGAAAGCTTGTGTGGCTTTTGCTACCAAATAAACCTGTTGGACTTTAACCTGGTGTTGTTAAACTTCTTACTGTGTGCACCAAACTACACAGCCTTCAGGAGAACAGTGACCATGACACCTGCCACAGCAATCTCTGCAAGACGTGCCGGATCATCGATACAGATGCCATCATCTCACGTGAGAACACCATCCATCAGGTACACGGTATATACTTTTGTGACTCAGCCAACATTGTCTACCTGATACGCTGCAGGAAAGGATGTCCCGAGGCATGGTACATTGGGGAGACAATGGATGAATGGACATCGCTCGACAATCACCAGGCAGGAGTGTTTCCTTCCTGTCGGGGAACACTTCAGCAGTCAAGGGCATTCAGCCTCTGATCTTTGGGTAAGCGTTCTTCAAGGCGGCCTTCACGACACACGACAATGCAGAATCGCTGAGCAGAAACTGATGGCCAAGTTCCGCACACGAGGACGGCCTCAACCGGGGTCTTGGGTTCATGTCACACTATCTGTAACCTCCACAACTTGCCTGGACTTGCAAAATCTCACTAACTGTCCTGGCTGGAGACAATTCACATCTCTTTAACCTGTGCTTAACCCTCTCTCCACTCACATTGTCTGTACCTTTAAGACTTGAATACCTGTTAAGTCTCGCATTCCAACCATTATCTTGTAATTGAGTTTGTGTCTATATATGCCCTGTTTGTGAACCGAACTCTTCACTTATCTGATGAAGAGGCAAAGCTCCGAAAGCTCATGCTACCAAATAAACCTGTTGGACTTTAACCTGGTGTTTTGAGACTACTTACTGTGCCTATCCCAGCCGGCAACGCCACATCAAATCTAGTTACAACTAGAAAACATTGTCTTTTTATAATTTTAAGGAAGTCTTTAAATATGCAAAACAGAGATGATACAAGTTTGTGCTGGCACTTTGGGTCTTTGATGTGTACTCAATCTCCAACTTCAGATCATCACCTATTCACTGTGAAAATACGCTTTTGCCTTATCATGTCTTTGTGATTTCACCTGAGTTTGCTCCGACATTCTCACTGACTGACAGTGACAGCTTTACAATGGTCAATGCATGTGAAAGTTATGGCCTATTATAGGTTTGGCTGCTGCCTTTCTGGTCAGAGTGTGGAATGGGTTAGTATGCGCAGATTAGGATGTGAATGGATTGCTCAAGTGTTTTTCTCTGACATACTAGCTGTCAGACTATTCTTTATCACCCTGTTGAATAATTCCATGTCACCATTCAAATGCGGGTTGGAACATGGCATCAGATGGTGCTGAATATGTAACTTGCTAGGAACTCCATAAACTCACTGGAAACAACTCATGGCCCATTTTCTGTTGTAATAGTCTGTAGTACAGGATCAGTTCCTCCTCTATTTCATGAAGCCACTCAATTTTGAAGGACTGGCTTACATTCTGCAATATGCTGTTTGTCATAAATTCTGACTTCAACTCTTTCTACATGACAAGATTTACAGTCACATGCAACATCATTGCTATCGCTTTGGCTTCCCCATTGCAAGATGCTCCACTGTTACTGACCCTGTCTATGATAGTAGCATGGCTAAGCTTGTCAGCTACTAGGCTATTTGAACCAATGAGATACTCAAACTTATACTGATGAAGACCATTTGTAGAGGTGTGGGGAAAAAAATCTGTAGAGGTGTGGAGGGCAATGACCAAATCCTGATGTGGTTAACAATGTAGTCAGTGCTTGGTGTGGAGAGTGATCTTTCGAACATAGAGATACATGTGTCAATGATCACAAGTGTAGATGCTGGCTAGTGCATTCTGCTCTCCAATAGAGTATTTGTGTTTTGATTATGACAATGAGTGTGATACATGAGTGATTGCTGTCTCCAATAAACTGTGAGGTTGTAGCTCCAATCGCATTTCCTAACATACGTTTCTGCACATGGGTTGAAATGCATCAGGATCAATGGATGCTACCATTACCTTTCACATGTCAATCACTGTTTATTGGGGGATTTTCCATTCTCATCCTGCGTCTTTGGGGACTGACTTCCAAAGAGGCTCTGCGATCTCCGTGTACTTGGAAACAAATTTGTGATAAAAATAAAAGTTGGTACAGTGAGGTGTAATGCCAACTCTTTAATCTCGAGTGCTGCAAATTTCCATTTGGTCTGGTTTACAAGTCAAATCAGCAGTGCTGATAATGAGTGATCGTGTTCTGTTTTGTCCCTTCAATGAGTGATGTGGTAACATGGCCCCTTTAAGGTATAATCCTTTGGGGGCCATGTGGTCAGGCTAGACCCTATGGAGCAGCTGCCGGACTAATCAGGAGTGAGGACATATGTCCTGGAACAGGGAGGACCTTCAGTTGGAGTCAGGGAGAAGAGAGTGGACTTTCGTATATGTTCTGTTAGACCCTTGTACAGAGTTATTAGTTTAATAAACCTTTTGTCATTGGAGTCACATTGAGTCACCGCCAGTTACCACACTGGAGATGTGGAAAAAACTACATCAGTCATCGGGAGATCAAAGTGCGCAGTTAGAGGGGGAGGAAGGTATTCAATTAAGCTAAGAGTAACAAGTAAAAATGCATTTAATTGGGAAGATAGAGTCATTTGACCCAGAAGTTGAGAGCGGGGGGGGGCAATATATTGAAAGGTGGTGTTATTCCTTTGTGGCTAACGAGGTCAGAGGAAAAACAAAAAATGATACTACTCAGTCTGTGGCCCATAAACTTACAGTCTAATGAGGAGCCTAACATCATCTAATGTTTCGGACATGAAGTTTTTCGATCAAATAGTGGGACTGGTCAAAGACCATTTTAACAGCCGATCTTCAAACATCATGTTGAGGTACAAGTTTCATTCTACCATGAAGGAGCCGGGGACACCATCTGGGTTCATGGCCAGATTGAGGAGGTTAGCAGAGCACTGCAAATTCAGCCCAGATTTGGCGAGATGTTATGAGACCTTTTAGTCTGCGGGATCAACAGTCCCACAATACAAAAAAAAAGCTGCTAGCTAAGATTAAAATCTCTTTGGAGAATGCTGTAGAGATGGCCCAGGTTACTGAATGTGCTGAGCAGGGTGTAAGTGAACTACAAGGTGTGCCCTATGAGGTGAACCTTCTGTGGCAGGAAACGACTGCTGCAAGGAACAGCCCGAGTGAGGATGCAGCAGAGCAGGAGAGGGATAGGGCAGCACCAGGGATGGAAACATATTTTTGGTGAGGTGGAGAGCACTCCAGGAAACTTGCCGGTGTAAAAATTATACATGTTTTCACTGCAAAAAGGCTTGATGTAGAGTAAAACAGGCAGAACAGAACGCTCAAAAAAAAAAGGATGGTTCAGGCAACACTTAAATCAACTGGCTGAGGAACCGAAGAAAGGATCCAGGACTTGTACTTTAAACCAGGTCCAACTCAACAAGGTGCCACTTATCGGGGTAGTCCTGGTGGTCAATTGCAGACTCCTGAACATGAAGGTCGTCACTGGAACCGCAGCCACAATCAAAAGCAAATATGCATTCAAATACTTCCAGAAAGGTTTGCAACACTCAAGGTTAAGTTGTTCAGAAGCTTTTGTTTATCTATGGGAGAGATGCTGAAGGCAACAGGGTCAGTTGGAGCAATAGTATCCTATAGGAACCAGACAGCACAGCTACCAGTTCGAGTGATTGAGGGTCACAAACCTTGTCTGATGGGTCGAGGCTGGCTGAAACATAAAATTCGACTGGCTGGAGATATTGAATGTTCAAGATGGAGGTTTTCAAGAGTTCCTGTGCAGATACTCGTTTTGCAAAAGGAACTGGGTAGAATAAAAGAGCCTAAAGTCCAAATTTATTTGAATCCTGATGCCACATCTAAATTCTTTCAAGTGCACACAGTACTTTATGCACTTCATCATCAAGTGGAAGTGGAGTTGAATAGATTGGAAGACTTGGGCGTCATAAAACCAGACAGTTTTCTGAATGGGCTGCACCCATTATCCTCATGTTGAAGCCAGATTGTACTGTGAGAATCTACAAATTAACTGAACTGAGGAACCCAGATAGATCGATACCCCAATCCAAGAATAGAGAATCTCTATGCAAAATTAGCAGGGGGCCTTAAGTGCACCAAGTTAGATTTTAGACATGCATACCCAGCAGCTGGAGTTGGATGAAGACTCCCAAAGATTGGTCACCATTAACACCCAGAAAGGGTTATATCTGCACACTCGCCTGCCATTTCGTCATTTTCCAGAGTACTATAGAAAGCTGATCACAGGGAATCCCCAAAGTGGTGATATATTTGGATGATGTACTAATTACTGGAGTGGACCATGAGAAACACAGGACAAATCTAGAAGAGGTTCTAAAAGGATTTAAAGAAGCAGGCATCTGCTTAAAATGTGTGAAATGCACCTTCGAGGTGGATGGGGTTACGTAGCTCAGCTTCAAGGTAGATGCCAAGGGTTTGCATCCCCTGAAGGACAAAGTGAAAGCCAAAGAAGTATCACAGCTTAGGAGTATGACGGAGACAAATTTTTCCTAGGGATGGTAAATTGTTACGAGAGATTCCACGACTCTGGCCTCATTACATCAACTTCTAAAGAAGCATCAATAATAGAGGTTGTGCTGGAAGACTGAAGGGAGGCAAATGTTATGCCATTATTTAAGAAAGGCGGCAGAGAAAAGCCAGGGAACTACAGATTGGTGAGTCGAACATCGGTGGTGGGTAAGTTGTTGGAGGGGTTCTGAGAGAAAGGATCTACATTCATTTGGATAGGCAAGCACTGATTAAGGATAGTCAGCATGGCTTGTGGGTGGGAAATCGTGTTTTACAAATTTGATAGAGTGTATCGAAGGGGTGACTGAGAAAATAGATGAAGGCAGTGTGGTAGACGTTGTCTACAGGGACTTTAGCAAGACCTTTGACAAGGTACTGCATTGTAGACTGGTTAGCGAAGCTAGATCACATGGGATCCAGGGAGAACAAATCAATTGGATGCAAAATTGGTTTGCCGGTAGGAAACAGAGGGTGATGGTGGAAGGTTGTTTTTCAGACTGGTGGCCTGTGACCAGCGGTATGCTGCTGGGTCCACTGTTTGTCATTTATATGAACAATTTGGATGAGAATGTAGGAGGAATGGTTAGCAAGTTTGCAGATGACACCAAGATTGGTGGTGTAGTGGACAGCAATGAAGCTTATCTAAGACTATAATGGAATCCTGATCAACTGGGCTAGTGGGCCGAGGTATGACAGATTGTGTTTAATTTGATTCAACGTGAGATGTTGCATTTTGTTAAGACAACCTAGGGCAAGACTTACACAGTTAATGGTTGGGCCCTGGTGAGTGTTGTCGAACAGAGAAACCTAAGGGTGCAGGTACACAGTTCCTTGAAAGTAGCATCACAGATAGACAGGGTGGTGAAGAAGGCATTTGGCATACTTGCCTTCATCGATCAGAGCATTGAATACAGGAGTTCAGACATTACGTTAAAACTGTACAAGACATTGGTAAGGTCACATTTGGCGTATTGCATGCAATTCTGGTCACTCTGCTATGGGAAGGATGTTATTAAACTGGAAAGGGTGCAAAAAAGATTTACAAGAATGTTGCAGGACTGGAAGGTTTGAATTAAAAGGGTGGCATGGTGGCACAATGGTTAGCACTGCTGTTTCAATGCCAGGGACCTGGGTTCGATTCCCGTTTTGGGTCACTGTCTGTGTGGTGTTTGCACATTCTCCCCGTGTCTGCCTGGGTTTCCTCTGGGTGCTCCGGTTTCCTCCCACAGTCCAAAGATGTACGGGTTAGGTGGATTGGCCATGCTAAATTACCCCTTAGTGTCAAGGGATTAGCTAGGGTAAATGCATAGGGTTATGGGGATAAAGCCTAGGATTGTGGTCGGTGCAGACCCAATGGGCTGAATGGCCTTCTGCTGCACCGTAGGATTCTATGGGAGGCTTGATTGGCTGAGACATTTTTCCCTGGAGGAGGATGAGCGGTAACATTATAGTTGATTATAAAATCATAAGGAGCATAGATAAGGTGAATAGCCAAGGTCTTTTCCCCAGAGTAGGGGTGTCCAAAACTAAAGGGCTTAGGTTTAAGATGAGAAAGGAAAGATTTAAAAGAAACCTGAGGGGCAACTTTTTCACAGAGGTTGGTGCGTATACAGAATGAGCTGCCAGATGTGGTGACAGAGGCGGGTACAATTACAACATTTAAAAGACATTTTACATTTATAGGAAAGGTTCAGAGGGGTATGGGCAAACAGGACTAATTCAGTTTCAGAAACTTGGTTGGCATGGATGAGTTAGGCTGAAGGGCTTGTTTCCATGCTGTAAATCTCTGACTTTCTACGACTCTAAATGGGGAGAGGTGCAAAATTGTTGTTTGCTAAAGTAACTCAAGCTTATAGTCATCAACACTACTTGCACATTTTGATCCACCCAAATGGTTGGCAGTTACCTGTGATGCATCACCATATATAGAGTGGGAGCAGTCCTTTCCTACAAGATGTCACGGGACAGAGAGGCCCAATGCATTTGCATCAAGTACCTTATCCAATGCCGAGAAGAAATATTCTCAAACTGACAAGGAGAACCTTGTGGTAATCTATTCAGTGAAGTGTCATCAATATATATGGAATGCACTTCACTATTGTATTCGATCATAAGCCACTGTCAGGATTATTCTGAGAGAATAAGCCTGTGTCACTGATTGCCTCTGTGAAGGTACAGAGATGGGTCTTGTTGTTGCCTATGTTCAGCTACTCCTTCCAGTATAGACCAGGGATGCAAATAGCCACCTCCTTTTGCCACAGATGGTACTGTCATAGAAATCATAGAAACCCTACAGTGCAGAAGGAGGCCATTCGGCCCATCGAGTCTGCACCGACCACAATCCCACCCAGGTCCTATCCCCACACATTTACCCGCTAATCCCTCTAATTTACGCATCTCAGGACACTAAGGGGCAATTTTTAACCTGGCCAATCAACCTAACCCGCACATCTTTGGACTGTGGGAGGAAACCGGAGCACCCGGAGGAAATCCACGCAGACACGAGGAGAATGTGCAAACTCCACACAGACAGTGACCCGAGCCAGGAATCAAACCCGGGACCCTGGAGCTGTGAAGCAGCAGTGCTAACCACTGTGCTACCGTGCCGCCCTGTACCACAAGATATAGTGTTGGACCTGCTAGAGACATCGTCAGTCTCAGCTACTCAAAAGCTTGGACTGAGAGGGATCTAGTGTTATCAAATGTTAAGAGGATGGTGTTACAAGGTTGGCACTCTGATAAATCAGCGCAGATCAGATCCTACCTACAGCACTGGATAGAGATAACGGGCAGGACTTTCCAGCCATGCACGTCCCAAGACCGGAAATTCCTCCCTGAGTTCAATGAACCTTTACATGGTCCTCCAAATTTTCTGTACGGCTACAACAATTCCTGCAGCAAGCGGGATGGAAAAATTCCGCCCAACCTGAGGGGATAGTGTGTTATTGTGGGGGCTGGTGTTATAGTGCCATCCCAGGTTCAATGACTTTTACTACAGGAGCTGCATGATGGACACCATGGACAAAGTAGGATGAAGACACTGGCTCAAAGTTGTGTGATGGCCTGGTGTCGAAAAGGAGATTGAAAGAATGGTCAGTCACTGCCTGAGTTGTCAAACCCAGCAGTCATTGCTGCCACCAGAAAATATGTACCCGTGGGACTGGCCTGGTGGACCATGGTCTCGATTGCACAGACTTCACTGGACTGTTCATGGGACTTATGTTCTTCATCCTGGTTGATGCACATTCAAATGGTTAGGTGTCCAGCTAATGAAGTCTACAATAGTCACAGCCACCATTGACAGATTGCAGCAGATCTTTTCCGTCTATGGCATCCCAGAGGTCATAGTGCTCGAAAATGGCACAACATTTACAGCTGAGGAGTTTCGCCAATTTTCCAAATTGGATACGCCATTTTCGGTCAGTTTCTTAACACCCAGCCTCGAATGGCTTGGCAGAGTGAGCAGTGGGTTTGTCAGGGGAGATGATGAGATTTTGTTTCCCCTTGTGGGAGAGCCTAGGACCAGAGGGCATATTTTCAGAATAAGGAGTTGCCCGTTTAAGATAGAGATGATGTGGAATTTCCGCTGAGGGTAGTGAATCTGTGGAATTTTTTACTGCAGAGCGCTGTAGAGGCTGGGTTATGTTCAAGATTGCAGATTTTTAATCAATAAGGGAATCAAGGATTATGGGGATAAGGCAGGAATGTCGAGTTGAGAATTACATCAGATCAATCATAGTCACATTGAATGCTGGAGCAGATGGGCTGAATGGCCTACTGCTGCTCCTACATCTTATGGTCTTTAAGAGTATCTGTAGCAAGAGTGAGGGAATGTGAAAATTACTGATGATAGAGTTGGTCACTCATTGCCATCAACCAGAAACTTAACTGGAACAGACATATAAATAGAGCAGATCAGAAGTTGCAAATTCTGTGATGAATGACTAACTCTGCAAATCCTTCCACAAGGCACAAGTCAGGAGTGTGATGGAATACTCCCCACTTGCCTGGATGAGTGCGTGTCCAACAATACTCAAGAAGCTTGACACCATCCAGGACAAAACAACCTATTTGATCAGCATCACTTCAAATATTCACTCCCTCCATCATCAGCACACATTGGCAATATTGTGTACTATCTACAAGATGACCTGCAGCAGCTCGCCAGGTCTTCCCTGACTGCATCTTCAAAACGCCTCTTTTCTACCACCTAAAATGGCAAGGGCATTAAAGGGCATTATTTGCAATTTCCACACCATGCCACACACAATCCTGACTTAACAACGTTGAAGGGACAGTGAAAATGATCTAAGTCTAATCCCTGGAACTTCTTCTCTAACAACCCTGTAGGTTTATATGAACCACATGGGCTGCTGCAGTTCACAGAGGTGACTCACCACCAGCTGCACAAGGGCAATTAAGGTCTTCAGATCAATTGGTGTCAAACCAGAAGAGTGTGCGCAAGGTGATCCTCAGTTCACCAGAAACTTTGCGGTGAATGCAAACATTGTGCCATAGTGCTGCACTGCTCCTAGTGTGCTGTTCACTAGTCTACCAGTGCAGATTGGTTCCTGCTCTCCATCTGTATGCCGAGCTGGTCTTCATGGACAGCACTGCACTGTGGACCCATGGATTGTCTTGTGTGACTGAGTCAGCTCAGCACAGTGCTTGGAGCTGGGGAGTTTCCACGCCCCCAACCCTCCCTCCCCCAATCCTCTCTCCCTACCTCCCCAACCCTCCCCTTCCCAACACCCCCCCCCCCCCGCCAGTTTATCTGGACAGCACTGTGCTGCGGGACTCATGCAGCCATCGTAACAAAGGTTCAAAGTTCGACTGGGGGTGGAGTGCAAGGTGAGGCCAGGGCAAATGGGGTGTGGCCTGATGAAGACAAGAGAGACAATGTGGAAGGAGGGCTGTACAGGGGTGGGTGGGGAAGGCGAAGCTTCATGATGGCAGGTAGTGGGTCAAGGAGGCAGAAGAAGAAGCTGAACAATGGAAGACAAAGGGAAGATGAAGGGGCGGAGACTGGACCCCAACAAGGCTGCATGAAAAGGGGGTCAAAGGAATACCACATCGTTGACTGGAAGGGGATGAATGAAGACTCCAGATACGATGGGTAGAGGTTCAAGTGAGGTATGGGTGCCTTGCAGGTGATGGGCTCAGGGGAGAGGGTAGTTGAATCAAGGAATAGACTTCTGCTTGAGGCTGCTTGCCTTTCTCACTGGGTTGCTGACATCCTGCACAGTCTGCTGAAGACAGGTTGGCTGGAGAGAGTGATATGAGTATGCTAGTGTTTAAATATAGCGCTGGGACCTTTGAACGTACCAGCTGAGGGCGGGTGGACAATTTGCTCCCAACCTCCCAGATGGGGAACGTGGTTTTGAATAATTACTCAGGTTGCAAACGCAAAGTCTGGTGCGGGATCTGGTTATTCTGGTCAGTGAGACAGGCTCGGCTGGAGCCTTCCACTATCGCACTGGGAGAATTCCGCCCAGGATGTGTGTATAGCTGAATTCCTTGGGCTGAGGCCCAGCATTGGACTTAACAGGCCAAATGACATCCTTCTGTCTTCCAGCCTTCCTGATTTTAGGAATGGCCTGATAACCAATTGAGTGATACTACAGTCTTTATTGCCTCATCAAGCACAGGAACTTTTAATATTCTGTGTAACTTTTGTTTAGGTGTGAAATGCATGCCATCAGGTGCTATTGTTCAAACTCTGAAGTGTATAACTTACCCATGTTTTAACAATTCCACTCCTTTAGCAAAATCTGGCAGAAAGATTGAATAATGGAAATATTTTAAAGTGTGATTCTGAAGGGGCTGAAAGCTTCCCACGGTGAAAACGTTTAACAGTTTGGTGTATCGTAATCATCTTTTTTGTGTTGCATTGCAATGTGTATATGATAATGAAGCCAATTAATGCACTTTCCATTATCTACAACAGTGGATGTGATGATTTTTACATAACTGTAATACAAATCTTGATAGAAAGTTAAAATGAATAGCACAGTTATCTGAATAAAATTACTTGCAAAGAACCGCCAAGAAAAATGCAAGAGCAGCACCACCTGCTGTACATGGCCTTTTTAACCTCACAAAAGCCTTGGGCTCTGCCAACCATGGAGGTTTATGCAATATCTTACTCAAATTTGGCTGCCCTGTATCTACTCCATGATGACAGACACACCCTAATCGTCACCAACGGAACTACATAAGAACATAAGAACTCGGAGCAGGAGTAGACTATCTGGCCCCTCAAGCCTGTTCTGTCGTTCAATAAGATCATGGCTGATCTTTTCATGGACTCAGTTCCACTTACTCTCCTGCTCACCATAACTACCACAGACACTCAGTGAAAAGTGGGATTAAGCAAGGCTGTGCCATCACACCAACTTCTTTGCTGCTATACAGCATCTCACCTCCAGAAAATTATGCATGGAGATAATTTACAGAGCAGTCAGGAAACTATTGAACCTCTGCTACCTTCAATGCAAAACCAAGATCACTTCAACTCTTCAATAATTGAGCTCCAGTATTCAGATGACCCTTGTGCGCGAGCTCACTCAGAACCGACCTCCAGGTCATTGTTGACTCCTTCTTCAAAGTATCTTAGAATCTTAGAAACCCTACAGCACAGAAAGAGGCCATTCGGCCCATCGAGTCTGCACCGACCACAATCCCACCCAGGCCCTACCCCCTTATCGCTACATATTTACCCATTAATCCCTCTAACCTACGCATCCCAGGACACTAAGGGCAATTTTAGCATGGCCAATCAACCTAACCCGCACATCTTTGGACTGTGGGAGGAAACCGGAGCACCCGGAGAAAACCCACGCAGACACGAGGAGAATGTGCAAACTCCACACAGACAGTGACCCAAGCCGGGAATCGAACCCAGGTCCCTGGAGCTGTGAAGCAGCAGTGCTAACCACTGTGCTACCATGCTGCCCTATATATATATTCGATATTGAACTGGAAAACTAAGGTCCTCTTCTAACAGAGCTCCCACAGCGCAGCACCTTCCCCCATCAATTAAGATCAGCAGTGAGATCCAAGAAAATGTGATCCACTCTTGGCAAATGTAGTCATAGATGAAATTTATGATTGCCTCCAATGTGCCAGCTCAGCCTGACTGAGAGAATATTCAAGAACTAGGATTACCAACCGAAGATAAATTTCATACTTTACTGATTGCTATGCTCTTATACATTTTGGACATTTTTGCCACTGGAGAAGTCAGCCAGTGGTACCTCTGCAAGATCCTCCAAATCCACTGGCAGGAAATATGGTCCAATAGCAGCATTGTCTTCCAAGACAATAGGCCTAGCATTGAGGTACCAATCACTTAAAACCAGCTCCGCTGGGCAGTACATGTGTTTCCTATGCCTGACACTAGACTCCCAAAGCAACTGATCTACTGGGAATGCAGTCGTGGCAGGAAACTCCCAAAAGGACAATGGAAATGTTTAGGCATGCCCTTGAAACATCCCTGTAGAGGTCAAACATACCTGCCAACTCATTGGAATTTCCTGGTTTGTGACCGACCAAAATGTTGTGTCTTCCCAATGGGACAATTTCTATCCAGATGTCTTGCTATTTCTTCCTTGATGATAGATTCAAGCATTTTCCCCACTACAGAAGTTAAGCTAACTGGCCTATAGTAATCTGCCTTTTGTCTACCACCTTTTTTTTTTAAAAACAGTGGCATCACATTTGCTATTTTCCAATCTGCTGGAACTGCCCCAGATTCCAGCGAATTTTGGTAAATTACTACAAGCGCATTTGCTATTTCCCCTGCCATCTCTTTATAGTACCTCATACCTGTTGGACAAGGTCAAGAGGGGAGGCTCCTCAGTTCCTGAATTTAGGATCCCCCTGTCTGCCTCACTTGCAGTCACATCCTGCTGTCCCTGACCACTGGCTGAATTTGAGGTACTTAATCCACCGGGTGTGACCACCTCCTGAAACAAAAAAAGTGTCCAGGTAACTCTTCCCCCTTCCTGGATGTGGCGCAGTGTCTGAGCTGAAGTAGGTTGAGCAACCAACACTTGCTGCAGTTGTGGTCACTGCAGCTTGCAATGGGATCTGCCAGTTCCTACATCATACAGCTGCAGCACATCACCGCCTAGCCATCGCTACTTAGTTAATTTCTAAATTAATTAGCTTTGCAGTGTTCTTTTTCAAAATTAGCACCAATTTCCTACTAACCAATCAGGTCAAGCTTTCCAGTAAATTAGTTTCATACTCACTGCTCTGCTCTGCTCTGCCCTGCCCTCCTACTGCTCCCTGCAGACTAGGCTGTGGATCCCCCAGGTAAGTTAGCTTTATACTCACTGTGCTGCTCTGCTCTGCCCCGCCCTCCTACTGCTCCCTGCAGACTAGGCTGTGGATCCCCCAGGTAAGTTAGCTTCATACTCACTGCTCTGCTCTGCCCCGCCCTCCTACTGCTCCCTGCAGACTAGGCTGTGGATCCCCCAGGTAAGTTAGCTTCATACTCACTGCTCTCTGCAGACTAGGCTGTGGATCCCCCAGGTAAGTTAGCTTCATACTCACTGCGCTGCTCTGCCCCGCCCTCCTACTGTTCCCTACAGACGAGGCTGTGGATCCCCCAGGTAAGTTAGTTTTATACTCTATGCTCTGCCCTCACCTCAAAAACCTGCAAAAATTATGTATTGATTTTACTAACTGAAAATCAATTGATTTGCCAAGTTTTATTGGGTTATTTCAGATAATTACTGTTACAGTGAAACAAAATTGTGTTTTCACATTTTGTGCATGACAGGGGTGATTCAACAGTCTAACAATATGAACAGAAAGTGGATTTCACAGTGAGAGCACTTTGCAAAGTCATGGATCATAAAAATATCATAACACACCATCTTGGATTCAAGTGGCGACCAGCAAAAGACTAAGTAATGTACATACTCAGGTAGCTTCTCTAATACGTAGGATCTCACTCACCTGAACTTTAGGAGCACAAGGAACTGCAGTGACCTCTTCACCCTTTGAGTCCATTCTGCCATTCATTTTGATAACGTTTAATCTTTACAGCAACAACTCTTGCCCACCTTTCCTCAGTAAGGAAATTTGAAAGCTCTGATTATTATAACATTATCTTTTATGGGATAGAATTTGAGACTTCTACCATCCTTTCGAAAAATGCTGCTGCTTGTTTTTTTCTTAAGTGGATTAGCTCCAATTTTAAGATATTGTCCCTTCATTCTTGATTCCCATGCCAAAAGTAAATAATTTCTTTGGGTGGAATTTTTTGGTCCCTTCTGCTTGCAGGGTTTTCAGGTCCCACAAATGGCTCAGCACATTTTTTGGCCCCAAGCCTGCTGTGACAGGATCATAAAATTCCATCCTGTGTCTGCCCCATAAAATCCTTTTTATATTTTAAAACTGATTGCCTAAAATCTTACACAACCTTTACCTATTTGATCTTCAGCTTTTTTTCTTCCTAATATATCATCTGTGTGTCAATAATTTAGAATGAATGCTCCCTCATTTGTTGTCAAGCTAACATTGAACTAACAGCGCTCATAATTATTCATGCACAATAAATTCAGATGCGTGGATAAATGTAGAAATCCAAATGTTGGTATTTAAGACAAGCCCCTCCACACAGTTATCCCCACAAAAATAGCAACTCATCTGGCTCATTGAAATGCATGGAACAACATGAAGTTGCTGTAGCTGAATGGTAGATACAAATCAAACCCTCCACAAAGTTAAATCGAGTGCATTTCAGTCTAGGAACAATATGAGATGTGCAATTTATACCAGTCAACATATCTAGCACTGAATAATGAGCCGGAATTTGCAATATCCCCACTATTGGATGTCAGAGAGTCTCCACAACCTCCAGAATGTGCATGCACTGTAAATGCACGCAGTTATAAATTATGGTGGCCCAACCAACATCACTCCTAAAGGTTCACTACTTCAAATGGGCAGCACGGTAGCACAGTGGTTAGCACTGCTGCTTCACAGCTCCAGGGACCTGGGTTCGATTCCCGGCTTGGGTCACTGTCTGTGTGGTGTTTGCACATTCTCCTCGTGTCTGCGTGGGTTTCCTCCGGGTGCTCCGGTTTCCTCCTACAGTCCAAAGATGTGCGGGTTAGGTTGATTGGCCATGCTAAAAAATTGCCCTTAGTGTCCTGGGATGCGTAGGTTAGAGGGATTAGTGGGTAAATATCTAGGGATATGGGAGTAGGGTCTGGGTGGGATTGTGGTCGGTGCAGACTCGATGGGCCGAATCGCCTCTTTCTGTGCTGTAAGATTTCTTCTAAGAAATGGCAAGTTTGGAACCAGCATGAATTTGGGGTCATTGCCCACTTATAAGGGCCTCAACAATTTTTGAATATGTAATAAAGGGACCCAGACCTGGAAGAATCATTTAAATGTGAAAATTGATTCATTTTTAAATATGACACTTTTTAAAAGTCCAATAAATCTTGTTTGAAAAGTTTATGATTTACACCATGATTTGCCAGACTTTACAAGTATTGGATTTTTAAAATGATTTTTCTCATCTCAAAATAATTGCACATTGTAAAAATACATTGAAATCTTTGAGATCTTGTAAAAAATATTTGTTTAATTTGTACAATGCATATTTTTTCCTTTATTTCTCTCTCAATTCAATCTTTCTGGCACTCTCTTGATTTCTCTTTCCTTACCCAATTTGAGATTGCAAACACATGTTCTCATTTACATTTCCCAGTTCTTGTGCTGTCAAATTCACAATCGTGCAATCCGATTGGGAAAGGTGATACATAGTTAATTGCTCTGTTCACTCGGTCCCACATGCTCGGCTTCTCCCGCTGCGCTCTTATCAGTTTGCACTTTAAGCAAATTGAAACACAAAACTTGAAAAACCTAAACATGCAAGGGCAGGCTAATTAATAGCTGACACCTTTAGATGACAAGTTACAGACAAATAAGGCTCAATAGGTTTTCCCAGTTTTGTTGTTAATGCAATTGAAGGAACACAAGGATTTATTCACTCTTGAAAAAGTGGTGACACATTTTTTAAAAATCTAACCACTCCAAAGTGTAACTTGCTCCTCAATTTTCTGTGAGGTGGTAATTAGCCCTTGTCTGTAGATACATGACAAAAGAAGCATTCAAAAACACAGGTTCCCATAACCAGGATAGAACAGGCAAATTCTGGCAAAGTCAAGGCTAACCGACTCAGTAATATGTTGAGGCAAATATTGCAAAGATGCCTCTGGCAAGATTTCAGCAATTCTCTACATCTATTCATGTGGAGTTGTACAGAAGGAAAAACATAGCACCATCTGCCAAAGCAATAATGAAAAGCACAACAATTTTCTGAGTGAAACGTACAGTATATATGCATTCTTACATTATTAAAAGGACATTATTAAAAAGGACATGACTGGATGACTCGGGATATTGAGGCCCTGGTCAAGAAGAAAGAGGCACATGACATGCATAGGCAGCTGGGATCAAGTGAATCCCTTGAAGAGTATAGGGAGTGTAGGAGTTGAGTTAAGAGAGAAATCAGGAGGGCAAAAAGGGGACACAAGATTGTTTTGGCAGATAAGGCAAAAGGAGAATCCAAAGAGCTTCTACAAATACATTAAGGGCAAAAGAGTAACAAGGGAGAGAGCATGGCCTCGTGGATCATAGATGACCTTGTTGATCCTTAAGAGAAGGGCGAGATCCTGAATGAATATTTCTCATCGGTATTTACTGTTGAGAAAAGCATGGATGTTCGGGAACTTGGGGAAATAAATAGTGATGTCTTGAGGAGTGTACATATTACAGAGGTGGTGGTGCTGGAAGTCTTAAAGCACATCAAGGTAGATAAATCCCCAGGACCTGAAGAAGTGTATCCCAGGACATTGTGGGAGGCCAGGGAGGAAATTGTGGGTTCCCTAGCCGAGATATATGAATCATCGATAATCACGGGTGAGGTGTCTGAAGATTGGAGTGTGGCAAATGTTGTGCCTTTGTTTAAAAAGGGCTGTAGGGAAAAGCCTGGGAACTATAGGCCAGTGAGCCTCACATCTGTGGTGGTTAAATTGTTGGAAGGTATTTTGAGAGACAGGCATTTAGAGATGCAAGTACTGGTTAGGGACAGGCAGCATGGCTTTGTGAGTGGAAAATCATGTCTCTCAAATTTGATTGTGTTTTTTGAAGGGGTAACCAAGGTGGTAGATGAGGGCAGTGCAGTTGATGTGGTCTACATGAACTTTAGCAAGACCTTTGACAAGGTCCCACATGGTAGGTTGTTGCATAAAGTTAAATTTCATGGGATCCATGGTGAGGTATCTAAATGGATACAAAATTGGCTTGTTGACAGAAGACAGAAGGTGGTTGTAGAGAGTTGTTTTTCAAACTGGAGGCCTGTGACCAGCAGTGTGCCTCAGGATCAGTGCTGGGTCCACTGTTATTTGTCATTGATATTAATGATTTGGATGAGAATATAGGAGGCATGGTTAGTAAGTTTGCAGATGACAACAAGATTGGTGGCATAGTGGACAGTGAAGAAAGTCATCTCCAATTGCAACGGGATCTTGATCAATTGGGCCAGTGGGCTGACGAATGGCAGATGGAGTTTAATTTAGACAAATGCGAGGTGATGCATTTTGGTAGATTGAACCAGGGCAGGACTTACTCAGTTAATGGTAGGGCATTGGAGAGAGTGACAGAATAAAGAGATCTAGGGGTACATGTTCATAGCTCCTTGAAAGTGGAGTCAGAGGTGGACAGAGTGGTGAAGAAGGCATTCGGCACGCTTGGTTTCAATCGGTCAGAACATTGAATACAGGAGTTGGAATGTCTTGAATTTGTACAAGACATTGGTAAGGCCACACTTGGAATATTGTGTGCAATTCTGGTCATCCTATTATAGAAAGGATATTATTAAATTAGAAAAAGAGTGCAGAAACGATTTACTAGGATGCAACCTGGACTTGATGGATTGAGTTATAAGGAGAGGCTGGATAGACTGGGACTTTTTTCTCTGGAGCAAAGGAGGCTGAGGGGTGATCTTAGAGGTCTATAAAGTAATGAGGGGCACAGATCAACTAGATAGTCAATATTTTTTCCCAAAGGTAGGGGAGTTTAAAACTAGAGGGCATAGGTTTAAGGAGAGAGGAGAGAGATACAAAGAAGTGTCCAGAGAGGCAATTTTTTCACAGAGGGTGGTGAGTGTCTGGAACAAGCTGCCAGAGGTAGTAGTAGAGGCGGGTACAATTTTGTCTTTTAAAAAGCATTTAGATAGTTACATGGGTACGATGGGTATAGAGGGACATGGGCCAAATGTGGGCAATTGGGATTAGCTTAGGGGTTTTATTTTTAAAAAAAGGTGACATGGACAAGGCCGAAGGGCCTGTTTCCATGCTCTAAACCTCTATGACTATGACATTGCAAAGCTCACCCTCAGCAATTTTGAATGGAAATTATGTAAAAAATTGTTTAACAATTAATCATTTAAAAGTGCATCTTTATTGAAGAAAAAAGTTCACAATGTCAGTGAAAACGTACATCTGAAACTCATGTTTCTTCTGTTTACGGAAAGGAAAAACCATATATTAGCTGATCAAGAAACATCACCTTATTGGTACACCTGGGAATCCAGTGGGTTACAGGTTGAGCATACTTTCATAGAATTGCACAGTGCCCATGTTTGGCCTTTGAAGATCGATTTAAACCTCTTAAACATGAGCCAACTCAGCCCAATCCTCCTCACTGACATCTACAAACTTGTTTCAAAATTGGAAGAGTCCCAAAGACGAGTCAATCAATAGTCTGACAAGATAATATTCACCAAATCATAGGTCACAGACAATGCCAAGACTGTCTCCTCAGTTTCCTAGGTTGTGTTCTGTCCTGTCAGCAGGACAGATGTACCCAAGGTGGCAGTAGAGCGATATAGAAGAGGATCAGCATAAACGCAGTCATGTGGGAGTTGCTTGCTGGGGATCCTTAATATTAACTCCAAACCCAATGAAATCTCATGCCAACAGAGCAACCTCCTGCTATTAAATATCTATCCTCATCTCACCATCTGGCATGAAGTACAAGCTGCAAGTGATATGACCATCTTTCTTTCCATCTCAATCTGCTTTCTCATTTTGCTTTTTATTCATTCATGGGTTGTGGACATTGCTAGCAAGGTTAGAGCTCGAGAAGGTGATAGTGAGCTAACTTCTTGGACTGCTTTGGTCCATGTGGTAAAGTACACCAACAGTGCTACTAGAGAATGCACCACAATTTTGACCCAGTTACAATGAAGGAATGGCAATGTGGTTCTAAGTCAGTGTGTGATTTGAAGGAAAAATTGGAGTCAGGCTTTTGGGGCCAAACTCCTGGAATAGATCTCTGTGGCTCCCTGATCCTATTCCATAGAACCCCAACAGTACAGATGGAGGCCATTGATTCGCCAAAGAGCATCTTACCCAGGCCCATCCCTGCCCTATCCCCATAACCCTGCACATTTATCATGGTTAATCCACTTTAACTTAACCTCAAAAGGTGTGCAGGTTAAGTTTATTTATTAGTGTCACAAATGGGCTTACATTAACACTGCAATTAACTTACTGCGAAAATCTCCTTTGGCCCCAGCTTTTGACATCAAGTAACAATTTTATCATGGCCAGTCCATTTAACGTGCACATTTTTGGAGTGTGGGAGGAAACCTATGCAAATACAGGAAGAACATGCGAACAGACAGTCATCCAAGGCCAGAATCAAATCTGGGTCCCTGTGCTGAGAGGCAGTAGTGCCAACCACTGTGCTGCCCTCAGTGGTTTATGCTTGGAGGTCCTTTTTAAAAAATGGGATGCAAGTGTTGCTGACAAAGCCAGTATTTATTGTCTATCCATAACTGCCCTTTAGATGGTGATGAGCTGTCTTCTTGAACAACTACAGTGCAGGTGTGGGTCCAACCACAGTACTGTTAGGGAGGCTTTTGACCCAGTGACAAAGAAGAAATGCAATGTAGTTTCAAGTCAGGATGGTGTGTGACTTGCAGGAGAACATTCATGTGTTTGTATCCCCATGAGTCTGCTGGCCTTGTGCTTCTGAGTGATAAAGGTCACAGGTTTTGAAGGTCCTGTTAAAGGAGCTTGATGAACTGCTGCAATGCATTGCACAGAAGATACACTCTGCTGCCACTGTACATCAATGGTGTAGGGAGTGAATGTTCAAGGTGGTCGAATGGGTGCTGATCAAGTGGGCTGCCTGTCCTGGATGGTCTCAAGCATCTCAAGTGTTGTTCAAGCTGCACTCATCTAGGCAACACATCCCTGACTTAATTCTTATAGATGTTGGACCGGCTTTAGGCAGTCAGGAGGAGAGCCACTCAGGTTCTCCAGCCTCTAACCTGTTCTTATGGCCACAGCATTTATATGGCTGGTATAGATAGGTTTCCAGATAATGGTATCCTCCAGGCTGTTGAAGGTGGGGAATCAGCGATCATTATGCCATTGAACATTAAGAGATGCTTAGATCCTCATTGGAGGTGCTCATTGTCTGGCACTTATGTGGAATGAATGTTACTTGCCACTTCTTGGCCTCAGCCTGAATGTTGTGCAAGTCTTGCTGCATGTAGACATGAGCTACTTCATTATCGGAGGAGTTGCAAATGGTACTGAGCACTGTGCAATCAGCAAACATTTTCATTTCTGACCTAATGGATGAAAGATCATTGATGAAGCAGCTGAAAGTGGTTGGTCTCGGACACTGCCCTGAGGAACTTCTGCAGTGACGTTGTGGAGCTGAGATGATTGACCTCCAACAACCACAACCAGCATCCTTTATGGTGAGTATGACTCCAACCAGTGAAGAGTTCTCTTCCTGATTTCCATTTCTTAAGTTTTACTAAAGAACCTTGATGCCTCAATTAGGTCAAATGGTGCCATGCAGTCAAGGGCATTCGCTCGGATTTCACTTCTGGAATTCACCTCTTTTGTCAAATTTGGATCAAGGCTGTAACAAGGTCTGAAGCCTCTGGGGAAGCCAAACTGAGCATCACTGTGCAGGTTATTGCTGAGTAAGTGCCATTTGAAAGCACAGTCAATGACACTTCCTGTCACTTTTCTGATGATTGAGGCCCCCTTTGGAAACATGACGACTCTCCCTTCTGGATTAAGGCCTCCAGCACGACATCAGAGAACCTGGGGGCTTCTTTCTGGTTAATTACTCCATTTGTGCTCTATCTCTTGTGTTACAGTTTCATCACATGTTGTAGTCAGAGTACACCTTTTAAGAAATGCAGGCTGGCTTGAAGAAGTGGAGGTGAGCTTTAATTTATGCTCACCATATATGCACATGGACTACCTGCTGAGTGTGCAGCCAGTGACCAGCATGTTTAGCACTGGACTAATCAGTACAATCTAGGTTAATCTTGGTGCAGGGCAGCACGGTGGCACTGTGATTAGTAGGGCTGCCTCACAGCACCAGGAATTCAAGTTCGATTCCCACTTTGGATGACTGACTGTGTGGGGTTTGCACTTTCTCCATGAGTTTCCTCCGGGTGCTCTGGTTTCTTCCTACCGTCCAAAGGTATGCAGGTTAGATTGATTGGTCATGGTAAATTGCCCCTTAGTGTCGAACGATGTGCAGGTTAGGGGGATTAGCCATGGTAAATGAGCAGGGTTACTGGGATAGGGTGGAGCGGTGCGCTTGGGTCAGGTACTCTTTCAGAGACTAAGTGGTCTCCTTCTACACTAAGGATGCTATGGGATTGTAAGAGCAAGCAGCATAAAGTATCACCCTGATCCTGGGCTAAAATTGTCCCTTAGTGTCAGGGGGACTAGCAGGGTAAACTTGTAGGTTTACAGGGGATAGAGCCTGGGTGGGATTGTTGTCAGTTCTGGCTCGATGGATCGAATGGCTGCCTTCTGCACTGTATGGATTCTATGATTAGGTGGTGCATTCCTCATCCCAGAAAAAAGTGGCCCAGTTGAATCTGTAGCCCCCAGTGAATCAAAAATATATCTGTCAATAGAAGTTGAAATGAGTCATTTAGACACGAATATAAACAACATGTCATTACCCTTCTCCCAATAATGTTTCCTCATATAACCATACCTTAGGAATCACGTCTTCCCCATGGGAAACTTTATTTAATCTTGCTGTATTTAAGCAAAGAGAAACTTGAACATCGAGATTTGAACAGATGGTGCTGACATCTCATACACTGATACCTTCAGTCACTTGAGACAATTTCAGCCTTATTAAAGAAACATTTTGAAAAAAGTGCATAATCGTGTTCACTTAATCATGTCTTAATCATTTAAATGTATTAACTTATCCTGATAGCAATGATAAATGCACTTAAAACTGAATCACTGTAGGTTGCATAACAGCAATAGGTCACACACTTAGTCAAACATTCCTGCAGCTATACTCCTCCTGCCAGAGTTAAAACAATTCGAGGGCGTCCTGAAACCCATTGTACAAAGAACCCCCAGCTTTTGTCGCGACACTATGGACTTTCTACAGAAACTCAGCACACATGGAGCAGTTGAACCAGGAGCACTCCTCGTCACAATGGATGTCTCGGCACTCTACACCAGCATCCACAACAACAATGGCATTGCTGCAACTGCCTCAGTACTCAACGCCGACAACTGCCAATCTCCAGATACAATTTTACAACTCATCCGCTTCATCCTGGACCACAATGTCTTCACCTTCAACAACCAGTTCTTCATCCAGACACACGGAACAGCCATGGGGACCAAATTTGCACCTCAATATGCCAACATCTTCATGCACCGGTTCAAACAAGACCTCTTCACCGCACAGGACCTTCAACCGATGCTATACTAGATACATCAAAGACATTTTCTTTCTTTGGACTCATGGTGAACAATCACTGAAACAACTATATGATGACATCAACAAGTTCCATCCCATCATCAGACTCACCATGGACTACTCTCCAGAATCGGTTGCATTCTTGGACTCACGCATCTCCATCAAGGACTGTCTCCTCAGCACCTCACTGTACCGCAAGCCCACAGGTAACCTCACGATGCTCCACTTCTCCAGCTTCCACCCCAAGCACATTAAAGAAGCCATCCCCTATGGACAAGCCCTCCGTATACACAGGATCTGCTCAGATGAGGAGGATCGCAACAGACACCTCCAGACGCTGAAAGATGCCCTCATAAGAACAGGATATGGCACTCGACTCATTGATTGACAGTTCCGACGCGCCAGTGAAAAACTGCACCGACCTCCTCAGAAGACAAACACGGGACACAGTGGACAGAGTACCCTTCGTCGTCCAGTACTTCCCTGGAGCGGAGAAGCTACGACATCTCCTCCGGAGCCTTCAACATGTCATTGATGAAGACGAACATCTCGCCAAGGCCATCCCCACACCCCCACATTTTGCCTTCAAACAACCACACAACCTCAAACAGACCATTGTCCGTAGCAAACTACCCAGCCTTCAGGAGAACAGTGATCACGACACCACACAACCCTTCCACAGCAACCTCTGCAAGATGTGCCGGATCATCATCACAGATGCCATCATCTCACGCGAGAACACCATCCACCAGGTACACGGTACATACACTTGCAACTCGGCCAACGTTGTCTACCTGATACGCTGCAGGAAAGGATGTCCCGAGGCATGGTACATTGGGGAGACCATGCAGACGCTACGACAACGGATGGATGAATACCGCTCGACAATCACCAAGCAAGAGTGTTCTCTTCCTGTTGGGGAACACTTCTGCAGTTCAGGGCATTCGGCCTCTGATCTTCGGGTAAGTGTTCTCTAAGGCGGCCTTCATGACACACAACAGCGCAGAGTCACTGAGCAGAGACAAGTTCCGCACACATGAGGACGACCTCAACCGGGATCTTGGGTTCATGTCACAGTATCTGTAACCCCCACAACGTGCCTGGACTTGCAAACTCTCATTAACTGTCCCGGCTGGAGACAATACACATCTCTTTAACCTGTGCTTAACCCTCTCTCCACTTACATTGTCTGTACCTTTAAGATGTGCGGGTTAGGTTGATTGGCCAGGTTAAAAAAATTGCCCCGTAGAGTCCTGGGATGCGTAGGTTAGAGGGATTAGCGGGTAAAATATGTGGGGGTAGGGCCTGGGTGGGATTGTGGTCGGTGCACACTCGATGGGCCGAATGGCCTCCTTCTGCACTGTAGGGTTTCTATGATTCTATGACTTGATTACCTGTAAAGACTCGCATTCCAACCATTATTTTGTAAATTGTGTTTGTGTCTTTATATGCCCTGTTTGTGCACAGAACTCCCACTTACCTGATGAAGGAGTAGCGCTCCAAAAGCTAGTGGCTTGTGCTACCAAATAAACCTGTTGGACTTTAACCTGGTGTTGTGAGACTTCTTACTATGATTGCATCATACAGAAAAGTGCAGAAAACCTTGATAGACATCATGAGAAAAAAGGCATTAATGAGACAACAAATCCCCACTGTCAACAAACACCTCTGATATGCTAAGGATAAGAAAGAATTATAGAAACCCTACAGTGCAGAAAGAGGCCATTCGGCCCATCGAGTCTGCACCGAGCATCTAGATGAGTATACGGCTTATAGGAAGGGACTAAAGAAGGAAATTAGGAGAGCCAGAAGGGGTCATGAGAAGGCCTTGGCAGGTAGGATTAAGGAGATCCCTAAGGCATTCTATAAATATGTGAAAAGTAAAAGGATGAGACGTGAAGGAATAGGGTCTATAAAAGGTGAAGGCGGGAAAGTCTGTACGGAACCAGTAGAAATGGCAGAGGTGCTTAAGGAGTATTTTGCTTCGGTTTTCACAGAGGAGAAGGACCTGGGTGGATGTTTGCGGGCTTGCGGTGGACTGAAAAGATTGAGTATGTGGACTTTAACAAAGAGGTTGTGCTGGAATCTTTGAATGGCATCAAGATAGAAAAGTCGCCGAGTCCGGATGGGATGTACCCCAGGTTACTGTGGGAGGCGAGGGAAGAGATTGCAGAGCCTCTGGCAATGATCTTTGCATCGTCGATGGAGACAGGAGAGGTGCCGGAGGATTGCGGGTGTGGTTCCTATTTTCAAGAAGGGGAATAGGGATAGCCCAGGAAATTACCGACCGGTGAGTCTAACCTCAGTGGTTGGTAAGCTGATGGAGAAGATCCTGAGGGACAGGATTTATGAGTATTTAGTGAGGTTTAGTATGCTCAAGAATACTCTGCACAGCTTTGTCAAAGGCAGATCGTGCCTTACGAGCCTGGTGGAGTTCTTCGAAAATATGACAAAACACATTGACGAAGGGAAAGCAGTAGAAGTGGTTTATATGGATTTTAGCAAGGCGTTCGATAAGGTCCCCCATGCAAGGCTTCTAGATAAAGAGAGAGGGCATGGGATCCAAGGGGCTGCTGCCCTGTGGATCCAGAACTGGCTTGTCCAAAGGAGGCAGAGTGTGTATAGATGGGTCTTTTTCTAAATGGAGGTCGGTCACCAGTGGTGTGCCCCAGGGATCTGTTCTTGGACCCTTGCTGTTTGTCATTTTCATAAATGACCTGGATGAGGAAGTGGAGGGATGGGTTTGTTAGTTTGCCAATGACACGAAGGTTGGTGGGGTTGTGGATAGTCTGGAGGGATGTCAGAAGTTACAGAAGGACATAGATAGGAAGCAAGACTGGGCGGACAAGTGGCAGATAGACTTCAACCCAGATAAATGCGTAGTGGTCCATTTTGGCAGGTCAAATGGGATGAAGGAGTACAATATAAAGGGAAAGACTCTTAGTACTGTAGAGGATCAGAAGGACCTTGGGGTACGGGTCCATAGGACTCTAAAATCGGCCCCGCAGGTGGAGGAGGTGGTTAAGAAAGCGTATGGTGTGCTGGCCTTTATCAACCGAGGGATTGAGTTTAGGAGTCCGGGGATAATGATGCAGCTATATAAGACCCTTGTCAGACCCCACTTGGAGTACGGTGCTCAGTTCTGGTCACCTCATTACAGGAAGGATGTGGAAAAGATTGAAAGGGTGCAGAGGAGATTTACAAGGATGTTGCCTGAATTGAGTGGCATACCTTATGAGGATAGGCTGAGGGAGCTCGGTCTTTTCTCCTTGGAGAGACGTAGGATGAGAGGAGACCTAATAGAGGTATATAAGATGTTGAGAGGCATAGATCGGGTGGACCCGCGGGCTTTTTCCCAGGGTGGAAATGGCTGCCACGAGAGGACACAGCTTTAAGGTGCTGGGGGGGTAGGTACAGGGGAAATGTTAGGGGGAAGTTTTTCACACAGAGGGTGGTGGGCGAGTGGAATCGGCTGCCATCAGTGGTGGTGGAGGCAAACTCAATAGGGTCTTTTAAGAGACTCCTGGATGAGTACATGGGACTTAATAGGATGGGGGGTTATAGGTAGGCCTAGAAGGTAGGGATATGTTCGGCACAACTTGTGGGGCCGAAGGGCCTGTTTGTGCTGTAGTTTTTCTATGTTTCTATGTTTAATCCCTCTAAGCTATGCATCTCAGGACACTAAGGGGCAATTTAGCATGGCCAATCAACCTAACCTGCACATCTTTGGACTGTGGGAGGAAACCGGAGCACCCAGAGGAAACCCACGCAGATACAGGGAGAATGTGCAAACTCCACACAGACAGTGACCCAAGCCGGGAAACAAACCCGAGTCCCTGGAGCTGTGAAGCAGCAGTGCTAACCACTGTGCTACCGTGCCACCGTGCCGCATGTTTTTCTGTAAAAGATTAACAATACCATCCTAAAATACGTACCAGCATTCTGCCAAATAGGACTATCGTGCTTCCATTAGAAGAGGCTGCTTATATCTCAGGAATTTAAAATATCTTCCCATTCATCTCCTTCAGTAAGTCCTGCTCAGCAATGATGAATGATCGCTTTTTCAATATTTCTGAAACTTTTCTTTGCCGTGTTAACATATTTTTGCTGTTATTGCCCACTCAAGGTTAAATTGTTATTAACAAACTACTACAGTTCTTTAGGCCTTACCATTATTTGAATCAAGCAGTATTTTGTATCTTATTGTTAAATAGCCAATGTTTTACATTTTACCGATGTATTCCTTGAAGAATTTAAAATATTTATTAATAAATTGAAGTTCACAAATTGGAACAAGTTCTAGGCTAATTCTTAAAGCACATTCATTATTTCTTTCTTTGCTTGAACAAAAGACAGAAACTATGAAAAGCTACATTTAGTGCAAGAATATATTTATAATGACACACAAAAAATAAGAGTTGCCAAGAATGCAACATGTTAAATAATTTAACAATATTTTACATTTATTACATTCGCCAAAATCTTTGCTCCCGTTCATGCCGATGGGATCTTATGGCTTCATCAATGATGCACCCCCACAGTGGGTTTCCCAGCAGTGATGGGTGCGTTCAACAGGAAACACCATTGACAATGGCAGGACCATAAAATCCCACCACCAGCAAGTTGCGCATGGTCACGAAACACGCTCTGGAGTAGGAGAAAAATCCTGCTCATTGTCTCAATCAGTTTGAAAAATGGATTATTCCTTGCCAGGTGTATTTTTCCAAATATGGTTTGGATAAATTATTCTCCTCTATCCATTTGCAGTGCTGAATATGTGTTGCTTCCTCATCTTGCTGTCTCATTCATGAAGTTTATTCAGTGGTTTGAAATTACCACAGCAACACAGTAACAAAGGAACATGTCAGCAAGGCTGAACATCTTGCCTTTTGAGCTACTGGGAACAGCTGTCTTTCTTTTACAAAACAAAAGCAGTCTGTTTCAAATAAGATAGGTTTACTACAATGTTTTCACATCAGATATTTTGCAGAAGCAATAAACAGATATTTGTTGAAATAAGATGACATTGTGCTGCTATACATTTAAATACAGTTCTTCAGTTATTATACAGTCACAGCAAAATGTAACATGATGATTTTCTAAGCAAGTCTAAATAACGATATGGCATGTGTCAATTTTTGCGATTGCCATTTAACTCTACTGGCTTCAAGTAATTTGTTGAATTCAGTACGTATCCCTATGGATTATCTTCAATTCTCCAACTCTGTTGTAAATGTTTGACACCACCTTATACTCCTATTACATTTTAATCAATGACATCTAAACCTTTTAAAATCTTCTAAACATTTAACCCTGCTATTTCCCATGGAGAAATTAAAGAATTCATGGGAGTAATTTGAAATGATGTGGAAATGCCAGCGTTGGACTGGGGTAAACACAGTAAGAAGTTTAACAACACCAGGTTAAAATCCAACAGGTTTATTTGGTAGCAAAAGCCACAAGCTTTCGGAGCCTTAAGCTCCTTCTTCAGGAGAGTGGGAATACTTACAACTAATCAAGCTGTAAGTATTCGCATTCCAACCATTATTCTGTAAATTGAGTTTGTGTCTTTATATGCCCTGTTTGTGAACAGAATTCCCACTCACCTGATGAAGGAGCTGAAGGCTCCGAAAGCTTGTGGCTTTTGCTACCAAATAAACCTGTTGGATTTTAACCTGGTGTTGTTAAACTTCGTACAGTAATTTGAAAGACATGGTGAGCTGCTCAACATTCAATCTGTTCTCTATTTGTTATGATGGCTGCTCCAAATACTGTGGAAAATCATCACAACAACTGACTCATTTTATGCCAAAAAACACAGCTCATGCAAATACAGCGAGAAAATCAAGAATTCATAAATGGCTAATAAAAAAACATAAGCTTAGGTATTGTTACTTTGGTATCAAATTGTACTCATATCAGAATTAGTTACAAAAAAGAAATAATTTAATTTGAAATCCTAATTCCTAGTTACGGGTTTTTCCATAATCATTTTAAAATCTTTGGTGTCCCTTACCAAAATAATAATAAAAGTTAAATATCTCTTTTTTTAAAGCCAGCATTTACTCCCCACCTTTAACTGACCTGGAGGAGGTGGTGGTGAACTTGTCGGGCATGCAGACAATGTGTCCCGCCCATCTAAGCATCACATCAAATGTGACCAGTGCCTTGATACTGGGGATATTGATCTGGGAGAGGATGCTCCCATTGGTGCGCCTATCCTGCCAGCAGATTGGCAGTGGCCACATGCCTGACACAAGACTGTTGAAATAAATGCTCTACAGAGCTCCACAATGGCAAGTGATCACTAGGATGGCAGAAGATACGCTATAAGGACACTCTGAAGGTCTCCATAAATAAATGCAACATCCCCACCAACATGTAGGAATCACTTGCCTTAAAATGCACAAACTGGAGAAGTATCCGCAAAGGCGCCAATCACCTCAAGTGTCACTGGGTTGAGCACACAGACGCCAAATGTAAACAGCGGAAAGAGTACAGAATCCAGTATCCCACCCGCCCACTTCATCAAACACCACCTCCCAAACCTGTGGTACTGCCTGGAGTTCCAGGATTGGATTATTCAGCCACTGCATGACCCACCCCCCCAGAGTGGAAGCAAATCATCCCTGGCAGTATTGCCAACCTCTGACCTGTTTTTGTAGCCACAGTATTATGGCTGGTCTGGTTCAGTTTCTGGTTAATGGTAAACCCCCAGGATGTTGACAGTGGAGGATTCAGTGATGGTAATACCATTGAATGTCAAGGGGATGTGGTTAGAGTCTCTAGTTGGAGATGGTCATTGCCTGACACTTGTGTGGCATGAATGTTATTTGCTACTCATCAGCCCAAGCCTGAATGTTGTCCAGGTGTATGCGTATATCTTCCATCAATAAGGAGTCACAAAATGATGTTGAACATTGCGCAATCATTAGTGAATATTCTCTCTTCTGACCTTAATTTGGAGGGAAGGTCATTGATGAAGCAGCTGAAGATTGTTGGGGTGAGGGCTCCACCCTGAGGAACTCCTGCAATGATGTGCTGGGACTGGGATGATTGACCTTCAACCACCAAAACCACCTTCCTCTGTGCTAGGTATGACACCAATGGAGAGCTTTCCCCTGATTCCCATTGACTCCAGTTTTGCTGGGGCTCCTTGATGCCATACTCAAACGAATGATGCCTTGATATCAAGACAGTCACTCTCGCCTCACCTCTTAAATTCAGCTCCTTGGTCCATGTTTATTCCATGCTGTGAGGTCAGGAATTGAGTGGTCCAGGTAAAACCCAAACTGAACTGAATGGTTATTACGGAGTAATTGCCATGTGATGGTATCGATGACAGCTTCTATCACTTTGCTGATGATCAAGAGAGGACTAATGGGGCAGTAATTGGTTGGGGTGGATTTCTCCTGCTTTTTGTGACAGAACATATGTGGACAATTTTCCACATTTCTGTGTATGTGCCAATGTTATAGCTGTACTGGACAGCTTGGCTAGGAGTGATTCATTCTGGAGTCCAAGTTTTCAGTACAATTGCCAGAATATTGTCAGAGCCTAAAGCCTTTGCAGTATCCAGTGCCTTCAGCTGTTTCCTGATATCACATGTAGTGATTTGAATTGGCCTAAAGCTGGCATCTATGATAAGACCATAAGACATAAGAGCAGAATTAGGCCACTCAGCCCATCGAGTCTGCTCTGCCATTCAATCATAGCTGATTTTTATTTCTCATTCCCATTCTCCTGCCTTTTCCCCATAACCCCTGATCCCCTTATCAATCAAAAACCTATCTCTGTCTTAAAGATACTCAATGACTTGGCCTCCACAGCCTTCTGCGTCAAAGAGTTCCACAGATTCACTACTCTCTGGCTGAAGAAATTCGTCATCTCTGTTTTAAAGGATCGTCCCTTTAGCCTGAGGTTGCGCCCTTTGGTTCTAGTTTTTCCTACTAGTGGAAACATGCTCTCCACGTCCACTCTATCCAGGCCTCGCAGTATCCTGCGAGTTTCAATAAGATCCCCCCTCATCCTTCTAAAACTCCAACAAGTTTTAGACCCAGAGACCTCAATCGTTCCTCATACAACAAGCTCTTCATTCCAGGGATCATTCTTGTGAACCTCCTCTGGACCCTTTCCAAGGCCAGCACATCCTTCCTTAGATATGGGGCCCAAAACTGTTCACAATACTCCAAATAGTGTCTGACCAGAGCCTTATACAGCCTCAGAAGTACATCCCTGCTCTTGTATTCTAGCTCTCGCGACATGAATGCTAACATTGCATTTGCCTTCCTAACTGCTGGCCGAACCTGCACGTTAACCTTCAGAGAATCTTGAACATGACTCCCAAGTCCCTTTGTGTTTCTGATTTCCCCATTTAGAAAATAGTCTATGCCCTCATTCCTCCTTCCAAAGTGCATAACCTCACACTTTTCCACATTGTATTCCATCTGCTACTTCTTTGCCCACTCTCCTAATCTGTGCACATCCTTCTGCAGTCCCCCGATTCCTTAATACTACCTGTCCCTCGACATATCTTTGTATCATCTGCAAACTTAGCAACAATGCCTTCAGTTCCTTCCCCCAAATCGTTAATGTAAATTGTGGTCCCAGCACTGACCCCTGAGGCACACCACTAGTCACCGGCTGCCATCCTGAAAAAGACCCTTTTATCCCCAAATGGGGTCTGACCACGATGCTGGGGACCTCTGGAGGTGGCTGAGATAGATCATCCAATTGGCATTTCTGGCTAAAGATGATTGCTGTTGCTACAGCCTTGTCTTTTGCACTGTTGTATTCTGTTCCCCCATCATTGAGATAGGGATATTGGTGGAGTTTCCTCCTCCTGTTAGATTTTAATTATCCATCACTATCCACAATTGGATTTGACAGGACTGCAGATCTTTGGTCTGAGCCATTGATTGTGGGATCACTTAGCTCAGGACTATTTGCTTGTCAGACAGCAGAAGCAGCATGCAATAGACAGTGTTCTAGCTTCACCAGGTTGATACCTCAGTTTTACTTATGCCCAGTGCACCTTGCATGCCTTCCTGCACTCTTCATTGAACCAGGTTTGATCCTCTGGCTTTATGATAATGGTTGTGTGTGAAGTATATTGTGCCATGCGGTTACAGATTGTGGTTGAGATCCTCAGGACCTTGTGGATGCCCAATTTTGAGTTGCTAGATCTGTTCAATGTCCATTCCATTTATCATGGTAGTCGTACCACACATGACTGAAGGTATCCTCAATTTGAAAATGGAACTTTTTCTCCACAAGGTCTGTGCAGTAATCATCATATGTAACAGGTAGATTGGTGAGGACAAGGTCAAGTATGTTTTTCTCTTGATGTTTCCCTTGTTACATACAAGATGTGGTGACCTTTGTCCCAAAACAGCACTGTAAGGAAAAATGTGAAATTTCTTTCAAGTGGCTGTTCAATCTATAATTGTCTTAATGTTTGAAAGAGACTTTTAAGAATTTATATCAATTGTAAAGGGATAAATTGAAATGTTATTGGGTGATAAGAAGTATGGGTCTGTGTGATCTGGCACCCCATGAGCTGGAAGCAGTACCAACAGAAAGGAAGTTAAGATCAGAAACCATGTAATTGACAAACAAAGGAGAGCTGGAGGCAGTAGGCGATCAGCAGAAAGATGCAGACTGAAAGAAGTGCTGCAGCAGGACACAGTTATCAAACTTCTGGTGTGCATAGGAGCAAACTAAGCTCTCTAACAAATGATCAGTTTCCTTTCTGGTAGTTAGAAGAAAAATAGAATACCAGAAGTTCTTGGGGTAGTGATATATGACCAAGCTAACAGGGACCGTATCCTAAAAGTGGTGCGCATAGTTCAGGCTTGCAAAAGAGCTGAGAATTTGTATCT